>NW_024543080.1:30147500-30497500 GCF_018167655.1 Microtus oregoni | reverse complement strand
AAGATCAAGGCTCTAGCAGACTGGTTTCTGCTAAGTCCCTATGTCCTAGATAGCTATCTTTTTATGGTGATCTTGCTTGGTGAAGGCCAAGGGAGCTCTCTAGGGCCTCTTTGTCAGGATCCTGCCCCCCTGTTCCCTGGCTTCCCAAAGGCCCAACCTTTTTGATGCTGGGGATTGTTTCAGCATCTGAATTCTGAAGGGAACACAAGCCTTCAGATGTTCAGATATAGTCCATAGCGCTAACAAGTCCAACATGCCCAGTGTGTGGTGAACAGCTTACATGTTATGCCATTTAAATCTCATTACAATCTCATTTTATGAATGGGAACACTGAGATGTTAGTTAATTGTTGATTGATTGCTAAGTGCCCGGAGCTGGGCTGCCAAGTCAGGCCTAACAAACCCCGGATCTCTTGCCTGCCTGGGTTATTCCAGGCCAGAAACCCTAGGGCAACATCGTTGCACTTCTCCCTTCGGGAAAAGCCATATTCTGTCATCTCCCCATGCAGCCTACTGTGAAGATGAGGCAACAAGTATCCCTCAGTTTTCTGCTTTGTTGTTGTTGCAGGAAGAGAAGTTAGACACCGTAGAAGCCTAATGGACCCCAGCTCCCCAGCAGGTAAGCTGGCGCTTTCCATTTCATGCGCGGTGGAGGGGATCTGCCCTTGACATTTCATTAATTCTCTTTTGTTTCGTGTAACATTGAAGTCAGTGGACAGAGCAAGTCCCCAAGTCGGCTTCTTTTGGGCTCATTCAGCTTTCAGTTCGATTATGTGATTTAAAACTTTTTGTTGCTGTTTTGTTGTTTGAACATTTTTAAATTTTTATTTGGTTTTATATGTGTGTGTGCACATGTGCCTGTGTGGAAATCAGAAGACAGCTTATAGGAATCGGTTCTCTTCTTCTGCCACAAGAGGCTTGACCGGGGCCTTGAACTCAGGCCCTAAGTCTTGGCAGTGGCACTGCCCTGCTAAGCCATCTTGCCAGCTCCCTCCGCAGCTCCTCGTGATTATTTTCTACTTTTATTGTAGGGAAGAGAATTAAAAATGTGTGTGGCGAGACAGCAAACCAACCAGATCTTCACAGTGAGAGGTTCCCACTTGCCCAAAGAGGTTGGGACATCTCCAGGGCCGTTCACTCCCCTCCCCCGCACACTGGCTCTAAGTGTCTTCACAGGACTGTAGACTCAGCCCTCTAGGAATTTGTTAGGAATCCATCTTACTTAGGGCTTCAGAAGCTACCCACAATGCCCAGCCCTCAGGAGACTCCGGTGTATCCGTCAGGTGAGGAGCCAGGTCCTGGGTTATACCTTCTGTTACGGTTTGATTATGAAATGCATCCCTCGGGGTTATGTGTCGGAGGCTTGGTATCCACCCAGCCGGGTCGAGGTATTCGGGGAGGTGCTGGACATTTTAGGAGGAAACACCTGGCAGGAGGAAGTAGCTCACTCGGGGCGTGTCCTTGGGGAGTCCACCTTGCAGTGGCGTCTTCTTGACTCTCTCTGTGGCCTGGCTGCTTTTGGGCATATGTTCCCACAACCATGACCTTCTGCCTGACCTCATGCCCAGAACAGTGGATCAGCTAACCCTGGACTGAGGCTAGAAAACTAAGTCACAATAAATCCTACCTCCTTTTAAATAACCCGCTGGGTATTTGTCACGGAAATGACCAAAGCAACCGATTGCATTTCTTTCCGTTTATTTCTGACTTCTCCTCCCTGTACCAGCTAACTTGCGGGACCATATCCTCCATTTCAGCTCCAGGCAACCAGCCTGTTAAGCCCTACTCCATGTATCCCAACCACAGTGTAGCCATTATCCTTGCTCCTTCTGGAAAGTTCTAGACCATCATGCTGTCCCGTCTCCGCAGAGTTCTTTCATCCTTTCAGATTCATACCATCAGCCTGTCTATTCTTACTGCCACCCAGTCTGAGAGTGTGAGGACCTGGCCCCGTAGCCACTCTGCATCACTCAATACTGTGGGCCCGAGTGTGTGCAGGGACCTCATTTTATCAACATTTCAATCTCCTTTCATGGCTACATCCTGACCGTTCCATCAACTGATGGTTCTAAATAATGAGGCCAGATTTCTCATGCTCAAAGGTGTCGTGGAACTGCTTCTGTTTATTTCTAGCTGTATAGAACTCTCATCTAATAACCAATAAAGTAAATCTAAGTTTAGGCTGAAAAAAATGCACTGGGAAGGTCATGTGCAAATATGATAATAGGGAGGTAAGATGAAAGAGCAAAGGAAACAGCCAATGACAAGATTAGGAAAGACGTGAAGGGAGCTGTATGGTCAGGCAAAGAGACAGGCAGTGGTGCCCTAGAGGATCATGAAGGTCTGTGAGCGTCCTTTACTCTACAAGGCTCTTAGCTTGAAGTGAGTCATTACAGTCAGTGCTTACTGCTCACTACAGTTGCGAGATTTCTCTGTAAGTCGCTGTAAACAGAACCTTGGTGAATTCCAAACCACCGCTAGCAGGTCGCTGTCCCATCCCATCCCATTTTCAGCGGCTCATTGATACACACGGCCTTGTTTTATGTTTCTCTTTCAAGGCACCTTATTTGAAAATGTTACTAATTCACCTTTTAGGCTGATTTGAGGCTAGCAGCACTGTATCCAGGATGAGACTTATCTGTTGGATCAGTTTCTTCCGAGATGCACACCGCAGCCTTCTTTAACTTAGCACCACCGGACAGCACGTTGGTGCTGTGCTTGGGGCCTTTGAACAGCAAAACAAACAAAAATGGGACACAGATGGACAGCAGAGAATGCGCTTATGCAGAATAATAAGTCAGTCAAGGAGACGGAAAACTACCCCGTGTGAGCTGCGCTAGAGACAGATGAGTCTCCTTTTTGCCGCTCTGCACAAGCCCATGTGTGGCTGCCACACAGCATCATCTGAGCTCTGGTGTTTGAGTTACTAATAAATCCTGTCAAGGGAGCAGCATTCAAAAATGTAGACCACAAGAAATGAGGATGAAGGATAGCTATAAAATGTCAGTTAGCAGCTGGTGTGTAAGAAGTGCTATGTAAACTTGGTGTTTCTACTGTCATCTTCACTATTGCATGATATTAAATAGCCTGAGGCAGGGGCTGCAGAGATGGCTCAGCAGTTAAGAGCACTCGGCTGCTCTTCCAGAGGTCCTGAGTTCAATTCCCAGCAACCACATAGTGACTCCCAGCCATCTGTAATGAGATCTGGTGCCCTCTTTTGGCCTGCATTCATATAGAACACTGTATGCATTATAAATAAATTAATTTATTAAAAAATCCTGAGGCATTGGGTATCTCTGGGAAGGTTTCAGGTGGAGCAGTGATGATAACTGTTCAGGTCTGTGGTCTAAAAGGATCTTAGGACTGTGTGGCTAATGTGGGGGACATGAACAGATGTGGAGACCGACTAGGAAACAGTACTGTAATCTGGGTATTGGCAGAAATATGATATTGCCTTAGAACAGGGCATAAGAAATAGCCATGGCTGGAAGGAATGGGCCTAAGAGAGAGCCAGGCCTGGTAGCACGTGCCTGTAACCCGGCACTGCAGTCACTCCCAGAGCACCTCACTTCTGGAATAATTGTGCAAGTTTTGCACATCAAGCAGTTCTCCACTTCTGCGTGCCAGCTAGGTGTAACACAATCCAACTAACTTTTTGCCCTAGCTGCCCTGAGGTAGTACCAGATTCCAGAAATCAAGGACCAAGGCCACAAGGCTGTCCCCTACCCCACCACTTCACATGCTGGTTACAAACCTGGACCCTGAACATGTGGCCGAGCAGTCATAAATCAGGGTTTTCAAGGTGCCCTCCTTGGACTCAATAGTTTGTTTGAATGGCTCACAGTACTGAGAGTAATTAATAGGATATATTTGCTGGCTTGTTACAAAGGATATTTAGAGAATTGGATGAGAAGTCAGATGATGCAGAACAAAGGCAAGGTCTAAGATGGTCACAAGAGCAGAGACTTCTGCCCTATGGAGTTGAGGAGCACCACCCTCTCAACACACAGGGACATTTATACACTCCCTGTGGGGTTTGTAGAGTTCAATCTCTATCTTATTTTCAGTATCTACCATGAGCACCAACATACGCATACACACACACAAGAGAAAGAGACAGACAGACAGACAGACAGACAGAGAAGAGCAAGAGAGAGAAGGAACAGAAACAGAGAGAGAGATTAATGGATGATACTGAAATAACCAAAACCTCTACTTGGTGCTGTGGTGATGGTAATATCCCGAGGCTACCCAGGGAACCCAGCTTCAGTAGGGTAAACTCAGCATCATAAACTCAAATGTGGACAGCAGGGTTCCTTTTGTCAAGAAGCCCCTAGGACTCAGGAAGTTCCAGGAGCTTTTGGAGCTCTGTGCCAGGAACCAGAGACAATGATCAAATCTATTTGCTTTTACCATAGCTCCCTATATGATTTTATGTGTACTTTGACCAGCCCTCTGGTCAAACAGCCTAAGAATGAAAAATTGGTCATAAAAAAATAAAAGGGGATCCCGGATGGATCAAACAAAGCAGACATGCTGCAAAGACTGGTCATGCTGGGCTTCTTCTGTGACTTAGACCAGAAGCCAGTAAGTGGCATTTGCCTATAAACTAGCACTTTGGAGTCTAAAACAGGAATGTCCTGAGTTCAAGATCAGTCTTGGATACATGAACCATGTCTCTAAAAATAAATAATATAATATAATATAGAATCCTATTTGAACTATACATGTTAAATGGGGGGGATCTTCTTTAAGATTTTAAAAATCACCTCAAGAAAACTGTTTTCTGAAAACTCTTCAGGGTGCACCAGTCTTTGGTCCCAAAAATGTAATATCATTGAGGGGTCATAGCCTGGGTCCACCTAAAGCTGAGTTATTATTGCTATGCCACCATGATTCTCTCTAAACATACTTAGTTTGGATGTCATCACCTCTGGGTTCTTCTAAGCAACAGAGTTCTATCTAAGTAGCAGAAATTTGGGGAAGCATCTAATATCACCAAAGAAAGTTGATGGTGGTATATGAGGTTATGCGGTGATTAGCTACACTGTCTATCAGAACTCTCTGTATCACTTCCAACAGATGCAGTTGACTCTTTGTGTCTGTAGGGTTTGCAGCTATAGATTCTGCCACCTGCTGCTGCTGCTGGAAAGTATTTAGGAAAAGCTATTATGTGGCTGTTGATACAGACAGTAACCTGTCACGTGGCTGTTGATGCAGACTGTGTAGTCATACCTCTAATGGTTGCATCTGGAGTGAACGTGTGGAAATGTGTTCATCCTTCCCTAAATAATACAGAGTAATAACTGTACAAAGCATTCATATTGTGATAGATGTTATAGATCATCAAGAGACTGGAAATGCTAAACGCAAGGCCACTACCTAAAGAATAAAGGATATGGGAGGATGTGTGGGGGCATATGTAAATACTGCACCATTTCATGGAAAGGGCTGAAGCAAGCAGGGATTTGAGAACCATTCCCCATGGATACCAAGGGACAGCTCTTCCATCAAGGCCAGTGGGAAATTTGTATCACCCACTAAGAGTTGTAGGTATTTATCTTAGGTGATTGAGTTGGAGCCTCACAGAGGCCTTCCTGTGCCTAGTGAAAACCATCCTCACTAATAAGGGGGCCCAACACCTGTACCAGCAGCAGAATGCCTTCTGCACCCTGGCAGATGGAAGGGACACCTAAACTTTTCCACTAATGTCACTCACATCTGTTGGTGATATTGAGGGTTCCCAAAGATCATGAAGCATGGTATGAAGGTCCTATGTCGCTTACACTTTCTCTGGGGGAAATTTTGGGGTACCTACTAAAGCAGGTTGGAGGAGGTTGGAATGAGGGGGGAACCTGTCCTGAAGTAACATTACGGGACAAGTAGCCTGGGATGGGAAAGGAAAGAGATCAGTAGAGATGAGTACAAAAGTAAAGCCCTCAATAGCCACCCTGGCTCCACCCCTCGCTCCGCCCCTACTTCTTCACCCCTGTGACCTGCCCTACAGTAAGGCACTCAGCAAGAGTGCCCTGTACATCACATGACCCTCGTTCTTTCAGAACCCCAGACCAGCAAGTGTCGAAAGGCTATTATTTGCTCATGTAGCCCATCTTCCTTAGACAATGATACGATCTGTAATAGGTAAGGCCCTGAAGGGAATGGGAACACCTCCTTTCCAACCAAGGAAATCCTACGTGGTATGTGGTCATTTGGTTATGCAGCTATGGGAAAAACTCAGAAGCAAATGAGACGACGAGGTGACGCAGATCATCAAAGCAGGTCGATCTTTCCACCTGCTGTGATTTGACTATTTCTCCTCTCTCCAATTCGTGTTGACCTTTAACCCCAGTGCAACAGCGCTAGGGGTTATGGGTTCCCGATGAGAAGGGGAGTCCTCTCCTCTCTTATCCACACCTGTCCGTGCCCCACCCCTATTTTCTCCCTAATGTTTACCATGTAAAGCCTTGCTGATGAAGCAAGAAGGCCCTCGCCAGATCTTTGCAGCCTCTAAATTCTAAAAAATAATTGCTTTTCTTTATAAATTACAGCCTGGTATTCTGCTTTGCCAACAAAACATATACCAGGACATCAGTCTCTGATGAGAGATGGAGGCAGACATGAGGGGCTCCATCATGTCTCCAGGGGACCCTACTGGGCACCAGAAGCTACAGAGAGCATAGAGTTGTTCCCAGAATGGAGAGCAGCCTGTCTGAGATCCAGAGATCCCTGATGTCTCTCCTCTTTGCCCTCCAGTCCAGTCCAGCACTGCCACTGGGCTCTAAGGGCAGGGGAACTGCAAGGGTAGAGTTCCCTGAAAAATAGCCGGGCAAAGGGGGGAAATGAATCCAAGAGCAATCCGATCCCATATAGTATGTTCTTCAGATGAATTCCATATTTTAGGCACTTGATTTTTCCTAGTGCTGTCCTGTTACATGCTACAGTCAGGGATAATAGGTCAAACATACATTAGAAAATGTCCAGGGGTTGTGACTCGGTTGGCTGGTTCTAGTGCTTTCTAGGAGACACAAAGCTCTGAGTTTAGTACTTAACCTCACATGAAACTAGGCATGGCAGTGCATGTTATAGTCCCGGCACTCAGGAAATGGAGGCAGAAGGACCGGAAGTTCAAAGTCATCCTCAGCTAAGTAATGAGTTTGAGGCCAGTCTGAAATACATGATACCCTGCCCTCTCCAGGCCCCCTCAAAAGAAAAATGAGAAAAACTTACAAAGTATGGCCAGGCATGGTAAAGCATACTTGTAACCTTACTACTTAGAGAAGACGGAGGTAAGAGGATTGTAAGTTCAAGATCAGCCTGGGCTACGTAGTAAGACTATGTCAAAATAGAGGAAGCAAAGGAAAGTTAAAATAAAGTGTTATAAAACTTAGTTTTAAAAATGAACAAAAATTTTAAAGTCTTCAGATAATTGCCTGACTTTGTGTTGGGATTGAGAGAGTGGTGATGACGAATTGGTTTCTGACCAAGTTATTATGTTGGCTAACTTGGTTTGGGTCACATCATTGATCCCTAAAAGGATTCAGCACCATGTAGCAGCCTCATTGTTTTCTAGGGACCCACCAGGCTACAGTGTTAAGATACTGACCTCCTCATTAAAGTAAAGCTGGCCTGGTCCAACCAGAGACAGAGCAACACAGGCAACTAAAACTGCCTCAACTTCTTTGAAGCCGTGAGCAGCGGTCACCAGCCTGTAACCCAAGACAGCTGGTAAGAAATGAAGGTTCTTAGGCTCCACCCAGACTCAGGTGGATCAGTACAACCCAGGGCCCTCTGCTGCTCTGTCTACCAGGAGCCTTCATCCTCTTCACACACACACACACACACACACACACACACACACACACACACACACATACAAGCACACACGCACACATGTACACACATACACTTGAGCACACACACACGTGAGGAAGGAAGGAAGGGACGGAGGGGAGAGAGAGAGAGAATATCTTTATGAGAAATTGTGTTTTATCTACTCCAGACAGCACCACCTCTCAGGAGTTGGTTACAATTCAGGGAACAGGGAACAGCTTTTCAGTGGCTTCAACTCCACAGGGCACCTGAGAGGTTGCTGGTCTCTCTCAAAGCTGGGCAGTTCTGTGTGCCTTTTGTTCCATTTTATTCCCTCATTGTGTCTTTTCCCCATAATGTTCTAGATTCTACTGAAGAGGCTTCTCCTCCAAACCCTTCCAGTTGGGTCCTGTTAAGTGTAGGGTAGATCGTCACCTCCCAATTCATAGCCACGGACCCTCAGTTGGAAGGGGGGACTCCAGGCCAATTCATACACAGCCTCAGGAGAGACTCTGATTATGAACAGCCCCGATGGAGAGTCACAGAATCTCAGAAGGTCTAGAAGTCTCCATACCCCACAAGTTCCTTCTTCGCTCAGCCACAGAAGTAGATGGTAGGGTTTCATGAGTAGTTTCTTGTGAGGGGGGTTGCATAGGATTGTAAGCCCTTTCCACCCCACTGTGGTCTCGATAGACTAAGGAATAAAGCTTTGCCTGGCCAGAGCTGCAAGAAGAGCTATTGAACCATGGCCACTAGAACTAACGTGGCAGATGTGCCTGGAATATTTACCATGTCCTTTGCTGGCAAACTTTACCATGGCAAGCACCTGTACTGCTTGTAACCTGATTCTTGTGTTTCTGAGGCCTTCCGATACCAAGTGTGTGCCAGCCTTGAAATTAAAATATTAATAACTACTATGTCCTGCCATCTGGTGGTAGGCACATGAAATGATGGCTGGAAAGTCCAAGTCAAGAGGAAAGCAGGTTCCATTTTGCAAAAACTACTGAACACAAGCTGAGGAGAATGTGTACTAAGGCCAGAACCTATCAAGATAGGGAATAGGAAGTGGTCATGTATAAAACAATAGTCACTTCATTAATAGCAGCTACATTATCTCACCAACCTTTATAGCATTTATTCCCCCTTGAAAAGTTTGTTTTTTTTTTTTTTTCGGTTTTTCGAGACAGGGTTTCTCTGTAGCTTTGGTGCCCGTCCTAGAACTAGTTCTTATAGACCAGGCTGGCCTCGAACTCACACAGATCCGCCTGCCTCTGCCTCCCAAGTGCTGTGCCACCACCGCCCGGCAAAAGTTTGTTATAAAGTGGGAAAGAATTTAAAAAAGAAAGTCCCTGAGCCAGTACTGGATGCATAGTGATCACTCACCTGTTAAGTGCGTGTTCGTTACTTTTATTTTTAATTACATGTATCTAAACGTGTGTGGTTATGTGTACATGAGTATAGATACCTGCAGAGGCCAGAAAATGGCACCAGATTCCCTTAAGCTAGAGTTCCAAGTAGTAACTGATGTGGGTGGTAGGAACCGAAGTCAGGTCCTCTGGAAGAGCAGCAAGCACTCTCGACCACCTGGAACCATCCCTCCATGCTTTGAGTATTTATTCATAAGTACTGGTGGTCCTCGGGCGTGGTAGAAGATGCGCTGTAACCGTGGTTCTCTGTTTCACAGGGGTCTCCTAAGACCAGTGGAGAACACATATATTTACAGGACAATCCAGAATAGTAGCAAAATTACAGTTATGAAGTAGCAATGAAAATAACCTGATGGTTGGGGGTCACCACAACACGAAGAGCTGTAGTAAAGGGCTTGTGGCATCAGGAAGGTTAAGAACTACTGCACACCATGCCGTCATCTCGTTGTTCATAGCAACCCTGACAAGCGAGAGTCATTACTCTTACCGGGTGGCTGATTGGACAAGTGACGCTCAGAGATAAAGAGCATTGCTGGAAGTTGCAGGACTCCTATGTGGAAGAGACGTCATGGCCGCCCATCTCTGACCTAAACCTGTTCACTTGTCTGTGCATCTAACCACCAGAGTGATGGGATGCATCTTCTCGGTGCTTATAGAAATTTGATACCATTCCATGTTCTTTACCTCTTCCCAGCACACACAGGGGAGTGGTGGGGAGAGAGCCTGAGAGACTATAGGTTTTTCCGGGGAGCACCCACAATACCATTGTGTCCCCAGACCCTAGCACAGTGCCTGGTGCATACCAGAGGCTTGGTGTGGACTGCAGAAGAAATGAGCCAGTGGCTCATCAAACATCCCTCATTTTATTTTTATTTAGGTGTGTGTGTCTATATCAGTATATGCCATGTGCCCACAGAACCCACAGGCATCTGAGCATGGAAAAGTGGAATTATAGTAGGCAGACGTCAGCCTCCCAATGTGACCGCTGTGGACTGAGTTTAGGCTCTCTGCCTAAACAGCAAGGGCTCTTAACCAGGAACCTTCTCCCCAGCCCCAGTCAAGTATCTAATCACTAAATCAGAAAGGAGGGTGGCATCCGAATTGAAACAGAAGACCAAATGAAACATCTTTAAGATCTGACAAAATGACTTATATAGTAAAGACCACAGCAAGAGAAACAGTTGTGTTATCTGGGTATATGAAAAGATTGTGTCCCCACATGCAACAGAAACAGCAAGGGTCCTGTGGACTCCACAGCAGTGAAGTCGGGGATCAGAACCTGGCCTGTTCCTCTTGAGTTCTGAAAGTGGAAGCATCACAGTGGTGGTATAGACACCTCCACATGGGGACGTAACTGCCAAGGCCAGCTGGGGCAAGGCCATAGAGACAGCCTTCTGAAGGACACAGTTCCAACAGGCCCAAGGCAGCCTTTCACTGAGAAGACCCAGCTGTGTCTCCTGAGGAGGTGATGACATTGGCTTCTCAGTTTCCTACTGCAGATGTATGGTGGTTTGAATAAAATGGCCTCCACAGGCTCACAGGGAGTGGCACTGTTAGGATGTGTGGCCTTGCTAGAGTAGGTGTGGCTTTGTCGGAGGAAGTGTGTCATTAGCGGGTGAGCTTTGAGGTCTCAGAAACTTAAGCCAGGTCTAGTGTGACGTTCAGACCCAGTAGCTCTCTCTCTTTCTGCTGCCTGCCAATCCAGATGCAGAATTCTCAGCTCCTTCCCCAGCACTGTGTCTGCCTGCACAATGCCATATCCCACCATGATGATAATGGACTGAACCTCCGAAACTGTAAGCCAGCCCCCGACAAATGCTTTTCTTTACAGGAATTGCCATGGTCATGGTGTCACTTCACAGCAGTAGAAGCCCTAACTAACACAAGGTGTTTCATAAGGCTCAGATGTCTGGACTTGCTATGAGCTCCCAGTACTCAACACCCTCCCCAAGGCCCACCACATGAAGAAGAGGGTTCAACAGATGCCCCCCACCCTTAATCTGAAACCCTCACTCCTTCCAGTGACTCTGCTTTTTGTACCTGTGTCCCTATCTCAGAGTCCTAGGGCCCTGGTAGAAGAGAACTGAGTCAAGGTACCTAACTCAAGGGAGTGAGATGGAGACGTGGGGCTGGAGGAGAGGACACTGGAGCCAAACCTTTCTCTCCTAGTCAGGATCATGACTTGTGACCAGTGGCCCCCAGTGACCTCTCCACGAGCTTATGGACTCCTTTGCAACCACTGAGCAAGCTTCCCAGTGCAGGGTAGCATGGATGCCCTCAGGACTCCTCCAGCGTCCACAAGCATGTAAGCCGAAGCAAATCCCAGGTAGATAGGTGGTGGTGTGTGGCATTCTTGTTTGCCACTGCCGTATCTGGATGGTGAGATCTGGAAGAGATGCAAGAGACTCCTGATGGCAGACAAAGACATTAAGGACTCAAGAGAAGCAGCGCCCCTGCGTCTGTGACGCTGGAAATAGAGTTGCGGCTAAGGTGCAGACTCCTGGCACCCAGGCATGGGCTACAACGGGCTAAGTGTATTGAAACCCCACAGTATAGCATTCACGTGTAAGACTCCTGATGAGAAGGGCTGTCTTCTCCACCATATTTTTTCCCAGAGCATCCCACAGCATGGGTTCTAACAGTTTGATAAGCTTACTACAAAAGTAAGTTGTGTGAGCTAGGATTTTAGGGAAATACTAGGATAACTAAGGAAAACCATCCCTTGTTATAACTCTGAACGTGTTCAACTTTAATCTCTGCTCTCCCCGAGCCTGTTTGACCAGGGAACTTCTGGGGGTGGCAGGGAGGACCTATAAGTATGCCTCTCTATACAAATGTCCCATCCAACCCAATTCTTGGCAATACTTACTTATATCTAAAGCACGCCATCGATCAAAGGTGTAAAGTGAAATATTTAACGGTCTGGATAATAGGAATTGACCTGTAATCTTTTAACATCTCAAATGCAACAGAAGCTCAATGCCTTCAGGTAGGAAAAAGTCACCTACGTGAGATTCCGCGGTCTGTAGCTCATCTCCTAATCCCTCTTCACCTGTGGCGTCGGAGCGCTCTCAGGTTGGGCCTGCTTCTCTTGTGTCCCTCCGTGAACAGTCTACACCTGCTGAGGTTTCCTCCATTCCTGAGACAGGAGCTCAGTACCCAATAGTAGCTCCCTAAATATTTGGCTGCTTTGCCCTCTGGCCAGGTTCTGAGAAGTCAGATTTAGAAAATGAATTCTGTTTTCTAAATAGTAGCAAGTTTTCAAAACAGAGCTAAAATGTGTTTCATTTTACGACAGCTCTCTCGCAAACACCCCAGCAGCCTCCTAAAGCCTCAATCCACTTCTTGGGAACCACTTTAAAGTCTGATTTCAGAGGGTCCCTGAAGCAGCATGTCCTTGATGCTTGGGCGTAGACCACAGGGGAGAAAAGCGGCTGTTTCCCATCCCTCTCAGGTCTTGAATTGTGATTCGGGGCCAGTGGGTGGGGAACATGGGTGATCTGAACATGGGAATGAAAAGACCCTCGGTTGGAATGGCTGATCCAACCTGACATCCCAAGGTAGTACACACATGAAACCCCAGCCCTCAGGAGGCTGAGGAAGGACAATAGTGAGTCCAGACCAGACTGGACTACATAGCAAGGCTATTTCAAATCACAACCAAACAATACCACACAAGATACCCAGCCCCGTTTCTCTCCCCTTCCCTCACCTGCCATTCCTGCATTTGACTAGCAAGGGTGAAGTGTTCTCTCTCTCTCTCTCTTTCTCTCTCTCTCTCTCTCTCTCTCTCTCTCTCTCTCTCTCTCTCTCTCTGTGTGTGTGTGTGTGTGTGTGTGTGTGTGTGTGTGTGTGTGTGTACAGTATTTGAGGTAGATGATGGGCACCAAAGCAGGAGGGGCTTCCTCTGAGGGGAGGGTCATCCTGAGGACAAAGCCCCATCTATGACTGTTTGGTGCCTCTGTCTTTGTAGGCCCAATGCAGGCAGGCACTGCTGTAAGTTTATAAGGACTGTGGCTAGGGCATGGCCAGAAGAGAACATTTCCCAGCCCCACTCCCCATGATCGGGTCCTTCATTCTCCTTACCTATCTTGTTCCCTGGGCCTCCCTCTGTGACTCTCACTTGGATCCATTATTGCTATGAGGGGTAACAAGCGGTTTGTTAGCTGCCTTCCTGCTTGCATGACAGAGCTGGCCCTGTCCCTTCCGCACTCATCTCACTGAGGTCTTGTTGCTCATGTTTTCATCAGTGAGCTAGAGTTCTTGATAGTCCTACTCGTTTTGATGGTCTGATGACTCCAGACTTGGCCAGCAGAACCCCTCTAAGCTGCCTAAGCAATCACTCTCTACACCAGCCCTGACCCCTTGGCGCTCTTTTTTGAATGCTGTCAATTTCTCTATTAGAAAACAACAAGGCTTCCTACCCCCATCCCCATTGTGAAACAGGATTTTCCTGCCTGAAGATTTCGCCACTAACTAATGCAGCCCTGACCATCTTCAAACACAGGGCTGTTTAACTTCAACACGAAACACGGACAGAGTCGAGCAGTATGTGGCAGCCTGGGAGCAGGTGGCACCTGCACTAGGTAGACTCAGCCATTCTAATGGTATTTGCTTTTCCCCTGTGTAAACCAAACCCTGACTGCAAAAGCTAAGCCCTTTGCTTCCCTGTTGCTGTTTATATCACTCCAAAGACAAAGCAAATTTGGACTCGTCTTAGCCATCAAGGGCTTCCACTGTAAGTTAGGAAGAAGGCGGGTAGATTGCTCTTTCGGAACTCAGTCTTCCCTCAGGGGCTGATAGTTTTCTAATTTCATATATCATGCTGGAGGAGGGATGTTTCCCTTTTGCTCAGAGAGTTCCTTGTTCCAGGCAAAATGTGGATGGGATTTTGATATAGGCACTGGAAATGGACTGAACTTGATCTGATGTGTATAAGGAAGAATAATCGCAGATATGGGTGTGTGCGGTGCGGGAAGGGGGGTGAGTATATTGGTCCCACCCTATTCACCTCTGGGTCATAGAACCTTGAACATTAGAGCCATTTGAGAGAAGGAATGTCACCAGGAAAGGAAATCACAGAGTGGAAAGAAAGGGCAGGACCTGAACCAGGAAGACTGTCCCACAGCTCAAGCCGGTACCTGACTCAAAAACATGGCTCTCGAGTGTGAGACGGGACCTGAAGGAAAGCCAAGAGGTGAGCCCTAAGAGAGGCAGTTTAGACACTAAAAAGGTAAATGCTACTCAAATAGCCTGTAATTGCAGGGTTTAGTAGAGCAGTGTGGATCCTGTCTCTCCTAGGACAGATGGGGGAGCCTGAAGAATGCAGGAAACACACATGCAGTTGAAGGGCACAATCTCTAGTTTGCCTGCCTCTGTCTGTCCATCCCCCTTGGGAAAGGGTAGGAGGAACGTTAAATCCGGGCCATTCCTGCATTTCTGAGCAATTTACTCTGTGACTCTAGTCCAGCAGAAAATGCAAAAGGCTTTTAAGCTTCACCAAGTAATAGCTCCCAGGGATCCAAGCAGCTGCTAAGAAGCTGGGAGGGACCAACACTGTGCCTGCCCCCACCTCCCCGGCCCCACCCCCTTTGCTTCTTTTCTCCCTCTCTTCTGGCTGCTAAACTAGAACTCCAAAAGCTGGCCTACTAATTGCTAATATTCAGTTATAGAACTATCTCAGTCTGTCTTTTTGGTTTCTCAAAAACTATTGAGCTCCCTTTTACTTTGTCTTAACTAGTTACCTTCTTACCTGGATTTAAAAAAAAAAAAAAAAAAAAAACAAGAGTTAAGTATTACGGTATTGCAGGTCCTGTCAGTTATAACGTATATTTCCATCTGATCTATGAGTTATGAGCAGAAAGTGAGACAGTAGGGAGGTAGAGCTAGGAGCATAATCCTAAAAGCCACTGTGTTTGTGTGTGTATCACATGTGTGCGCACATGTGCATGTGTATGTGTGAGCATGTTTTTATGTGCTGCTACTTAAGCATCCCGTCCCTTCTTTCTCTGCAGGGCTGCTGCACTTTGGTCTCTGTGTGTTTTTCACTTGATGTCATGATTGACAGACCTGTACCATTGGTCTTTATTCCAGAAAGAGTTAGTTCTTGGTGTTGCTAATGCCTGTGTTATGGCAACTTGATTGCATGTTTTGTGAGTATAAAGTGTGTGTCTTTTATAATACAAATAAGGCATGGAGAGCTGACTACATCATGAAAATAGATCAGAAATGAATCTACGACGTATCAGTCGTAGCACAGGCTAGGAAGATAAATGAAAGATAACCAGGAGGGAAGATGAGAGATGGCTGGGTGACCAAGTAGACTTGCAAATTCACTAAGGGATTTGGTGCTTGGGGAAAGGGAGGATATGTAATCACTTCCTGTGCTGCTGGAAAAATTGCTACAAATGGGGTTTTCAGACAAGTAGTCAAAGCTTATAGAACATCATAGTAGGACCACGTGACAGAAGATACTTGGTCACCTCATGGCAGTTGAGAAATAAGAAAAAGGAAATAAAAAAGAGGGCTGGGTCCAAATATTCTCTTTAAAGGTATGTCCCCTAATGATCTAATTTCTGTCCACTAAATGCCACCTTCAAAAAAGCCCACCACCTCACAGTAGTACCACAGGCTGGTGACCAACCCTCTAACACATGGGCCTTTGATGGACATTCAGGATCCAAACTATTGACATCTTAATACCTGAGGAAGTGGCAAGGAATTCTCTAGGAGTGTTTACACCTCCTGCTGCTGAGCTGTGTGTGCTGTGTCCAGAATTCCTGGGTCCCTGGGGAAGACCACAGGCCGCTAAGCATCATGGGTCCCTTTGCTCCCGGCATTATTTCACCATGCTTTTCTCATCTGCAGATGGCAGTGGAATATAAAACTTGGATGGCTGAAGAGGGGTTTGTGTGAGTCAAGAGTAAAGAATGGGAACTCTGAATCCATGACTTTAGAAATGTGAGGCGGGTCTGTCTTCCTGATTCACGTGCTATCCTTTGACCAGAACTCACAGCTCTTAATTTTGATTATCTAGAAAAGTAAACTAGATTCTCACTAATACGACTAATGACATTCTCTTTTTCTTGCCCTTTCTTTTCCAGATGGTAACAAAAAATAATCCAGATGGGGTGCAGGTGCTGTAAGATGATACACAGGTAAGTGAGCAGAGATCGCATGGCCAGGGGAATCTGTAGCCACTGCGGGGTCTTGTGAAGACCATGCCTATAAAATAAGACGTGGAAGTAGAAGAGGGACTCTAGGGAGAGAACGGGACAGTGCAGGAAGGGAGGACACACTAGAGGATGGGGGTGAATAGTCAAAGTCAATTATATACAGGGATGAAAATGTCATATGGAAAACCATTGTTTTGTCCAACAGCAAACGCTGAAGCAATAGCAAGCTTATAGAAATAAATAAACCCATAAAGACAATGCATGTGGCAGCAGCTCTAAAAGTAACCCAGTGCGATTGTGCCGCCATCAGTACACGTAGGCAGCTCAGGCGTGGCCCGCATTGCCAAGACACAAAGGCTTGGCTCCATTTAGCATTGTTTAGGTGTTGTTTTTTAAATTTTTCTCATTGCTCAAAACTGTTAAGACATACCATCCCTCCTGGGGTCAAATTTACATTTCTCCCAAAGCCTTCAATGCAGGGGGGAAAAGGGCTCAGGTTATAAAGTACTCCTGAAGGACATCACCGATAATAAAGAGTCCAGTCACCTTTCTTGTGACATTTCATAAAGCCTTGAGTGACGTGAGTCATAAGGAAAACAAATTAACTGATAATGAAATGACTTCCCGGGCTGGGGTGGGAGAGGCAAGGCTGCAAGCGGGAAGCTCTGACTTCATTTGATCCCAAACACACACATAAGCGTCCCTCTATCACAGCCCTGTGATGTTGGGCTTCGTTCAAGCGGATTTATTATCTCCAGTATTGGTTCTCTACATCCATGGACTCTACAGCCAGGGTCCACCAACCTGAGATTCAAATATTCAGAAAAGAAACCAAGTCTGTGCTGAGCATTTGGACTTTCTTCTTGCTGCCCCCTAAACAGTGCAGGTTGAAGATCATCCATATAACGTTTATCTTGCCTTGGGTAGAACAGAGAATCTAGAAATGACTTGAAGTGTAATGAGGTGTGTGCAGAGTATATACCATAATTTAATATAGAAAATTTGAGCATCTACAGATATTGTTATTTATGAGAGTTGTGGAATTAAACCCCCAGGGTCTGTTTTTTTTTTTAAACCTTACCACAGGCTTCATATTTATCATTTTCATGATTGCATAATATTCCCTTGGAGAAATATACTGTTGGTACTTGGTATTTAACCCCTTATTTCCCTGTTAGTGGACATTTTTTAAATTCATTTTCATTTTTAAATTCCATGAACTACTTTATAATTCACCTATCCCTTTCTTTTGGGTCCCTGCAGCTCTTTTCATGAGCCAAAGATTTGTATGCCAAGTGTATTTATTCTCTTCTGTCCTCATGTCAACTTAGCTGATGGCTGTTCCTCTCACCCCCAGCTATCTCTTCGACCCGGTTCAAGTGCCCTCCCCTGGCTTTGTCAACGAAGTAAGCAGCTGCAAGTTGGAGGAGGACACTGTCAGACTAAAAGGCACCCAGAACAGCGAGTTTGAGGTGCCCAGGAACGCGCTGCATGCTGGGAGCCTGAGCAAGCCAGAGAACAGAGATAATATATCTGGTCTACCTCACCAAGGACCACTCCCTCAGGAGGACTCAGAAGAGAGACGCTGTGCAGAGAAGCAGGGTATTGTCAATGGCATCAGCCCCACTGCCAGTCTGCACTTGGTCAGGCCCCACCAAGATGACGGTGGCTCCTGGGCCAGCAGCCCCTGGGCAGGCTCTATAGACAGTGCTCACCCAGCTCAACCCTTCCTCGAAGGAGAGGACTGCAGGAAGCAAAGCCACACAGTGCCCACCTCAGAAGAGACCCAGACGGTGGGACACGGAGACTGCAGAGCCCCTGCTGAGGTCTTGGCGGTGGCTGACCACATCCTACACATACCAGCCCCGGATTACCCCCAGCTCTGGAGCCCCACGGTAGACGGTGGAGACCCTGAAGAAAAGGATTATCTTTTTGAGAACCACTCTGAGGTGGAGCCCCTGCCGGCAATTCACCCCAGCATGAGTGAGCAGGGTTTGAACCTGCCCTTCTCCCTGAAGAGAAGCTGGGACTCACTGAATGAGGCAGGGCCAACAGAGGTTCTGAATGTCTGCTTTAAAGAAGAGGGTCCTGCTCACCCTCCATCAGTGGTGGATTCTAGAAGTGAGCGGGAAGTCCCCCACACCTACAATGGGGACAGGGACAGGGTTATGGTAGATGAGGACGCTGAGGTGGCTGAAGCCCTTGCAGCATTAGAAGCTGCGACCGCGGGAGAAGATGCAGACGAGGCAGATTAGGGGAGGGGCTAGGTGAAGGGCCCCAATAAGGTGAGAGAAGCCTGTAGACGTGGGGCTAACCACTCTGCGGGCATCCCCGGGCGGTCTCACCAGCTGTGCCACTTGTTTACATCTGTTCTCTCCCCGTCGCCAGGACCTGTGCCAGGCTGCCGACTGTCGACGGCACCCCTCTGTGCAGCTGGACTCTGACTCAGAATGCTAGAATCAGAGTTAAGTGTGGGCCGTCACGACCATGTCCACAACAAATGCAGAAGTTAGGCAGCTTGCTTGCTGGCCCTGGAAGCTCCCCTAGAACATCTGTCCAGATGTGCATGAGAATGCCCTGATATATATTCCCGCACCCGATCCCAGGGGCACACAAACATGGGCCGTGCTATTTGAATGTATTTCTTTACCTTGTTTTTTTTTTTTTTTTGAGAGCCAAATATGTCACCCGACCTAGATAGGGTAACTATCCACTTAAAGTGCCTACTGTATACCAGAGGTTAACTTCAGGAACAGGCACCCAGGGAACTACTCACTAACCACTTGTTGGACATCAGGTTAAGTTCTGCAGCCTTCAGGGTGAACCGGATGTGGCCAGTGAACAAATGGTTAGTCCGTAGCTGTGCTAATGAAAACACCTTCACCTTAACTTTTTTTACACGATTACTTTTTAACCTCCTCTAGGATGTGGGGTCTGGCCAAAATACTTCTTAAAAACAAGTGTCATGTTTTAGTTCCAAGTTCATGAGTGTTTTGGAACAGCAAAGTCATTTGTGGAGGGGTTTGTGTCATTAAATGTCTGGTAAAAGCATCAGCACATCTATGCCTCTCTATCTTGTCTCAAACACCATCAGCAAC
Source organism: Microtus oregoni (assembly GCF_018167655.1). NCBI lineage: Eukaryota > Metazoa > Chordata > Mammalia > Rodentia > Cricetidae > Microtus > Microtus oregoni. The sequence goes on along the minus strand of NW_024543080.1, from coordinate 30,477,992 downwards.
CGCTGGTGTCTCCTCTAGTTTACACAGGGTAGACATCCGTTCGTTGGAATGAAAAGGGAGGGCCCAGATGTGGCACTTCCTGTGTAGAGGTGGTATAAGTGCCACTTTCTGCTCACACCAGGTTGGTTAGCATCTGGTCACTTGGCCACATCTAGCTGGAGAGGAAAGAATAGCAAACATAATCAAGCTGCGTACTCGGGTATCCCACATCAATTTGAGATATAATCCCTGAGGATGGGAGAGAACGGACATTGATTCTGAGGTGAGCAGCCTACAGTCTCTGCCATGTCAGAGGCTTGGTTTACAAGAGGTCCAAGGATGCTTCTCACATTGATTGTGGCCCAGAACAGCCTTAAGTCTTTGGCCCAGGAAAAGGAAGTCTTGGCAGTTACCACCACCCCAGCTTCAGTCACACTCCCAAAATGGACACAAAAAGGAAATTCAGACAGGGCCTGGGTAAAGAACAGACTGATACAGACAAGGCTGGCTGGCTGTCCCCAAAACATTGCACTAAGCATGCTCAGTATCTACTCGGCTTGTCCCCTAAATTCCCCAGCACAGACAGCTCTCTCGCGTTATAGGGCTTCATTTTCTGCAAAAAGTTGCTTTGAGAAGGTTAACAGCCAAGAATTCCAACCTTTTTTATGAAACAATCTTGGCCCTAATCACCTTCACCCCCACATACAGGATTCACCAAAGGACATCTTTGAGCCAGCACTCTGAACTCAAAAACTGAAAAAACTCCCCATTCTGGCTTCTTCTATGGGTTGGCCCTACAGCCACCAGCATCTTGTGTGTATAGTATGTTCTCAGGGGCGCTTAATCAGAAGGGTGAGGTGGAGACGGTGCCCTTTGGAACATCTGAGCATCTTGAAAGCACAGGCGCACCCAAAGTGAGGGACCAAAGGTCAAGCTCAAACATCACGGGTCTCTATAATCTGTGTGTGTGTGTTGCACATGGAGATCAGAGAACAACTTGTGTAACTCAGTTTTCTCCTTCAACTGTACAGAGCCCAGGAATGGAACTCAGACCATCAGGAAGGGCAGCAGGCACTTTTACTGGCTAAGCCATCTCACTAGCCCAGCTTTATTTTATTTATTTATTATTACACACAGATTGCTCTTTTGAGTTAAGACTACATTTAACTTTTCACTGGTCGAAACTGAACTATCCTATACGTCAAATTGTCATTTCTTGTTGCAGATTGTTATAATTGTCAAGGCAGGGCCTCAAAGGAATGAGAATTTCAGTGTCCCGCAGGGCACACAGTATTTGTCAGTGCTCAGTGAATGACGCCATCTGTCATCTCCCGTCTTCCTCCGGGTCTCTCGTCGGTACATCCTTTCAGCTTGAGAGAGCTGTCAGCCCTGGGGAACTCAGAAGCAGTTCCTACATGTAACTTTCTGTGCACAAGGAAGCACCAGATACAGAAATATGAGCAAATATCTCCTGACTTGCCTGGCTTAGTCCCCCCTGGCCCCCATAGCAGGCAGGACAGCCCCAATGGTAGTTTGGACTTGAGGTCTCTTCTCACCAAAGGCACTCTCATCTAAACAAGTCTTTTTTAAAAGAGTAATTTTTATTTATTTTAGTCAATTCATACATGTTTGATATACATACATATATTTTTTCTTGTTTGGGGTTTTTTTTTTTTTTGGTTGGTTGGTTGGTGTTTTTGTTTTTTGAGACAGGGTATCCCCACATAGCCCTTGCTGTCAGGGAACTTACCCTGTAGGATGGGGTTGGCCTTGAACTCACAGACGCGCCTGCCTCTGCCTACTGAGTGCTGGGATTAAAGGCGTGCACCATCTTACCAGCTTGTTTGCAATAAACACTGAACATAATCCAATCAAGCCTCCATCCCACTCACTCAGACCCTACCATAACCCCTCCCACCTTCACATCCTTTCCTTTCTTTCTTTCTTTCTCTTTCTTTCTTTCTTTCTTTCTTTCTTTCTTTAAATTAATAGCCCATTGAGTTCAGTTAGTGCCACCAGTGGTGAATGGGCAACTTCCAAGTTGCCACATCCCAGAAGAAATATGACTCTACCAGTGCCATAAATTGATGGAGTTCCATGAGCCCACTCCTGCCCATGCTGAAATACTGACTGGCTTTATCTCGCACACACCTTTATGATGGAAAAGAGAATTCTCCCTCTCTGGTTTCATTTTACTTTTCCTCTAGATTAAACTCATTCACCTGAGTTTGGTGACAGAGATGGTGACAGATACTCCAACGCTGACATTGACTTATGGCAAGTGCTTTCCCTGAAGATGAAAAAGTAAGCTTTTAGTTTTACTTTTGGCTTTTTGAGACAGAGTTTCATGCAGCCCAGGCTGGCCTTAAATTGACTGTGTAGCCAAGGCTGGCTTTGAACTGCTGATCCTCCACCTCTGGAGTGCGAGTCACCTGTGTATTTATGTACTGAGTGTGTAAGGCTCTCACATGGGTCAAGTTCCGGAAGGCTTAGGGAGCAGACTGCTGAAGCTCACCAGTCTCTGAAAGAAAATAAAACCCACACTGGTTCTCAGCCAGAATGTTGACTGAAGTTGACTCACCTGCCCCTTGAAGTGAACTATCTGCTGTCCTTCCCACAACTACCAAACAGGTGCCGTTGGCTACAGTGTACAATCACATATGGCACAAGCGGTAACTAAGTTCACCCTCTGCTGAATGAATGAACAAACACTCTGCACATGGCCTGAGGAGACGTCAGTCAAGATGGCTGAATGACGACAGTGGCTTCGTGTCCCGGTGACGTGCACGTATGTTTGTAGCCTGGCAGAACTCAGGCCCACACAAATCAGGTTTCCTGCAGGCATTTCACCCTAGACTGTTTACTCTTGTTCAAACCAGGCTTTCTGGTGAGCCGAGGAAGGGCAGACACAGACTAGAACACTGAGTCCTTATTCACCTGACGGTGGGAATCCCAAACTCCGTCAGAGACCTTAAGAAAGCCAATGTTTAGGCTAAGATGTTGGGGGTTTGGTGACCTCAGATTTCAGTCATCTTGAATTTAATCTCTAAAATTCCAAAGCAGGAAAAGCACAGGACATATCCTGTGAAGAGCCCCCCACTGTCCTTTCTCTTGATTCCAAATGTAGAGAAAGTACCTTGGGCTAGCTCTTTACAAATGTAGAGAAAGTACCTTGGGCTTGCTCTTTACACAAACTTACAGCCAAGAGTCATGGTGTCCAGGTGCCCAGAAGTTCTGACCCCAGGACACTTGCTCAGCACCTCACACACACACACACACACACACACACACACACACACACACACACACGGGCTTCAGTCACGCTGCTCCTGGAGTCCCCTGTGTCTCTTGCTATGAACCAGAGTTTACATTTCTTCCTCTTTCTTCCTTTTTCTTGTCTCTGATGTGGGGACACTCCTGCTTCCTAGCCTGAAAACATACTGTCCAGCTTCCCTGTGCTCTGGAAGCACACACTGCCTTTGTAAAGAAAGGGGAAGGAGAAAACGGATTTCTAGACCTCAGAATGCAGAGACTTACTAGACCTTGAGGTGGTCCCTGGCGTCCACACTGTTGACATGGGCAGGTTCCTCGCCTTGTCTAGCAACACCGAGGCAGTGGCATCGATGGTAGACACCTTGTTGACCTCACACTGGTCATCAATAACAAATCCAGTACACTCACCCTACATAGGTATGTTATAACTAAGTGTCCTGTCTTCTTCTGGTATGAATTCCACCTCACAGAGCATTAATTAAAATATCAGAGTTGAAAATTTCTTTCCCATACCACAGGGACCTGTGATACCTACTTCGGAAACCACTGATTTAGAAGACCAAACGAACCCACATTTATAAAAGCTCTCTGTGAATAAATAAAACGAGGCCAATATTGGCAGAATATACAGTACCCATGTGTGCGCGCCTCAGCCTGAACACATGCACGCTTGAAAACACATACCCAACGCCAGCTGCCTGCCACTGTTCCCTCACTGGGGCTGCTGGGGAGCACTTTGAGGCATTTAGGAATAGTTAATAGGAAACTAGATTGAAATGTGATCTAAAGGCCAGGGAAAAAAGGCAAAGAATTTCACTCATTTCCCTTATCAAAATTGCATGGTCCAATGTGGATGGGGGAGGGGTGGGCTAGCCTAATTAGAGCACTTAGTTAGAACCTCGCTACTTTGTGCTTTCCACTCTTCCAGAGGAAGAGTACCCACATCCCAGTACCCACATCGGGCCACCACTCACAACCACTGTTACTCCAGTTCCAGGGGATCTGACTCCATCTCCTGACTTCTAACTTCCACGGGCACACGCGTACACAATATAGACACATACATAAAAATAAATCTGAAAAAAGAAAGGAGAATCTTGACACTTTGAAAGCAATACAGTACACTTCTCATTATAAAATAATAACTCCCAGACAGTGGTGGTGCACGCCTTCAATCCCAGTACTCCGGATGCAGAGACATTCAGATCTCTGAGTTCAAGACTAACCTAATCTACAGAGCGAGTTCCAGAACAGCCAGGGGTATTACACAGAGAAACCCTGTCTTGGAAAACAAACAAATAAATGAAAACTTACCAGCTGGGCATGATGGTACATATCCAAAATCCCAGCTCTCAAGAGGATGAAGCTGGAGGACTATGAGTTCGAATCCAACTTGGGTTATATAAGGAGATGGTATCTCAAAATGGAAGGAAGTAAGCCAGGAAGGAAGGCCAGACAGATGGACAGGAGGGAATGTAGTTCAGTTGGTAGAGTGCTTGCCTAGCATGCGCAAAGCCCTGGATTCCATTTTGGAACCTAATAAAACCACCCTGTGAGGTGCACACTTGTGATCCAGCCCTCAAGAGGCTGAGGCAGGAAAAGTCAAAAGTTCAAGGTCAGGTCTGTAGATGTGGCTCAGTGGTTAAAAATGAATACAGATCTTCTATGGGACCCAAGTTTGGTTTCTCAGCATTAACATGAGGCAACTCACAACTGTCGGTACCTGCAGGTCCAAGGGATCTGATGCCTCGGTAGGAAACTGCATTCATGTGCACATCCCACATACAGATGCACATATATACAAATAGTAAAGTAAATATTTAAAACATTTAAGGTCATCTTCAACTACATAGTTGGTTTAAGGCCAACCTGAACTTATAGGGCATCCTTTCTGAGAAAAAAAAGAAAGGAAGGAAGGGGGAGAGAAAAAAAGAAAAGAAAGAGAGAAAGAGAAGCAAAAAAGGAAGGGAGAGAAAGAAAAGAGAGGGAGGGAGGGAGGGAGGAAGGAAGGAAGGAAGGAAGGAAGGAAGGAAGGAAGCATTAGCCCTCAAACATATATGTAGAGAGGGTTTCTCAGGTTCAAGAGAGCCAGCTGTGGTCTCTGGGTGCGGCTGAGATTCTCTCCCTGTCTAAAATGTTGATGACTGAAGAGCAACAAAAGGTTTAAATTACGAATTTGCAAATCCATGAGACTTGAACTCAAAAAGTTTCATGACATCAGCCAGAATCCAGGTGACAATCTTGCAAACACGGGTGTCACATTTAAACTATGTCACAAATAAACTAAGCTCATTTATTTATAGCAAGATGAAATAACTACACCGACCCTGCTTCAAAATACCTCGCTGAACTGGATGCTTATTGGTTGGATTATTGACTCGAATCCTCTTCAGTAGTATCTGTGAGCAGATGCTGCCAGTGCATGCTGAGATCTACTCCCGTCTCATCACCTGTAAAGCAGAGGTGATGCTCAGGCCTCCCTCCGCACCACGAGACCACACTGAGACACGAAGCACTTGTCACCTGCCCAGACCCAGGGAAAACATCAATACTGGCTGTCACTTGGACACTCAGCTAAGGCCACTGGCTCACTTCTGTGGGTGGCACTCACCATCCTTTGATGTTGTCTTAGCTGCCATGCTGTAAAGCTCTCTGAGTCACTTCTGATGACAGTCCTCTCTAACGGGATGAACCCTTTCCCACACACATCACCAGTTACACCTAGCCTTAGAAATACAACAGGGGCCCTTATCTGAGACAGGCTTTAATCTCCTCTGTTTCATCCCTTGCTGGATAAAGCACACATGCAGGTACTTACGCTTTTAGGTCACCTTGTCCTTGAAGTGAGCACCTTATTAAAATGGATCTTTATTTTATCCTTCCTTGTCCCCAAATAAAATTTTATATAATAGAATGCACATTTGCTACACAGTAGAAACCTTGAGAGGGCCAATAGTGCTGGATGGTTACTCTGAGGGGTTACGTTTGGTTTTGCTTTTATTTAGCGTGGCTTATGTTTGATATTGCCAATGTTAAGATATATGTGCCAGGCGGTGGTGGTGCACGTCTTTAATCCCAGCACTTGGGAGGCAGAGACAGGTGGATCTCCGTGAGTTCAAGGCCAGCCTGGTCTATAGAACAAGTTCAAGGACAGGCTCCAAAGCTACAGAGAAATCAAAAGAAAAAAAAAAGATATCCATATGTAACCGGCTAACCCATGGATACTGCAATTTGAGCACAGTGTTGTAACTGTGAGGACATTTTGCTTATGGTTTGTCAGGTAGAATAACTCAATAACAATAAATCCAGTTAAATTCTACCATACTGAGATGTTCATCTCTTTTTAATGATAGAATAAAATTACAGCTAGTCCCTTCTGTCATACTTAAGAGTCCATTCAGCCTCAGGGAAAGACAATGATTCACTCAAATAAGGTGTATGATCTGCTCCTAAAGACTCAGTCAGCAGGGCTGGAGTCTTGTCTTAACCTAGCTTTCCCCTTAGGTCCTCAGTCCATCTTCAAAGGCAAAGCATTGTGATTGGGAAAGAAACATCAACCGGCTACACTCTCAGCATTTCATCTCAAAAAAGAAACAGAAGGGACTAGCTGTAATTTTATTCTATCATTAAAAAGAGATGAACATCTCAGTATGGTAGAATTTAACTGGATTTATTATTATTGAGTTATTCTACCTGACAAACCATAAGCAAAATGTCCTCACAGTTACAACACTGTGCTCAAATTGCAGTATCCATGGGTTAGCCGGTTACATATGGATATCTAATTTTGTATAGTTTTGGTATTGAGCGAGTTGAGTGCCAACTCTATCTGGCCCTATACATGACACACCCAAGCTTGGGTAATGCTCAAAAATGCCACCCAAAGAGTACATTATCTTCACAGAATTTGTAGGATGGGCAAGCATATATGGAAGCTGTGCTCTTACAGGATCTGTAGGAATGAACCTTGTGCTAAATCAAGGAGAAAGAGCACAGAGGGCTTGTGCTAAGGCGATGGGAGGAGGATTAGTTTGCAAGACCTGTGCATGATCAGGACTCCTGAAGATGGACCCAAGGCAGCTCTGGGCTCTGAAATGCTGTGCTTACTACAAGGGCTTTCAAAGGTATGTACATCTGGGACCCCTCACCCATCTCCCTTTCAGTAGGTAACTCTATTTGTTACCCATCGTCTTAGTCAATGCTGTGAAGAGACACTATAACCACAGCAACTCTTGCAAAGGGGCTCACTTACAGTTTCAAGGTTTAGTGATTATCAGCATGGCAGGTAGTCTGGTGGCAAGCAGGCAGACATGGTGCTGGAGGAGCTGAGAATTCCACATCCATATCCACAGGCAGCAAGAGGAGAAAGATTCTGGGCCTGGCTTGAGCTTTTGAAACCTCCAAGTCCAACCCCAGTGACACACGTCCTTCAACAAGCCCACACCTACTCCCATGAACAGTGCTACTCCCCAAGCAAACATATGAGCCTATGGGGGCCGTTCTTATTCAAACCGCCACACCCATTGTATTTCAGTTAATAACTCCATTACTGTTTGGGGTCTATTGTTTGTATGTTTACAGTTGCAATAACAAGAGCTCAAACTATGTATGGCAGAAGAGATGCTACCACCATGGCACAGGGACAGGCGAGTCTGAGACGCCTGTCTTCCCTCTTCATGCTTCCTTCTATTCCTCACACGAGTTGGTCTCTCACAGCTCCAGTTTGTAAGCATCCCATGCAAGGGCTTCTTTAGGCCTGGCGGAAGTTAGGTCAGGGGTCCACCCTGAGCTGCAGTCTGAAGGAGGAGCCACCAGTCCCTAAAGGGACAAGGGCACTGTTGATGAAGACTAGATGTCCCACTACACACTCTGCCTTTCACCCTCAGCTCCTCACTGCATCCCTGGGCTTCAGCATCTTCCACACTTGGTCCCTTCTTTGGTTTTCCTCTGAGGTCCATGAGCTCTAACTTGGCTCAATTCAGAATAGGAAACTTACTGGCTCAGTCAAACTCTAGACAAAGCTGTGTGTGCTTGGCCAATAGAGAGATGTGCACAGACCCACAGAGATGTTTAGTGGTGTACCTAGAGTTTATCTCCACCAAAACAACAAAAATGATTTGCAATGTAATCATGTGAGGGGCTCGTGGGACTATAGGAGATCGTTATGTTATGGGGGCTCAACACTCATGAATAGACTATTGCTCAATTTACTGCGTTGGGCCTCAAGACACAATTAAGGAATGAACTGGGTCGTGTGAAGCTGCATTCGTTACCCAGAGAGCAGACTATTATACAGCAAAGTCGCCCTGGAGTTTGGTCTCTTCTCTCCACCTTCCTTCGCCACTCACACACCCTCCTGCCATGGTGATGGGGCACCTGCCACGTTACAGTGAACATTAAAGCCTTCACTGAATGTGCCTGCCAAACTTAGACGTTTCACCATCACCACCGACACTTGGGGCCAAGTAAAGTCTTTTCTCCTTTAAAGTATCCAACCCCAAGTTTGTTGTTTATAGCCACACGAAATGCACCAAGAGCCACTAGAATATCAGTGCCCTCTGGATATCGATGGGGAGATGATGGCAGGCATCGTGATTTTGCATGCATTCCCTACCCCTTAAAAGCCCATGAGGGATCCCCACAGCAAGCTGGCTAGCTAGACTAGTTGAGTCAGTGATCTCTGGGTTTAGCAAAAGATCCTGCCTCAGTCAGTGAGGCAAAGAGCAAATTAGACTCTTGATATTGACATACGCATGTACATACATGCACACGGGGATGCACAGCACACAGGCATAACACACACACGCGCATGCATGCACACGTGCATCCACACCACACATTCACATGCAAAAGTAAATAAATAAGTAAATCCACCATGAGAAGTGGCTCAGGAAAACGCTGAGCCTCCGAGAAGCCAAGAGCCCGGTTCCCAACACAGCATGAGTACTGGAGCTCAAGCCCAACTCTACAGCAAATGCGAGCCTGCCTCTCTGAGTCCCAGTTAGTTCCAACAGTCACACCATTTCCATTACAGGCGTAAGGCCTGGGGTTTCCTCCACCCAGTCACTCCTGTCTTCATCCAACAGGGCGCCTTCAGGAACAAAGGTGCTGTGTAAGATAAGGAAGCATGTTGACGGGGAAAGCAAGATAGGACTCACAGAATAGGAAAAATAGATCAGGGAAAAAAAAGACCCAAACGTGGTATTTTCTATCCTTGATTTTTACAGGTTTATTCGTTCCGCAAACACACTGTGGGGCTCTGCATACCAGTGCCTTAAAGATGCATTCACAAATGGCCAGATCATCCTCCCTGCAGTTCCTACATCCAACCAGAAGAGGGAGGCAAAGTGCCAGCCCTGTGCAAGGTGGAGTCAAAACTTTGCTACAAACCTCTGAGCTGTGAAGGATCCCACTTCCAAGCAAGCAAACTTCCATTTTGGACTGTAATTTTTAGATAGAGCAATGTTGGTCAGCAAGACATGTAGTGGCATTTCAACTGTATTTTAATAAATAAAGACTGCCTGAAGATCTGAGAGTAAAACAGTCCCACTGGTCAGATTTACAGGCCAGATTATGGTAACACCATACCTTTAATCCCAGTACACACTAGTTGCCACAGAAACTAGGCGGAGCATGCCTTTAATCCCAGCCCTAGACAGGACTATAAAACAAGGGGAGACAGCTCTCACACAGTCTCATTCTGAGATGCCAAGAGGCAGGATCGCCATTTCAGACTGAGGCCGAGGTAAGAGTCAGTGGTTGGCTGTTTTGCTTTTTGGATCTTCAGGTTGAACCCCAATTTCTGGCCCTGAGTTTTTATTAATCGTGTTTCAAAGTCAGGCTTGAGAAGGGAAGGCACAAGCGTGAAGAAACAACAGTTTCCCCTCTGAAGCCACAGATGTTCCAGGAGCCCAGGCGAAGAGCACTGACCAGGGCATCCAAGCTGGCCAGGATCGGCCATATTCCCAACACTGACAAACATAAAAGTTAAACAATGTCTTGGCATCTCTAATCTATATCACATGCATTCCCAAAAAGGCTGATTAAAAACAAAATATGCCACGCCAGTAACCCCTTTTGACTATGAAATGAGGAATCTAGGGACTTTCCAGTATCTTCCCTGGTGCACAGTCCAGGTTTCTGGGTTTTCATGGACAGAAATTATGTCAGCCTTTCCATTTCTCCAGCCTACCTGACAGTACATCTTCACAGACTCCAAATCAAAACCGCTCAACTCCACGAGGAGTGAAGGTTACTCAATAGGCATTTGGAACTTTTCGCCTGCATAGAAAGGAGAGTTGGAGAGATGGCTCAGCGGTTAAGAGCACTGACTGCTCTTCCTGAGGACCCAGGTTCAATTCCCAGCACCCACATAGCAGCTCATAACTATCTGAAAATCCAGTTCCAGGGGATCTGACATCTTCACACCAATGCACATAAAATAAAGTTAAATAAACAATAAAAAGATTAAAAAAAAAAGAAAGAAAGGAAAGTTGGAGGTGGACCATGAGTGACCAACACCTCTCTGTGCTCCAAAGGAATCCTCTAAAACTGCAGGACAGGCACCGAGGGAGCTGATCCGACACCAGAAGTCCAAAAGGAAAAAAAGCTGAGTCTAGTACTGGGAGCGTCCTGCTAGTTAGCGTGGCTCTCCTGGGGTAGCTTCCAACTATGTGTATACCCGCACTGAGCAGGTACATCACAGTATTGTACAATAAGAGTCCAGCAAAGTTGAAAACACGTTAGCATGAATGCTACAGAGCAAGCCTAGAATCAGGGGTTTCACAGGGACTTGGGCCCTTAATGCAGACACACAGAGATGTGTACACAGACATGCGTTACCAGAGTCTAGGCTGGGACATCCGACATCGGTGAGTGAATCCTGAGGCCTAATTTTTCATTTAAAAAAAAAAAAAACAAAACCCTCATTCTCCAGCAAATGATTCAAGGCTCCCTGGAGACGCAGTTGATCCAGAGACCAGGGCAAGAAACATGAAAATAACAAGAGCCTGGAGCATCTTCAGGGCCAGAAGGTAACAAAGGGTTAAAAAAATGAGGGACAGAGGTGTGTGGACATGTGGGGAAAGAAAAAGAGGGAAGGGGTAAAGACACCAACCTTAAGAGCTTTCATTACAGGCACCATTCCCTAGGGAAGGAAGCTGTTCCCCTGTCGCACCCCATCGCCCAAAAAAAACCCATGTTGATACTGAAATCCCAATTTCTGGAGCAGGACTCAAGTGACCCTACTTGGAACCAGGATCTTTGCAAATGTAATCAAGTTAAGAAGAGTTCCTATAAGGACTGCAGTGGGCCCTAATCCCAAGGACAGATGGCCTTATAAGGTGGGAGAGGACAGACACCCAGAGAAAGACATCTCAAGACACTGCCCTTCAGTGACCCAGGCTCAAACCAAGAAATGCTAAGAACTTTCTAGCAACCATTTGAAGTTAGGAAGGAGGCATGAACCACAACCCTCGGAGCATCCAATGAACCCAACCCTGGCAAAAGCCTGGTTTTAGGCTCTAGCCTCCTGACCTGAAATAACAGCCTTCTGCTGCTTTATGAGTAACAACAGCTTGTTGACAGGAGTGCTGGGGAAACCAACTCCCATGCATGGTAAAACTCTCAGAGGAAACTGTAAGCACGGGAAAGTCACTGGCCTAATCTCCAAGTATCGCATCTCTGCATTACAGAGGTAAAAAACAGTTAACTCTGCTGATGTGTTTATCTAATTATTCTTTACCAATGAAAGCCTGGGAGTCAGATAGAGGGGTAATGATCAGAGAAGCAGCGGCGAAGCACCACTGACCTCCTACCTCTTTCCGGTCTTCCATTCAAAAGGGCAGAGACCCTCTCTCAGCCCCGCCCTACTACTTCCGGTGTCCATCTGTTCTCAGTCCTCCAAAAGCTCTATGGTTAATTCTGGTCAGCCAAAACAAACTTTACTGTCAGTCTTGGGAGTGTCCGAACGCAATCAAAACATCATCCACTTTATCATAGTGAAACCTGCTGGACACACCAACCAAATGACAGGAATCACATACCAACTACATGGTCCCTGACAGGAAGCACTGAAAAATCATCACCCAGGAAGCAACCTTCCAGATGCAAAAGCTCAGCCTACCCGTGTCCAAGTCGAAGGACACTGGACAGAGCTGAGCAGCTGACGATAAGTGTCATGACCATGAAACTAGTGCACAGTGCAACGGGGAATAGTAGGGCAAAGTGGGGAGGGCCCCAAAATCTGCTTTATCAATCTTGAGTCTATGATGATTTCTTAGTCCTGATCATACTCCTATGGAGATACAGGATGTTGATGAACATTAAGGGTAAGAGACTGAGGGTTACACACAAATTCTGCACTATATTTACTTCCCCATGCCCCAAATTACCCTCAAATTAAGAAAGGAAAGAAAACCAGTTGGGAGGAAGGAGTTCTATGTAAAAGGAAATCCAGTGCGGACCAGCCCAGCGATCTCTCAACAGCCAGTAATCAAGATGGAGCTCGTTCAAACACACTGGTTTAACGCTTTTATTTTTAACTCTGCTTTGGTAGTACAAAATTTGTAAAAAGTACAAACCAGACAGTTAAAAATACATTTGACACTGGAAACAGTGAAAATTTCTCTTTACAATTTTTTTTTACACTGAGGTGGCAACTGACTCACTCGTCACAGCAAGGAGCTATCCATCATTAGTGTTGTGGACAGGAGCTCGTCCCGGGTCCCCATCCTTCTGAGGAAGAGGAAGAAGAAGGGGGCATAAACATCAGCTGTTCAGGGAGCTCGTCCCGGGTCCCCATCCTTCTAAGGAAGAGGAAGAAGGGGGGGGAGGGGCCATAAACATCAGCTGTGCGGGAACACTCAGGATTCTCACCTAACAGTATAAACCAGTATAAAGCTTAAGTGTTCAACGTATCGAATGCTGAATTTTTGGCATCTCTGGAAGCCAGTCACCCAACTAACTGCTCAAATATTTAAACATGTTTAAAATGTACTCTCGGTATATAAATACAATTTTAAATATCTTTGCGCATTCTTTTGGTTTTTATTGCTATAGAAAGTGCTCTCTAGGTTGAAATAAAATTAAAAAATAATTAAAGCTGAAGAATATCTTACATATTAGCCCATCACCATTTAAAGGACATTATGAGTTTTTTTTAATGCAAAGTGTATGGGGTTTTTTTTTTGTTTTAAGTAAAAATATTGGCGTAGCTGCGCAAACATTACTCTTACTAACACACACTCCACTTCCTGGACCACAGCGAATCCAGCATCCACACTGGCTTCTCTGCTTTGTACACGACACACAGATGCCAGTGTGAGATCACATCAAAGTGCATCTACCACTCCCATAAAATGTTAGAAAAAAGTTAGTTTGTTTCCAGAAACAGAATCAAGTAAATCTATCTACAGAAAATACCCTGTGGTATATCTTTTTTTTTTTTTTTTTGTGCCAAACAAAAACAAGCCCTTTTTCTCTGAAATGACGTACTCAATGCTTCCCACCAATGGAAGCAGGGAATAGAGCTGCCTCACCCCCACCTACACAATTACTATCACTTTTAGGTGTTTTATAAAACAAAGCTAAGAGAGAGAGCAACAGGGCAGGGAGCCACTCAAGCCACTGAGCACGCCGGGAAGGTACTCCACCACTCAGCTAGACCCGTAGCCCTCTTCATCTGGCTCAGTCACCCAGGCTACCCCTGAACTCTCTCTATAGCCCATGCAGGCCTTGAACTTGCAGTCTTCCTCAGAAGCTCTTCCAGAGCATCAGTTACAAGATAACTGTGGGACCCAAAGTAAAACACTGGAGGTCTCAGCAGGGCTCGTTTGTGTAAGAAAGAGTGTTTCAGTTTGGCTTCCGGTTGTCAAAACTTTTTTTTAAGAGTGACTCTAAACCATTTTCCCTTTTACTCAAATAGGCTAAATGAGAATTGTTTAAGTTAAATAAAAACAGTAATAGTCTCTGTATTTTCTAAGTGACGGAAGAGTGACAGGGGTGTCCTGATGGCGGCAGCATTCGATGTTGAAGTCTTGGTCCAGGAATCAATCAGGATACTGCAGTGCCCGTGATTTCCAGCTGATTCCAGGATCTCCTGGGGGATCAATTCCTGAGCACTCACCAGATGCTTCCAAGGACCTTTTCCAGGGAGTCTTCTGTAACAGCCCACGTGTACAGGAAGATCTTAGAACCAGTATCAAAATGGAATCCAGCTTGGGTAACAGACGTGAAGACTCCCGCATAAGCCCAGGCTGTCAACGGCTCCACTGTTCACAATGTTGTGATTCCAAGGGAGGAGCCGCTTGTGCACAGAGCAGCAGGAATGCGCAACTGGGAACCACGGTGGATGGCTAGGGACGGTCCACAGTACAAAAAAAATGAGCTCTTTTCCTCTGGGAAATTGAACTAAAATTTCCATTAGACTTTTAATCCCAAAACTTCTTTCAAAGCAAACTGAATTCTGTGTTCAGCATAGCAAAAATATTCCCTTTTGGGTTTGAGACACAAGCCCATTGACTTCATGATAGAAACTATATAAAATATATAAAAATATCCCCTAGTCAACTTCATATCTTGCAAGTTTGGAGTCTCTTAGAACTCTTCAAGAAAGTCCATGCTGCAAGAGAAAAGAACACAAAAAGCTGTAGCAAAAGGGAAACACCACATGCCTATCAGCCCGAGTCTGTGGTCCCCTTCACCCCAGCAGACCACACCCCGCTTTTCCCTTTCCCACTACACCTTCCTACCAGAATTTAGTTCAAGAACATTTAACTACCGCCCATTCAAAGGACCCTTTCACGCAGGTCGCCTAAGACCATCGGAAAACACAGACATATACATTACAGTTCATAACAGTAGCAAAATTACAGTTATGAAATAGCAATGAAATAATCTTATTGTAGGGAGTCGCCACGACATGGAGAACTGTATTAAAGGGTCAGGATCAGGGTGGTTGAGGACCACTGCTCTGGAGGCTGAGAACAGAGGGAACAAGGCTGTCTGTTTTCACACGCGCTCCCCATGATCCCTGCCACCTCTCCAGGGAACGGGGTCTCTCTCAACCCTGTGCTGTCACATCCTCAGCTGCAGTGATGACCTCAGATGACCTTACAAACAGCTTTCTATGTCCCAAATATCTCCTCTATAACAGCTTTATAGCTTTTTATTCTGAAGACCGAGATAGCCCAGTACAGAATTGAAATTCTAAAGGTGTCATTGTATACTGAAACAAGCATACTGTGCAAGAAACCCGTGCAAGGTTAAGGAGCAAAGCATTCTCTAATCTAGCACACGTTTCTCTATAATCACTGAGCAAAAAAGAGAGGGGTCTAACTTGCAGAAATATGAAAGACTAACAAGAATTAGCTGCCAAATCTTAGTTTAAGAACATACTATTGCTGTCGGTGTTGGTGGCACACCCCTTTAATCCCAGCACCCCTTTAATCCCAGCACTGGAGAGGCAGAGGCAGAGGCAGGCCAGCCTGGTCTACAGAGAGAACTCCAGGACAGCCATGGCTACACATAGAAAAACCCTGTCTCTAAAAACAAACAACAAAAATATACTATTTATAAGTCTGTGCCTCAGACCTATAATCCTAGCTAGAGGCTGAGAAAGGGGGATCCCCAAGCTCAGGGCCAGGGTGGGATACACAGTGACTAAGTTGGGCTGCTTAATGAGATCCAGTGAGAGGTAAAAAGAGGACTCGGGGGAAGCATTTGCCTAGTATGGGTAAGGCCCTGGGTTCAATACCCAATCACTAACATATGGGAGGGGAAAGGAGGACGGAGGGAAAAAAGAGGAGGGAGAGGGGGAGAGAGAGAGAGAAAGGAAGGAAGGGAAAAAGAGAAAAGGAAGAACAAAAATTTACCCTTTAAGATATGTACTCTAAGATTATCCACTATTTTAAAGATATATTTATTTTATATATATGAGTGTTTGCCTGAATATATGTTTATATACAGAGCACATAGCTGGTGCCCATGGAGGCTGGAAGAGTGTAAGATACCCTGGAACTGAAGTTAAGAAAGGACGTGAGCCATGATGAGAACTGAACTCAGGTCATCTCCAAGAGCATGCTCTTCCCTGCTGAGCCATCTCTCCAGGCTCCAAGATTATCATTTATATTTTCCCGACCATTCATGATATTCATAGTGACTTATGATGGAGGTGAGAGAGGAGACTGATTTTCCAAAGAGATGAACTGGACCAAGGATCCTCTTCTTAGCCAAAATGGAAAGGAAATACTATCCCCTAAAATGGCATAAGTCAAGTTTTCAATTCTAAACACAGGTGGTCCTTCGTGGTGCTGAAGAGTGGGTTTGGATGTGAGGCTGAGCAAAGTCAAGGCTGAGGTTGATTTCAAGAGGGAGACAAGAAACACAACATTCTAGCACAGAAAAAACTGCAAGGATGTGTAGTGGAAAAATGCAAAGATGCTCCCAAATGTGGGGGGGAAAAAGGAGTTAAAACTTTGTTAGAATTTTAGGACATTACTTAGAAACTATATATTGGCTGTTATTATGTCTCCTCTTAAGTGACATTTTTATATCCAGGAAAATAACAAAGTTCAAGGCAAGAAGGTCAGGCCTGGGGTACAAGATTTCACCAGAGCAGGAGGGTGTAGTAACTCATGTTTATAATTACAGCAGTTAAAAAGCTGAGGCAGGAGGATTGCCACAAATTCGAGGTCAACCTAGACCTTGTCTAGGAGGGGGAAAAAAAAGAAAAAGAAAAATCATTCCAACCCAGAATTTGTCACTTAAAGGAACCATACAGTAGATTCCTCTGACCTCCAGGGCTGGGCACTTAAGACCCAGGGCCAACAAGAGTTAAGAGCCAGAGTCTAGATTCAATCCTAGATCCTTAGTCCAAGCTGCTGAAAATGCACAGTCCTCTGGCATCTCCACAGGGTCCTGGCACTCGGTGTTTATCATGGCGCCCAGCAGTCAGATTAGCATCATGTCCTCTGCCGTCCAGTTCCCTGCTCTAAACCATCTTGGTAGCATTCAACAGCTGTCTCCACAGTTGACTAAAACTGCCCTGGTCAGAACAAGGACGTGGGAAATCCAAGCTGCTGCTTAGGGACCACAGAGACTACGCAGAAAGGGGAAGATACCTCTACAAAAGTCATGCAGTCTGATCTTTGCTCACTAAAAGGCCGCTTTGAGTTTCCACGTAAGCACCTGTCTCCTCAGAATGACAATTTAGAGGGGAGGAAAGCACCAAACACTCAACAGATGTCTGGTCTCCCGCCCCAAAGCCACAAGTGCTCCATCCAAGGACAGCTACAGATGGTTCAGCGTCAAATCATAAACCTCCTTAAACATCAAGATCGTGGGGCTGGAGAGATGGCTCAGCGGTTAAGAGCATTGCCTGCTCTTCCAAAGGTCCTGAGTTCAATTCCCAGCAACCACATGGTGGCTCACAACCATCTGTAATGAGGTCTGGTGCCCTCTTCTGGCCTGCAGGCATACACACAGACAGAATATTGTATACATAATAAATAAATATTTAAAAAAAAACATCAAGATGGTGCGTTTTGTCTTGTTTTGGGTAACTCAGTTATGCCATTCTCAGTTACAAATCATGTCAACAACACCAAGCAACGACAAAAGGTTGGACACACCTGGCGTAGCTTGCGAATGTCCAACCGCGGGCTACTTCCTGTGGGGGAAATGTGGAACCTAAAAAGTGGAGACTGCATTCGGTGTGTTTTAACAACACCAAATTCTTTCCCTATTTTATGTGGAGGGACTGGGTCACTCTAAATTAGCACATCTTTACCACTATAAATGAAGCAAAGGTTAAGGGGTGCCTTCCATATTGTTTAACAGAGCGTCGTGTGGCTGGCACAGAAGCCTCAGAGCCCAACAGCAATGGGCACAGGAAGGACACGGGTGCACTATAGTTCAGAAGCTGCCTCTCTCTTTGGGGGAAATGTGATGACAGGCTTAGACAAAAGGATGCTCAAACTGGAAGAGATTAAGCAAGACGTTGCTGCATTGAAAACAAGTCAGCAATCCCAAGAATAACCAATTCCCTCATAAAACAAGACTGGTGGGAAGAACGGAGGACTCCACTCATTGAAGACTCACCGAAGTGAAGGAAAGGTCACCAACTCCTCCAAAGCTTGTAGCTTATATAGTTACCTTAGCTACAAAATGAGAGCGTAATGACAGTATTGAAGGAAAGGCATAGCTCACCTAATTAAGCCCCATTGATGAAACCTTAAATTCTCTCTAATGGCTGGCCATGAAGGAAGCTAAAAGGACACAGCTTCTAACAGTGTTTTCACTCCTCTGCACACTATCTATAGTTGAGATTGTTGCTGTCATTTCTAGATCACTGCCAAAGATCTTTATCAGTGAAGTACCCTGTGTGATGACCTCCAATTCTCCTCACCCTCTGAACCAGCGCTCACGTAAACTGGCTGACACAAAATCCCAGCACTAGGGACTACTCAGAGTCAGGAGAATTGCTACAAATTCAAGGCCAATCTGGACTAGAATAAGAATGTCTCAATAAAAACAAAAAAACATAAAATGGAACAAATAAAACCCATCAGCTTGACTGGGATGTCTCATTCCGTATAATAATTCATCCAGATGAATTATTCATTCCGTGTCCGCCTGGACCTCAGAAGACTCTTATGCGAGTTACATGGGCAGGCTCACGTTCACATTGTCTTTGTTAAGACAAAACTGAAGCCTTTTAAATTTCATTATCAATAAAGTTGGGCTCTGTGTGTGTGTGTGTTTCTATCTGTCTCTTGTTTCTCTCTCTGACTGTCTCTCTCTCTCTTTCTCAGACAGGGTCTGTCTCACTGTGTAGCCCTGGCTGGCCTGGAACTCAGTATGTAAGCCAGGTTGGCTTCAGAATCGCAGAGATCCATCTGCCTCTGCCTTCTAAGTACTGTCATACATCATCATGCTCAGACTAAATAGGGCATTTGTCATATTTACTGATCACGGTATCTTCAGTAACACACAACACTCATATTTTGATGAGTGGTTTAAATAGTTAAAACCTTAACTTTTAAATATCAATAATGAGCAAGTGTTCCCATATTTGGATCAGTTCATGGGGGAAAACTAAAAAGCATTTATAGATTTTTTTTTCAATCAAAATTGAAAGTAAGACAATCAAATAAACAAAACCTGACATGGACATCAGTGAATATTCCTGCAAATTCTATTGCTTTCTTTTCTGAACAATGTCCATGAGAAACCAAGCCTTCACAGAGCCTCGGCTTCTGGTGCTTCGATCATTCTGGGAAGTTTGCAGGCTGCTCTAAACTGGGTTATTCGCCAGTATCAACTCCTGTCCTTAGCAACATACAGTTAATTCAAGTGATGAGAATTGGACACTTAAGATTTACCAGCGTTGGGGAACGTGAAACTCAGGAGGAAGTTATGCTACATGAAAAGCCACTGATGTCCAGCGTGGCTCTGGACCTGGAGGAATGAAGACTGAACAGCTCACCTCTGACCCCAGACTCCACTGAGCTACCCTTAGGCCCCCCAAGGTCTGTCTTTAGGGTCCCTAGAGTCCCTAAGCCTGCAATGCTCCAGAGTTTAGGATGAACAGAGCAGATATTATAGCCCCCTCTTTTCTACGTCTTGCCAAGGGGCTGTCAGGGCTAAAGGGAAGGACGGATGAGCTCTCTGTGTGGTAATTCATGGTCAGTTACCGGGAAGGGCCTAACACAGGTCTAACCAGGAGATGGCTTGCTTTGTGGACAACAAAACAAAAAACCACTGGTCTCTCAGATCCTCTGACCCAGAGAACACTAGTCAATGTGTCTGGGATCTTCCATGAACAGAACCAAACTATAGAAGAAAGGCTTAGGAAGAGTGCTGAAATGCAGAAGCCCAAACTCCAAGATGAAGGCTGTAACTGCCGGAAAGATCTGTCTATCTCCAACAGTAAAAGACAAACAGCGAAAGGCACCCAGGAGGTACAAGCACAGTCACGGCTCCGTCGAGGTGGAAGGGGAAAGACTGGCTCCTCACCAGGGAGCAGAGGGAAAGCTCAACAGCTGGGAGCACAGAGCTATCAGCTTCCACAGAAGCCAACTGCCAGGGAGCATAAGGGTTCTTAGCTGGGCAAGAGGAGGGAGGGGCTCCATCCGCAGACACGCTGTCCAAGCACGCACACGAAGAGCCACACAGACACTCAGAACCACAGGCCCAGGACGAGGATGATTCAGGGCTACTGATGAAGATGGAAGGAAGGCTTTTGTTTGTCTTTAAGACTTTTTTTTTTAATCCTGTAGCTCGGTCTATTGCTTGACTACTTTACGACAGTATGCTGACTATTTCTATTGCTTAAAAAATGATGCACCTGTAGACCAGAGCCCAGCATAGCCATCATCAGAGAGGCTTCATCCAGCAACTGATGAAAGCAGATGCAGAGCCCCACAGCCAAACGCTATGCAGAGCTTGGAGAATCCTGTGGAAGAGGGGGAGGAAGGATTGTCGGAGCCAGAGGAGTCAAAGACACCACAAGGAAATTCACAGAATCAACTAACCTAGGCTCACAGAGACGGACCCGACAAACAGGAAGCTTGCATGGGACTGACTTCGGCTCTATGCATATATGTTACAGTTGTGTAACTTGGTCTTCTTGTGGTGCTATTAACAGTGGAAACAGGAGCAGTCTCTGACTCTTTCACCTGTTTTGGTGACCCTTTTCCTCCTACTGGGTTTCCTCATATGAGGGGATGTGCCTAGTCTTACTGCAGCATGATATGCCATGTGTGGTTAAAATGTCTGGTATGCCTACCGTTTTCTGAAGGGAAACAGGAGGAGTGGATCTGGGGAGGGGGGGAGGGAAGATGGGGAGGGGGACTGGGAGGAGAGGAGGGTGGAGAAAATACAGTTGGGATATAATATAAAAAGAAGAAACAACAAAAAGTGACTGCACCTTCAATGCTTATAATCTGCATTAGAGACAACTAAGGGGCTGAGCCATCAGAACGACGTGTGGCCTCCTATGTCATGCCTTAAATGAAACAGTGGGAACCAGGGGTCTAGTCTCTCAACTCTGAACCCAATGGACTAACACACAAAGGGAGAGAAATCAACTACAAAGCCAGAACCAAACTCCAGGAGAACGGCATGTGTAGTCTTTCACACTGCTGCTCCTATGATCCAGCCTAGCATAGTGCCTGGAACCACGGAAGGGCTCAGCAGACTCTTCTGAAAGATAAAACTGTGTCTGAGTTGAACTGTGTCAGCAATCGCTGATCCTTTGAGATCTCAAGGTCTGTGACCTCTTTGTCCTGGGGCGAGGACTGGGTCAGGTGCTCACACAAACCAATGCCCAATTTGTCCAGGCAGCACTTTAAAAAGCTAATGACATCAGACGACTCTATGGGGACCAAAGGAGGCTGCCTGTGATGATCTGGATGAGAACGGCCCCCACAGGCTCCTATGTTTGAATACTTGGTTCCCAGTAGGAAGAACTATGGGAAAAACTAAGATGTATGGTCTCACCTCTCTCTTTTCCTCCCTCCCTCCCTTCCTCACCTCCTCTCCCTCCCCCTTTCTTTCTGCTTCATGCCTGTGGATCAGGCTGTTAGCTCTTCAGCGCCATACCTGCTGCCCATGGTCATGGGCAAACCCTCTGACCTGTAAAACTGTTTCTTCTCTAAGTTGTCTTGATCATTGTGTTTCTTCACAGCAACAGAAAAGTAACGAAGACACTGCCCTGTATTCAAAGCCAGAAGTCTGAAATGCTCACTATGGTGAGGTCACAGGCATAATTCTGTTCTCTCCTTTTCAAGGAGAGAAGCATTCCCTCACATTTTACGGCCACTGAGCACGTGAGCTCCAGAGTGGAGATTTCTTCCCACCCGAAAATATAGAAAAAGTAAGTCCTAAGCCTGACTCCCAATCTGCAAAACAGGGGTGGTAGTATTTCCCACAACCCCCCCAGATCACCCTGCTGGCTCAGGCGTCACTGGACTCTTTGCCCTTCTGACTAGTCCTTGTATATCCTCCACAGAGCAGGCCTGGACAGCCCCCGCCTCCCAACTTCTCATGCACAACCATGGCCGCACCTCCCACAAAGCATGTCAGGCACCACGCAAGACAGCCTGATCCTGGAAAGCAAACTAGGGGCCTTTCATAATGTGTGTCCAATGCCCCATAAGGCCAGTCAACTAAACTAAGGGTCTTTATTCTACCTGAAAACTTCTATATTTAATAAATAAACAAACAAACAAACGTCTTTTCCACAAAAACTTTAGAAGCTAGCAACAAGCTACTGGCTGCAGCTGGCATTTCCCACCATCTTTCTCTGTGGAATCTGAATGAATGAATGAATAAAATAAGTAAATATGTAAGTAGGAAAAACAATGCCAAGAATGTAAGGCGGGACAACAAGCTCTGAAGACACCCCCCCCCCCCCCCCAGTATCTACCAAGCAATTGGCAGCCAAGCTGAAGGGGAAGAAAGCTGGCCTCCCTCACTGAGAGGGGTCAGCTGAAGGTCAGGAATGCTGACCTGTGATTGGCTGGATGCTTGGGAAAGCAGCCTCTCCCCAAAGCATGGTGCACACCCAGTCAAAAGAGCCTGGGTCAGCAAAGCCCTCCCGTCCCCTCCTTCTTGGTTTTGATTCCCTACAAGGCGTGGCAATTTCTAAGGCCTCCTCAGCACAGACAAAAATGGCTCAAATTCCTGAGGGACTTGTCTACATCTGGGTGTCCTGAGAGTCCAAAGTTGTTTTGTTCTTAAGAAGTAAAAGAGGATCTTTTACTCAAGAAGTAGCCTAATAAATGACAAAGGCCACTGGGAACACCAAGACAGATTTTGACGGTGGTGAATAATTAGTAATAATAATGATGCCAACTACACATAATCCTGCCAGTTAACACTAAAAACCACCGTCCTTCATGAGGAGAACACTGAGGCTTGAGAAGGTCAGGGATGGCTGTAATCCCAGCACCCTAGAAGGTCATAGAAGCAGAAGACTAAGATTAAGAAGTTTGAGGCTAGCCTGGACTACACGTTTGAGGTTAGCCTAGGCTATGAGAGTGACACAGCTGTGGGAATACGGTGATGCACACCTGCAATCCCAGCTCCGTGGAGGCTGAGGTGGGGGTGGGGGGGTCACTGGGAATTCAATATACAGTGTGGGCTATCTAGTAAGCATCGGATCAGCCAGGGCTGCAGAGAAAGACCCTACCCATCAGGAAAGAAAAGAAAAAAAAGGGAGAAATAAAGATGAGGGGTAAGCAATTTGCTTTATAATCATCAGCAGTTAAGTGACACAGTTTAAAGTAAATCTATACAGTTTAAAATCCAGCTGTGAATCACCAAAGTAAATAACCAAAAATAGAGTACTTGCAATAATAATAATAATAATAAAGGTCTCCCCAGGAGTGAGAGGGGGCCAGAGGCTGGGGTGGGAGTAGTCAAACACATCATATCCATGTGAAGATCTCAGAGAACAAGCTCAATAAAAATAGAAATGCCTCATAATTCACTTGCTTTAACTTTAAAATTCTACTGTAAAACTACCAGAGGAAAGCACAGGAACAAACCACCATAACATGGTCTGGGTAGGGACCCTAAGAATCACACTCAAGGAAGCAAGAACAGACAAGTGAAGTTATATTATATAACACTGAAGCTTCCACACGGCCAAGCGAACAGCAGAGTGAAGAGGCAATTTACAGAGAGGAGGAAAATGCTTTCTATGTTTAAGTAGGTCGATAGATGGGTGTATACACACACACACACACACACACACACACAAATGTACTATGCATATGTGTGTGTATGACAGGTAGATAATATGCAGAATCTATAAATTCCAAAACTCAACAGCAAAATCTCAAAATAAAACAAAACCACCTCAGTCCAATTTTAATAGGATGAAAGTTGAAAAGTAGTTAAAATTAAAAATGTGTGAAACGTTGTGCAACTTTCCAAGTCAGTGTTTCCAATAAGTGCGATCAGAGAGAACACACCTCAGAGACATGCACCAGAGAATGCGAGCTGCAGCATCATTTTTAGAAAAAGCCAGAGCCAGTGACAATGAAGACAAGGCTGTGGCATCTGGAGACTGAAAGCAATTCGATTTATTTAACTTTCAAGAACAAAAGCTTATTCTTCTAAGGGGAAAAAAAAAATCAAAACACATTTTCTGTGAGAAAAAAAAAGAAACCATTTTGACGGCAATGCCAAAATAAACCAGGCAGAATGTAAGTCAGAACGAGCTACAAAAAAGGAGTTCAAGCCACGGGGGCAGGAGAGGACAAACAGACTTTGTTTTTAAAAGAGGGAAGGAGAGAAGGAGGAATCCTAGTCCATTGGATGTGTTCTATCTAGAACACGCCATGGTCCCTCAGCAGCTAGAAGGGTCAGCTCAAGGACCTCCATGGACACCAAGAGCTGTGGGTGTCCAGTCCCCTGGATAAGAAGGCACAGGATTTGCATAGCAGCTGCACGTGCCCTCCTGTAAATTCTAGACGATCTCTGAGTTACTTACAATACCAAATGCAAGTAAATGCTATGTAAATGGCTATCATGCAGCATTCTTTAGGGATCATGGGAAGACAGGCGCACATGTGTAGTACAGACAAGACTTCGAGACAGACAGCATTGGATACTGGATGAATCCAACAATGCAGAATCTGTGGCTATGGGAAACTGACTCCACCAAGCACAAATTCTGTTAAAAACAAGAATGAAGTATGTGTGTGTGTGGGGGGGGGGGGAGTGAGCAGGGAGGAAGAATCCTGTAAGTGAATGTATGGTAAATTAAGGTACTGTACTAAAACAGCTGGGAAAATCCAAAATACCTTGGAGGGAAAAACTACAACTTCAAACTACAACTATATAAAACTACAACTATATAAAACTACAACTATATTAAACTAGGTCAGCCTTTTACTACTATACGAGCTATGCTTTCTTCACCAAGAGAGGGTCTCACTGCGTAGCCCCGGCAGAACTAGAACATACTATGTAGTGTTCTGGTTCTGTGTAGTGTTCTGGTTCTATGGAGTGTTCTGGTTCTGTGTAGTGTTGTTCTGGTTCTATGGAGTGTTCTGGTTCTGTGTAGAGTTCTGGTTCTGTGTAGTGTTGTTCTGGTTCTATGGAGTGTTCTGGTTAGGTGTAGTGTTCTGGTTCTGTGTAGTGTTGTTCTGGTTCTGTGTAGTGTTCTGGTTCTGTGTAGTGTTGTTCTGGTTCTATGGAGTGTTCTGGTTCTGTGTAGTGTTGTTCTGGTTCTATGGAGTGTTCTGGTTAGGTGTAGTGTTCTGGTTCTGTGTAGTGTTGTTCTGGTTCTATGGAGTGTTCTGGTTCTGTGTAGAGTTCTGGTTCTGTGTAGTGTTGTTCTGGTTCTATGGAGTGTTCTGGTTAGGTGTAGTGTTCTGGTTCTGTGTAGTGTTGTTCTGGTTCTGTGTAGTGTTCTGGTTCTGTGTAGTGTTGTTCTGGTTCTATGGAGTGTTCTGGTTCTGTGTAGTGTTGTTCTGGTTCTATGGAGTGTTCTGGTTAGGTGTAGTGTTCTGGTTCTGTGTAGTGTTGTTCTGGTTCTATGGAGTGTTCTGGTTCTGTGTAGTGTTCTGGTTCTGTGTAGTGTTCTGGTTCTGTGTAGTGTTGTTCTGGTTCTATGGAGTGTTCTGGTTCCGTGTAGTGTTGTTCTGGTTCTATGGAGTGTTCTGATTAGGTGTAGTGTTCTGGTTCTGTGTAGTGTTGTTCTGGTTCTATGGAGTGTTCTGGTTCTATGGAGTGTTCTGGTTCTGTGTAGTGTTCTGGTTCTGTGTAGTGTTGTTCTGGGTCTATGGAGTGTTCTGGTTCTGTGTAGTGTTGTTCTGGTTCTATGTAGTGTTGTTCTGGTTCTGTGTAGTGTTCTGGTTCTGTGTAGTGTTGTTCTGGGTCTATGGAGTGTTCTGGGTCTGTGTAGTGTTGCTCTGGTTCTATGGAGTGTTCTGGTTCTATGGAGTGTTCTGGTTCTGTGTAGTGTTCTGGTTCTGTGTAGTGTTGTTCTGGTTCTATGGAGTGTTCTGGTTCCGTGTAGAGTTCTGGTTCTATGGAGTGTTCTGGTTAGGTGTAGTGTTCTGGTTCTGTGTAGTGTTGTTCTGGTTCTATGGAGTGTTCTATGGAGTGTTCTAATTCTGCCTGCCTCTGCCTCCTGAGTGCTAGGAATAAAGGTGTCTGTGTATCATTACATCCAGTTGTTGCTACATTTTATGGCAAATCTTCTCATTTGGTCCAGAACCAGGAGTTTTAGCCCAGATGAAAACTTTCAGGTTTTCTTGGTTAAAAATTCAAGACCAATTAACTGTCTCAAGGATACCTTCTTCTGAAACATTGGAAAATTTTAACAAATATCTAATATTTTAAATACTAATGACTATTGCTCATGTCTTTTTCTTAGTCCATATTCTCATAAATGAGCATGGACACAACCTACCCATTTTTCTTGGATCAGGTTAACATCTATGACAAATGAAGTCTGGCTACCTGGGTCTATCCTGAACCCCACCAATTCCAAATCAGTTGTTTTAACCTTGTGCTAAAGAACTTTACCTATAAAGTGAGTTACTCAATTTGATTCTGCGGAGTGTAAATAATTATTATTCTCTCTGCTTTTGAATTTTTTAATTTCTACAATAAAAATGTCTTCTTTTAATTTCAAAATTAATAATAGTGAATTGGAGCGTCAGAGAATATGATTTCACTGACTTGGACAGTACACCACATTTGGACAGTGGAAGCTACCCTCTTCTGAGAGCCAACTCCTTCCCAGACACTCTCCTGGCACTTGCCTTGAATCAATGCATTAATATCTTTATTTCATATAAAAAGGAGGTATGAGCAGTTAAGAACTATTTATTTCCAAATGGACTCATGATGGAACCGTGCCTTCTGGTGGAACCCAAACTAAGACAGTAGCCTACCTGACTACAAGCTACTCTAATAGAAAAATTCTAGAATGATCCACAGTAACATTCCCCCAGCCAGGGCTTAGGGCCTAGGCTTCCTCCCCAGGAGCACCTAAGTCATACTGGTCTGGCCCACGGTTCTATCTTACAGTCAGAGACCTGGCTATGAAGCTTGGATCTTCTCTCTGGTGACATGGCCACTGATACTTAATCTATGCACCTGTGTACCAGTTTCTTCATCTGGGTGATGGTGTGAACCCCGTTAGGAAATGTTATAATGATGACATGGTAGATAGCAGCACTATGTCCAGAAAACCAGAAAAGCAAGTTAATGCCATCCCCTGTGGCTAGCCATTTCATCACCCTCTTTCCCTAGTTTCCTCTCAGCTGAGAAGTCAAACTTTTTGCCTTGCACTTCCTCGTGAAAGAAAATTCCTAAGCCAGGTAAGGTAGCTCACACCAGTAATTACAGTAGGAAGGCTCAGAAGGGACTGTTGTGAGTTCAAGGCCAGCCCAGGCTATATGGTAAATTCCAGGCCAGCATGAATATAGTTAAAAGACTGTACCTCAAAAACAAACCAACAACAACAAAACAAACAAAAACCAAAAACGATGATCAAAAAAGTTCCCATTTAGCTCCTCAAATAAGAAAGGGCCTACATGAACTAAAGAGGAGCCAGTACCTCTGTGCTAGAGAGTTAGGGAGCACAGCCTCTCCAGATGGTTCCAGAATGTCTTTAGCCTTTGAATCTGCAGACTATCAGAGAAGCTTCAACCAAAATGCCCTCCACCCCTCCATTCTCCCACCAAACTGAATTGACTAGGACACCAGAAGCACTGTCTAGAATGTGCAGCACACCAGGCCCTGGGCTTCACTGCTACTTCAGAGAACTCTCAGGGTCACCCCATGGCAGGCAGTGACTTCTCCATATGCCAGTGAGACACAAAAGGCTGCCATGCCTGGCCAAAGCCTACGTCAGAGTAGCAAAGAGAGATCCAAATCTGGCAGCCAGATCCCAGACTCAGTTCAGTTCCACCAGCTCGCTGTACTGTCAAGGACGTGCCTGACCTCATCTGCCCTCGCTTCCTTTACGTGCACCAACCCTTCCATCCTCAAGTTCAGACCTTGCCCTTTCACATATAATAAGCATAAAGACAACAAATGCTCCTCAAGCCAGAAGGGAAGGAGTTGGATGAAAGCTAAGCCAGCCAACAGGAAGTCATTACAGGGAAATGGCTGATTTTAGAGCTCTTAAAACTTCTAAACAAAGAAGTGGTCACCCTGAGTTCCGAGTGCTTCAGGATAGCTGGTGTGAAGAGCATTGCTCCCAGGTGGGGGGACATGACACCTCGGAGAAACGTTATTACCGAGTACTGCAGGGTAATATTCAGACTGGGTATTCTCTTTGTTACAATAAGTGAGGGAGACCTGTTTTCCAGTTCAAAACATTAGCGTGATTGCTCAGTCTTTCTCAGTTTACTTACACATGGCAAGAATGCACATCCTTTGCCCTGTATCTTTCGCTTGTTTCTTCTGACATAGGGTCTCACTGGCCAGTATCAAAGTCACAATCCTCCTGCCTCAGCCTCCCAAGTGCTAAGACGGTCCTATACTACTATTCCAACCTGGGTTTTGTTTCTTTTTTCCTTTTATACAGAAAGTTTAATGTGCTCCCAACCCTTTAAAAGCTTATGTACTTTCTAAAATTCTAGATTTTAGCCTTGTTTGAATGCAAAGAACAGTAACATTATGGACTTCTTGTCTTGAGGTGATGCACCTCCCAGCATGCTGTGTGATTCCTGGCTCACCAGTCTCTACCACCCTGCAATGTTCCAAGCCTCTTTACAAGGGGCCCTGGGCAGACAAGTAATCATGAAGCCTTGGTACCCACAGTCATACCAGTTTCAAGGAAGCCCTCTTATTATACATATAGGCGGCTGGGAAGAACAAGTGACCTTTCCCCCAGCAAACTGGCACCAACGTGGCAAACTAAAACCCACTTAAAAACCTGAATGCAGACTTCTCGCTGTTTGCTGGCGGCCTGCCGCAGCTCCTTTAAGAGGTTTTCCTGACTCAGCTGTAGAAAAAAAAAAGCTGCACCATTTAAAAATGCCAGCTTTCTGGGCCCTGCCAGTCTGAACTCTGACTCTTTCAGGCAGGAGGTCTGGCCACAGAGCATTTGGATGGGGTTTGTGAGAGCAGACTTCTGCAGGCTTGCTTAATGGAGACACGGACTGGCTGTGTGCCTGAGAGTGGGGCTATGTGTGAGGCTCAGAGGCACAAACGGCTCTGCCATGCTTGACTGGGCGGGGCAAGCAGGAAGGACCGTATTTACCATGGTAATGGAAGCTTAAGTTTTAAGAAGTGCCAGCATTTTAAAAAAGTGATCATGGACAGTAAAGAATTATACATATGCAATAAAGACAAATTGAGATGAGTCATAGTGTTGGATAAATGTACATAGGCTTCAAAGAGAGAATAGAGAGCCATAAAATAAAGTTAACGCTTTAAAAAAAAGGGGGGGGGGTAAAGTCTTTAAAGAAACAGAGTACAGATAGTCATAGATTAAAAGAAATAAAGAAAAATAAGCCACATAAAAATGGAAAATTCAGCAGTGCGATGGTGGCGCACGCCTTTAATCCCAGTACTCGGGAAGCAGAGGCAGGCGGATCTCTGGGAGTTCGAGGCCAGCCTGGTCTATAAGAGCTAATTCCAGGACGGGCACCAAAGCTACAGAGAAACCCTGTCGAAAAAAACAAAAAACAAAAAAAAAGGAAAATTCACAGAGAGTCTGGATTATGTATATTATTGTGTTTTATTTGAATTTTCTGATCGTGAAGGAGCTAAGTACAGAGAGACATTTCATTGTATGGGCTGCTAAGCTAAATAAGCATGTATATTATAAAGGTTATCATGACTTCAAAATTTATGTCTAAGGATATGTTGCTTTGGAAAAGAGGTTCTTCTCTTGTTTCCACAGAGGATGAGAACCTATGGATTGCTTCCAGACTGGTATAGTTTAATGGAACAAGTCCCCCTGAAAGGTCCCCTTGAACACCCTCAAAAAATTACTTTGCCTAACTGCTGACTGAGGTGAACCTAGCACACAGAATACACCATGAAAGACCTGATTAACAGCGCCCCCGAACAACAGGAAGCAGTATGGACAGAACTACACCCATGTACCCAAATATTGTTTATAATTATTTGTTTACATTTAAAAGGGGATATGCTATAGAGACGGATAATTTGCATTAGTATGTATCTTGGTTTACTGATACAAATTTAAGGTCAATTTTGTTATATGTATACGTATTTCTGACCTTGATTAAGGTATTGTGTTTGTGTAGCTCATTTAAATATGTAATGTATAATTAAGAAATACAAGTTAATAGATACTCATCCGTAATAGTCAAGCTTGTAGCCATGTTAGATTTTCTAGATGGATAGAGATATATTTTGGATAGGTATTCTTCAAATCTTTCAGAGACCTTCAGAATATGGCATTTAAAATGTTTTAATAACTTATAACTTAGAGCTTTTCATGACAATGAGACACATCTGCTCCTGGCAGCACAAGCTATTTCAAGAGGAAGATGGGCCTCGAAGAGGCTCCTTATGAGTTGGTTAGCTATTTGGGCAAGAAATTGCTCTTGCCTGGACCGCTTAACTGGACATGTAGGACCCACAGAGAAATGACTGCTGAGCTTGCCTAAAGGTGAGATGATCCTTTGGGGTTCCTGCTTCATGAAAGAGTCTGTGAGACAGTCTACAGGATACAGAAGAAAGTGACTGGCAAACTGCCAATATAGGCTGTCTTTGAAATTTCCTGCTTCATGGAAAAGTCTGCTGGATACTATGGGCCTGTAGGCTGAAGATGGTGCCCCAAAGGTACAGAAAAACTTTGGGTCACTGTCCAAGCAGTGAGTGTCTCTGTCAATTCTAGAGTTTTGGAAGTTGCTCACAATGCACTTACTGTTTGTTTACTTAGGAAATATTATATCCTTCTAGAGTCTTTGATGGAGTTGAAGAATAGATAGTAATAATATAGTTTTCCTTAGTTATGATAAAAGATAAAGTAAATATTAATATTAAAACTGTAACTCTTACTTGATAACTGTTTTGTTATATGTAATTTTACTATCTTAAAGTTAAAGCCTTCCTTTTTGTTTAAACAGAAAAGGGGAAATGGTGTGGAAGGTCCTTTTGTCTATGTGTTGCTTTTATTGGTTAACGAATAAAGAAACTGCCGTGGCCTGTTAATAGGGCAGAACTTAGGTAGGTGGGGAAAACTGGACTGAATGCTGGGAGAAGGAAGGCAGAGAGAGAAAAGCCATGGAGCTGCCGGAGACAGATGTGCTGAAACTTTGCTGGTAGACCATGACCTCGTGGTGATGAACAGATTAATAGAAATGGGTTGAATTAATATGTAAGAGTTAGCCAATAAAAAGCTAGACTAGTGGGCCAAACAGTGATTTAATTAATATAGTTTCTGTGTGATTATTTCGGGGCTGAGCAGCCGGGAATGACCAAGCAGCCTCTCCCCTTACAACAATCCCCCTCCCAAATGTCATTCCTCTGTGGCCACAGACCCCAGAAGGGCTCGCCATGCCTCCTCCCTACTCTCCCACACTCCAGCCCCAATGTCCCCAAACCCACAGCTCACCTGCTACTCAGTGCCACTTCGGTCCCTCTTCACAGGTGTCACAGGCACATCCCCATTGACACTCTCAGTCCCACTGACAGACATCAAACTTCTCCGCTCCTTCTGGTTTGCCTTGTGTTCCACTTTTGTAACTCTAAACCTAGGGAGGGAAAGGGGAGATGCAATGGGGTTTTGCTTTTCCATTAAACAGGGACTATAATTAAAAAAAAAAAATCACTTGCTTGAAGGACACCAAATAAACAGCCTAAAGGGAGAACAGCAACAAAACACCCACCAGCCAAGAGGGGCACACTCCCCCGCAGACCCCTGTGCAACCACCTCTGATAGTTCACGGAGCATGGAAAGCACATTAGAAAACACTTAGCTTGCGAGCTGTGATTCCCAAAAGTGACATGGGAATCAACCACAGAACCCTGGGGAACAGGAAAAGCAGCTTACAGCGCAGATGGACATAATCAAGATGGTCACTGCATAACCACTCCCAGCAGGTACACACCTGCCAGGCAGAGGAGCCCAGTGGTGGCTTCACTAAGTTGCTTCTGCTTTTCAAAGCCAAATTTGGGTTAATTTTCATTCAAGATTGAAGATGACAAAGAAGTTAAAGAAGAGAATTTCATGGAGAAAGTTGGGGTAATCTACTCTATGTGCTTTTCTAGAATGGTATTATCAAATCCCCAGTTTCCAATAACAACATTTATATAGTTATGGTCCTAATCGCCTTTAAAATGATCTAAAATAAAAATTTCCTTCTTTGTGTAAAATGAGATCACCAGCCACAAAGAGGAAGCATCTGGGAAGTAGAGACTCTGCCCTGTCAAACTGAGAGTCTTAAGCAAACACTCTGAAAACCAGCTGTAATGATTAAATACCCAGCATAGCCAACAGCTAAGAGGGGGATGTATTCTGAGCCCTAAAAAAATGCATAGTGGATTTTCAAAGAGAAGCACAAAGTGCTTCGTCCAGAAAGCTTCAGGTTCTCGTTCACTACATGCATAAAATGCCATGGCTGTGTCTCTTAGCATGAACTCTTAGGAAGTCTGGTCCTGAGCTGGACTGCCCTGCTCCGAATGGCATACAGTTCTCAGCCTTGTGGTTACTGTTAACACAGGACAAAACTCAACCAAATCAAAATGACAATAACAATTTCTAAAACTGCCAATGTTCCTTGGATGCTTAGGAGCCCCAAACCATACTAAAATCTTTACCTGAGGCACCATTTTTAGCTTTGACAGGAGCCCTGAGAGATGAGGGTGGGATTGCCATACCATTTTGTGCAGGGGAAAACTGAGGCACACTGCGACATCAAGTATGCCAGGACTAGATCAGGGTAGATACAATGAGTCCAGGCATGTCTTCCTAGAGATTTGTCCTAATTTAAACTCGGCACTTACCTTGTCTGACTCCTGCACAGGTAACCTTTCTCATGTGACACATTCCCAGGCAAGGAACTTCCTCTATAAGCTCTTAAACTGCACAAGTGTCCCCAACAGGCCTGCTCATGTCAAGTCTCACTAAGCTGTCCATCAAATAGAAGCATCTTCACAGCACATGTGGATCACAAGGAAATTATGCTCTAAAACCGAGGACCCCAAGACACAGCAGAGGTGACCTCAAAGAAAGTCTGCTACTGGTGTGGATCTTCAGTGGCAGAAACTGAAAAGTTCTGGACCAAATCTGTCTCTCTGTAGTCTTACGCATGGCAGGCAGCATGACATTTCCTGATTGCCTGACACTTTGGTGAAGGTAAGTGACCAACTGGAGGCAGTGGCATGTGAGTCAAACGGCACCTACCGCCCTCAGGCTGGTGTCACTCAGAACCCCTTTATAGCATCTGCTGCAACTCTCTCTGTTTACGAACCTGCAGAGTCAGGAGTGGAAGGGGCTGGGGCCCTGCACAGCTGTGTAAAGAGCCACACACTGACCTGATCACCTGCTTTAGATTCTCTCAACAGAAAGAGAGACACTTGTTTTGGACACAGCTGAGAGTCTGGGCTCCGGCTATGACAGAGAGTAATTAATTACTCACTTTAATTAACACATGTTCTATATGAGCTGTCAGTAACTGTCCGGTCTGTCAGGAACATTCATGGTTCAGACCAGGGCACATCTAAGAAGCCAGGTTCATGAGAACTTAGCCTCAAAGGAAAAGCTAAGTATAAACCTATAACCATAGCAACCAGGTTGCACAGAAGCGGCATCAGGATACCTTACCTGCCGACAGAGAGGACAGTGACCTCCCCTTGTCGCCGTGGCCGGCCTTCTTTGGACTTGGTGGTAGGTCTTATGAAGTGCCATCGCTTGTGCCTACAGCGCTGGCAAACGTCCCGTTCAACAGCACCTCCCACGGTGTGCAGATGGTGGCCACAGACATGCTTCCCTGGGGTGCCCCCTGGTGACAAGGGTCCAGGACTCACAGGTGGGCTCCCTGGAGTGCTAGGGGTCACAGGGCTAAAGGTGAGGAGGAAAAAAAGAAGGAAGAAGGTAAAAATGTTTAAAAGGAATCCCAGTCTTCTTTATCTTCTAAGCCCTGGCTCTCGCCCTCAACACCTAGTGGTTCTTGAGCTACTCCTGTGAACCCCAGGCACAGGGCAATGGCCTTCCAAGGAACACTGACAGTGTGTGGAGACATTTAGGTTGTCACACTTCGAAGGATAAGTAGAGCTCAAGTCACCAAGTGAGCAGAGATGGAGGATTCTGTCTAACACTCCACCTTGTACCAGCCATTACTCTCAGCCAAGACTTGTTTGACCTCCAATGTCAATGCTACCCAAGGCTAGAGGCCAGCTCTAGCTGAGCGGACCGCCAATGGCATCAATCTGAACAAACGAAAACCGTCTCCATCCATAGGAAGAGAGACTCACCTTTCAACATCACCCACGCTGTTGTCAGCTACCATGGCTTTCAAAATATCTGCATTCGCTGAAGAGAAAAAGAAGGAGAATTAACTGAGGTGAGTGAGTAACCACAGTCACCATGCTAGGAAAGCTGTCGGTGAACACCTCAGGCCTTCCTTCCGTTCACAGAGGAGTTCCCAGGGCCCCGAGGACACTCCAGGGTCCCGGATGAAGAAGGGGAAGGTTTGCTTTCCATTTGGCCAACTGCCTTTGCTTTCCTCTTGGACTACAGAAGCCCCTCAGTCAGGACAAATAACTCAAATTCATGTGACATAGGAAATCTTAATTTCGACTTACAATGTTCACTCTTTAAAATCCCAAGTACATGAGTTGTCAACAAAAGCAAACTGAACCTAAGCGCTTACGCCTGACCCACACCCACGCCCTGCATTCCTACTTCTTACACAGTGGTCAGCCAAAGCCACTGTCAAGTGTCTTTTGGCTCTTTAACTGCCAGGGCCCAAAAGCTATTACCAACTCCTAACCTTTCCACGAATTTCTAAAGCACTGTTCTCACGACTTACCACAATAAATTCTCTAGAGAGGAAGGAATAAAAAAAATTACTATTTACCATGTGAGCCAATGTAACATTTTACACTCAAATGACATTCCCAGAGGACAACTACCTCTATTCCAGCTGACGCTGGAAGGGTTGAGAGGTGAGGGTGCACACGCTCTGTGTGCTTCACAGTCTGACTTCCTTTTTTGTTCCCTCCCCATCCTCTCATGACCATCCAATGCCAGAGATTCATATCCACTTATAACCTACGGCATATCTGCTGCCTTACATATCAGAGAGAGTGAAGGTCTTGTTCTGTTTTGTTTCATTTGGGGCTGCTCCATGAGCCCCGACTTTCACTACCTTGGGAAGCAAAAGAGCTCACTGCCCCTTTTAGAAACCCATGGGGAAGGAGCGTGTTTTATAGAAATACTCACACATGTCACCCTTTCCTAAAAAAGGACTTTTTGCCCTTCACAACTGAGGCTGTGTAAAAGCACTGCCAAACACAAGTTTTGATGTAAAACCAAAAGTGCTTGCCATTTTTTGAAAAAAGCACTAAAATTAGATCATAATATCTCCACCCATATAACAAAAAAGACACACTAACTATGCAAAACATACTTCATAATCCTGTGATGTATGTCATTTTTCCTTCTAACTATTAATGAGAATCCAGGAAAATAATTTTTTTCCAAGTAATAAGTTGGGGCTTGAAGGCGTAAGTCATAAACAATGCCACACCAGTTTGGAATTATGATTAATAGGGTGGTATTTATTTAAAGGGGAAAAAACTTACAGATCACCGTCAGCCCTCTGCGCAACCAGGAAGGGAGTCTAGTCGCCGGAGGAGCAGGAAGTGAAGAGAGAGAGGAGAGGGAAGTGGCCGCTTTTTTAAAGGGAGAGAGACCACGCCCCAATGGGCTGGTATCTCAGCAGCTATAGGCTTGAGGAGCGGGAGGACCTCCCACAACACCTCCCCCTTTTGTTTAAATAAGAGAGTTCTAAACCTACTATGAAATTATATACAATAAGTACAAATATCCTATTCTAACTAGCTTAGAATCTTCCTGGTAAAACCGGTGCTCACAGATTATTAGAGATGGGTTGATCGGGATATCAGATTTAGCCAGTAAGGACTAGAGCTAAAGGGCCAAGCAGTGTTTAAATGAATACAATTTGTGTGTTGTTATTTCGGGGCATAAGCTAGCCAGGCGGCGGGGGTGCTGGGGACGCAGCCCCGCCGCTCTTATTACTACAGGGGTTTGCTTTGGTTTGGATGTGGTTCATCTCCCAAAGATTTCTGTGTTGAGAGAGCTTGGTCTCCAGTATGGCTTCTGTAAGTGCTATTACTGCTATCCTTGGCAACACACCCTTTGATGCTATTCTCCCTCCAGTTTGGTGCATGATGGTGGCAAACTGGTCACGTGGAGGTGGCACTAGGGGAAGTGTCTAACCTCTGAACAGTGAGTGAAGGTGAGTAGGTTCTGGGACGCGGCCCTCAGAAGTAAAGCACTCTCCTCAGTCCTCAAGAAGGGGTTGGTATAAAAACTAGAGGTCTGCGGCAGTAGCTCAGCGGCAGAGCCTGTGCTTGGCCTGCACAAGGAGGGAGACGCTCTCTGGCTTCCCGGCTAACGTGTGTTCTCTTCCTTTCACCCACTCTTCCAACATGCTGCCATCCACTAAGATGTGACCCAGCCAACTGGACCCTCACCAGGGTCAGATCAATGAGGCTGCCTGATCTAGTACTTCCATCCTCCAAACTGCGAGCTACAGCAACCCCTCTTCCTTTGAGAAGCACAAGCTCTGTACGTTTCATTAGAAATAACAAGGTGAACTAACAGAGGTACGTAGTCTCCTATGTGGCTTATATAAAATACACAGTAAATGGCCAGTTTGCACTCTGCCATCGCTTACCAAACTTGACGAAGAGAACGTTAGCTTTTTTTTTAAATGTGCATTAGTGTTTTGCCTACAATTGGAATAACAGTTATTAGCTGCCATGTGGATGCTGGGAATTAAACCCGAGTCCTCTGGAAGAGCAGGCAGTGCTCTTAAAACACTGAGCCACCTCTCCAGCAGCACTTTGACAGAAGAGAAAAAAATAACAAGAAAGGGAATGATGCCAATGCTGGCTGTAATAGAATTTTGATGGAGGAAGGTCATTGGTTAAATAAAAAGAAACTGCTTGGCACTCATTGGTTAGAAGATAGGTGGGAGGAGTAAACAGAACAGAATGCTGGGAGGAAGAGGAAGTGAGCTCAGACTCGACAGCTCTCCTCTCGGGAGCAGACGCCTCAGAGAGATGCCATGCTCTGCTCTCCCGGGCAGATGCACGCGATGAAGCAAGCCGCCAGGTTAGACATGCTGAACCTTTCCCGGTAAGACCCGTGCTCACAGATTATTAGAGATGGGTTGAGCGGGATGTGAGAATTAGCCTGTAAGGGCTAGAGCTAAAGGGCCAAGCAGTGTTTAAATGAATACAGTTTGTGTGTTGTTATTTCGGAGCATAAGCTAGCCAGGCTGCCGGGGTGCTGGGGATGCAGCCCCGCCGCTCATATTACTACAGAATTTATAATGATAAGCATTCAAAAGTGAGTTGTTTATATTTACCTAAAACAGTTCCCTACAAATGATGAATGCTTAGTAAGTAAAATGCCAAATTATTTACTAGTTCTTAATGCCTTCCAAACTTCTATACAATGCATGAAAACCGCATGACCACAAAAATACTGCTCAGCTAGGCTCTATAAGGCAAGGTAAGTTAAGAGATAGCAGCACTAGGGTTACTCCAACACTCGGCATTGGGGAGAAAATGCAGTGTGTGGGTGTGTCAGAGAGCTCTTAACACCCTGAGAATTTCCTGAGTGAACATCATGAGTCAAACAGGAGTGTCTTTTGTTATTCATAATGAGCTACCCGATCATATCTGAGTCTACACTGATGAGATAGGGGCAAATCAACGTGGGAAAATGTTAATGGAGAGAGTGTGCTTCCTGTTATTCCTTTTTAATTTCTTATGAAAGTTTGAAGTATTGCTATAATTTACAAACATAGAGAGTGTCTGTTTTGGAAAATAACAATGGAGTCTAAGTTGAAATAAAGTTTGAAGTTGTGCTAACAACAACAGAAAACAAGCTGGGGTAACAATGTGCTTGTTCCACACAGTAGAGAATTTTAGCCTCAGAGTCAACATGAAAAAATCCTAGGTTATAAACTAGTGTGCTTGAATTCAGCATTGCCAAACCCTATGCCCTGAAGGGAAGCCTCGGGAAGATAGACCCAAATCCAAGTATTCTTGTTTTTCTGTTCTTATTCTAAAAAAAAATTCTAAGTTTGTTATCTAGATTTTTTTTTTTTGCAAACTATCAAAACTGAAAGAGAAAAATAGTATCATCTGGTTGAAAGAAGCACTGTAGTTGGAACCAGGCAGAAGGCACTAGCCACTGGAGCCTGACCCTCGGAGCCTCCCTTCCCTCGCCTGTAAACTGAGTACATGCCAACTTTACACGGATGCATTCAGAGTTAGAAGAGATCACACAGCAAACTACTAGATCTAAGTCAAAGATATAAAGCTCTGCTAGAAAACAAGTGAAAACCTTAGGCTGGACCAGGTGGGCGCTCTTGCTGCAGAGTATGTGTGTGTGCGGGGGGGGGGGGGGGGGGGGGGGGGGTGTCACAGAAAAAGGCTAACGGCAGAGAGGGGGTTACTTGCTGACCTAAGCGCATACCGTAGCAAAGGGGAAGGAGTGCCACAGACCTTAAAAATTATTAAGAGGAGAGAATCTGCTCTGGTTTGGGTGTGTCCTAAAATTTATTCATGTGATGCGAACATTATCCCCCAAAGTCATACTGATGGCATTTGGAGGTGGGGCCTCGGGGTGACTGGGTCAGGCAGGCTCAGCCCTAATGAATACATTGGTCCACTCATGGGTTCTTGGATTCCTGGATTACTGAGGGAGTGGCTTTGTCATAAAGGCAAGTTCTTTTTGACATGATTGCTCTGTCTTGTCATGTCCCCAGGTCAGAATGCAGTGATGAAGGTCCTCTCCAGATGCCAAGCAGAAACTGGCCCCATGCTTAGATTCGAGTGGTGATCTAAATAAACTCAGTTATACCAACAGAAAATACTATCCTATTAAGATAACCCCAAAGCGTTCAGAACAATGACCCTAACTTATTTAATAACAATTAAATTATTCACTTTAAAAGTTGCCTTAAAACAAATTTCGTGAGTCTGAGCATGGTGGCACATGTCTATAATCCCAGCATTTAGGAGGTAGGGGAAGGATGACCTGGGATTCAGAACCATCCTTAGCTATATACTGAGTTCAAAGCCAGTCTGGACTACATGAGACCCTATCTCAAGAAAAAATATGGAAAAAGCAAAACAAAACAAAAAATGCTTAAGTCCTATTGCTGAAGTGGTTCCGAGAAGATATAAGCCATAGAGGAAGGAAGCATAGCAGTGCTTATAAGCAGCTGGGGAGGGAGAACAGGGAAAACAGCAGGCATATTTCAGTGTAGGGTTTGAGGAAGTTCTGGAACAGTGATGATGCTTGTGTTAACACTTAGAATGGACATGGATGCTACTGAATTCTCTGCTTCCAAATGGTTAAACTAGTCAAAGTGTGTGTGTGGGGGGGGGAGGATTGTGATGTGGGAGAGTGTATGTCCACACATGCATGGGCACCTTCCTCAATCACTCCCCACTTATCGGTTCCCTCACCGAACCTGGAGCTCAACGACTGGCTAAACAGGCTGGTCAGTACACTCAACC
Source organism: Microtus oregoni (assembly GCF_018167655.1). Lineage (NCBI taxonomy): Eukaryota > Metazoa > Chordata > Mammalia > Rodentia > Cricetidae > Microtus > Microtus oregoni. Next base: position 30,437,996 of record NW_024543080.1, on the reverse strand, counting down.
CTGCTGTATCCATCTGCCCAGCACTGGAGCTACAGGAACTTGCTGCCACTCCCTACTTCTTACCCAGGTGCTGGGGATCAAGTTCATATCTCATGTTCGTGAAACAAGCATTTACCCACTGACCCATCTCCCCAGTTCCTTGAAACAGTAAATTTTATGTTTTATATTTATTACGGTTTTTAAGTGCGGCCAACAGAAATCGGGTAAAATGTAAACCCTTATGGCATGGAGTACTTTGTGTGTGCTATTTCACAGCACTGCGTAGCGAGTGTGAGTGTGATTCTCACTCTATAGGAGGACACTGAGGCTTTACAAAGTCATGTGACACACAGCCTAGCCATGGTGAGGCAGTCTGACCAGAAGCTATCAACTTGAGAGCTGGCTCTGCGTGATGCTGAGGCCAAACGCTCACCAAGGAAACTCCCCCTAGTACAGTGCTAAAAGCTGAGGTATTACAGAGTTCAGATAAAAGCAGCGAGAAGCCGTTCAAATTCTGACTCTAGGGAGATTTTTAATAAGAGTGAAACACCCCGAAACATGAACATATTCCTACCTTCATTTTTCATGATGTAGTGGACAATTTGTCCAACAGTATCACTGTTTTCATTTATACTGTCATTCAACTCTAAAAGAGAAAAAAGACAGGACAGTGTTACAAATGTCACCACCAAGTCAGGTAGACATCCGTCTTAGAGCCCAAGACCTCACTGAACAACTTTCAGAAAGCCCAAGCACCCTTACCCAGTGCTGAGACTCTGGCGTTGGTCCTTCAGCCCCCACCTTCTCGGTATCACAGTTTGAGTTCCTTGGCAAATGCACATTTATAAATTAAAAGAAAAAGGCTCAGGGCTGTCCATCAATCTCTCCTTAAGATCAAACATCCACTCATTTTGTATGATAATACCATAATGCATTTATACCTGTCCCCACTGCTCATTTTTCGACTTATTACCTCAAACCCTCAGGGGAAACAAGAAGAGGGCTAATGAAATGAAATACCGTTTCCTTGGGTTTTACCTAATGCAGACTTAATATCTAAAGCTGGTCTACTGACTTGTTTTCAATTGAATCAGTAAGTATTCACCTATGTTTATAAAACGCATTTTTCCCCTTAAACAAGATACCTAAATTTGGGTACTAATTATTTGTTTACAAATTCAGTTTACTTTGAGAACCCAGTACCAACAGTACATGTGACAGTCAGCAGGAGGGGAAACAAAGATCCACTTGGAAACCGATCTGTGTAATTTATTTAGCAGGACAGAAGAGAGAGACTGGACTGAGACACCACATCCTTCTTAGGAAGATGCATGGAGCAAAGGCAATGGCTCACCCCTGGACCTGCAAAAATGCCCTCTGCACCCCAAGGGCAGCTTCTCTCCCACAGCCCACGGATGTTTGGACAGTCAAAGTGGAAGCTGCTGGCTGAGCCAGCCTCCACCGGTTCTGCTCTGTTGACAAACACTCAGCTGGCTTGCTCACTCGCTGCCGGTGACTCATCATGGTCACCAGTGTGCCTCAGCCTCAAAGGTCAGCGAGGGAGGAAAAATCAACAGTCCGGCAGGCTGGCAAGGACTGAGGAACCTTCCCCATGGGCCCTGCAGGTATGCTCCACAGGTGACCAGCTCCAAATATCACCTCTCCACAAAGATGCCACAGAGGGGCTGAGCGGACTAAAGAGTGATACACTAGGCCCATCAGCAAACCTTCCCAAGGCATGCCTGGAAAGGCATATCAGCGAGGAAAACAGCCACTGTGGGGTTTACCCTAACACCACCTATCAGTGTATGTGCACAGGGAAAGCTGAGCCGCCCTGACATTCACATGGAAACGTCCTGGCCGCACCTCCTACTGCCCTATGCCTACACCCACTCACATAGATTTTAGCTAGGACCCCTCCTCCTGTAACACAAACACCACAGACCTGATGAGACCCGTTTCATGTTCCTACCATTCTTATTAGAATCTTACTCAGTAAGTAGCAGCAAGGATTAAGGTTTATGAGTGGCTTGAGGTGCCAATCACCAAAACACCTTGCCTCTAAATTTCACAATAACCCTTCAAGGTGGAGACTGTCCTCATTAAAGTCAAGGTCAATAAAATTAGAAATAAATATCCACAGCGAGAATGAGAGGCCCAAGGCACCAGGCACTGAAGTAAATACTCCACAAGGATTCAGCAAATGTAGGCAAGGGTTCAAACTCTAATTGCTACAGACAATACAGTTTCCTCATTTAAAGCAATGAATTATATATGAAGATTTTTTTATCTAGTACCTGTTTATCGACCCATTTGGGAAAGAAAAGCAAAGGTTATTTACCTATCTTTTCCACCTTTTCCTCTTCAACTTCCTGCTCGGCCTCCGTCGTACACCGATAGCCTTTCTTCTTAAGCAAGTGGCAGATGAGGACACCAAGGAGACCCATGATGAAGAACACTGGGACAAGCACATACGCGATATATTCTGGGTGTCCGTTCCCAGCATTGTTGGTGGGTGACGATGGCGTCGTCTCTGCTCGGGAGTGTAACGTGCGGCTGCCAGTGTTGTCTGCAGAAAGGGAAATGCACAGCGGTGTTAGCTTGTGACGACCCTCGGGAGACATGTCCACTAAATGCTGTGTGCTCCAAAAGCTGCAGGCTCTACAAGTCTGGGGGTCCTGATGCAGGAGACAAAGGGTGAGATCACAGGCTAGAGAGGAACGAATCCAAAACCACCTCCTGAACTATGAGGTCTCTACGACAGAGGGTGTAGGAGGCACAGGATTCTAGTGAAGTGCCCTCCACAGAACATGCATGCAAGCTTAGCACTTAGTAGTTACGGAATGCCAACTCCACCTTCTAGCAACGCTCTGACAAGAAACAAGGATCTAACAACCAAATTTCTCTGCCTCTTAGGAAAGCAGCTCCCTACCACTACCTGCACATCTTTCTACGAAGATGAAATCAATTATCGTGGGTCAAATGCACTCAAGTATATCTACAGAGGCAAATGTTTACCCTGTTGTCAGGCACATCCCAGGGACGCAAGTGCATCACACCAAGCCAGACAGACAGACATCTTGTTCTCATGTGCATTATGTTCTAGAAGGATTTACTGAACTAACATAGTTAGAGCACAAGGAAGGGAGGGGCGGGGCCCAGGGATGACCTCAGATTTCTGGCCAAATATAAAAATAGAAGCCCGTGCATGTATTCATTTGTTGATCTAAATAACATGTAGTGCGTATCTGCTGTGTGGAGAGCTGCAGCTGAGAGTCGGGACAAGAGGGACGAGGACACTAGTCCATTCCCATCTAGGAGCTAGTAAGGCAGCATCAGGGTAGCATCCAGATCAGGGCACACGGAAGGAATTCATGTGCACTGAGAGATGATGACAGCACTAGGGGGCTGTCCACAAGAAAAAGGAAGCTGTAGAGAAGGTGTGATTTGGAAAAATGATGTTCACTTTTAGATCTATCCATGGACTTATCCCAGCGGCAACCTAAAAAGGCAGTCTATGAGCCATGTGGCGTATGGAAAGTAAGACAGAGAAATCCTGGGCACCATCATGACAAGTGGCCAGGAAAGAGAAAAAAGAGACTGCAGAGAAAACCTGTGGGGTAGATGGGGGGACAATGAGAACATGGAGAGGAAAGGAGCCCCTCATTCCAAAGGCTGACTGACGTCTCTCCCTAGACGAGAAGAAAGAACCGCAGCACAACTAACAATTGTTGTATAGGCTGCTGATATATGGGTGGATAAATGGATGGATGATGGGTGGATGGGTGGATGGGCGGGTGGGAGGGTGGACAGATGGATGGGTGGGTGGATGGAGGATGGTGGATGGATGGGCGGGTGGGAGGGTGGACAGATGGATGATGGATGGATAGATGAATGAGCAGGATGAGAAGGTGGATAGATAGGCAGATGGGTAGATAGACAGATGGGTAGATAGACAGATGGATAATTTTATTTTGAAATAACAAAGAGCCAGACTTGGGGGCCTTAAGATATATAATCCTAGTCTTCATGTCCCCTCCTATTTTCAGGGGATCTCAAATAGCACTAGGAACTCTATAGAGTGAGCCCTCTTACCTCCCGTATCCAGTGATCTACAGTTTTACCTTATTCATCGTAATCCTGTCCATACCACTTCTCCATAGAAACCTCCTATGCAACCCTTTGAAGGAAACAGTTTCAAAACCCACCCAGGTGGTCTATGTGTCTCTTGTAAAGACAAAGGGAGACCCTGTATGAAGCCCTCACCCGTACTCTCCTGTATGTTACTTTCGTCTGAGTTATCTTTGCAGTTTAAAAGTTCTCTGCTTCATCCCAGCTCGTCCTGAAATTCTTTCCTGTGTTAAAGCCAAGATCAATCCATTTGGAGGGCCTAAAAGATTAAGGGAATTTGTTGTGTGATGTTTTATTCTTTTGGCTTTTGTGGGGGGGGGGGGAAGGGGGCACCCAGCTGCCAAATAAATCACATACAGAGGCTTATTCTTATTTATGAATGCCTGGCCTTAGCTTGGCTTGTTTCTAGCCAGCTTTTCTTACCTTTAAATTATCCTAACTACCTTTTCCCTCTGGACTTTTTTTCTTTCTTATTTCTGTATATCTTACTTTCCTTATTACTCCGTGCCTAACTGGCTGACCCCTGACATCCTCTCCCTGTTCTCTTACTCCTCTTTCTGTCTCCTCCCAAATTTCTCCTTCTATTTATACTCTCTGCCTGCCAGCCCTGTCTGTCCTTGCAACTGGCTCACTATTGGGCATTCAGCTCTTCATTAGGACCATCAGGTGTTTTAAGCAGGCAAAGAACCACGGCTTCACAGAGTTAAACAAACGCAGCATAAACAAAAAGTCACAGACCTTAAAATAATATTCCCCAATAGAATCAGGTTGTTGCCAGGATAGAGTGGAGCTTAGTCTTTGTCCCTGCTACCTCTGGCTGAACACTGCCCCAGAAAAACAAGCAAACGAAAGGAGGCGGTCAGGTGGGTACAATGCAGCATTTGGCTGAAATGAAGTCTCAGCTCAGACTCTGATGTGATAAAAAATGAAGCTTCCTGCAGAGAAAGCGTCACCTACCCTGCAAAAGAAACCCCAAAATCAGAAAGGCAGCATTCTTAAGAACAGGCTGGCGAGAACTAGTGTGGTGTGACTAGGAGCACAGGCCATGACTGCAGCCAACAGTTTCAAAGTGCATCATTTTGCAAGTCGGAGTCCATGAAACAAAGAAACTACTTCTCTCTCACAGGGAAATACCATTGTCTTTGAGCAGTAAGGGAAATTGCTGGTTTCTTCGGACTGGAAATGGTTGGGTTCATTACTTTATCAGGCAACCTCCAGAATCTGAAATAGCATATCTTTTCTTATTTCTCATTCGAACACACACACACACTGCACCTGACTTTTCACATCAATACACTGGACATATAATAAAGACCTCACAGATTATAATACAATTTTAAAATTCCCTTTTTTGTTAAGCTGCTCTTTTTGCAGTTAGATACACAAATACCACTGTCTGAAGGCTTCATTAGGGTAATATGGTATATAAGTTTATATATGTATCATGTAAGTGACAGAAGGCTGCACCATCTAAGTTAACGTAAGTATACTGTTGTCTGATGAGGCCTCCTATCACTAAGCAATGCGGATCTATATACAGTAAGTATGTATGTGTCTATGTATGATGCATAGGTATGTACAAGACCAGAAACATTTATCTAACTTCTTTTATATATATATATATATATATATATATATATATATATAATGTATACAATATTCTGTCTTGTGTGTCTGCCTGCAGGCCAGAAGAGGGCACCAGACCCCATTACAGATGGTTGTGAGCCACCATGTGGTTGCTGGGAATTGAACTCAGGACCTCTGGAAGAGCAGGCAGTGCTCTTAACTGCTGAGCCATCTCCAGCCCCTTATCTAACTTCTTTACAGTTCTGAGTAAGCCTGGTTGGTTGGTTGCTTGCTTGCTTCCTTCTTCCTCCTACCACACATTTTAGGACACAGGAACATCTGAAGACCAAACAGCTTCCTCAGTCACTGCCTGTTGCAGTCAGAAGGTGAGGGTCAACTAGCGTTGGGAGCAGGGAAAGAGCGGTGGGGCTCAGACCTGGGGTGAAGCAGCATCTCTGACTCCTGAGCCGTGGCTGAGAATGAGTCTTCACTGTGCACTTGGCACCTGTAAACTCTCACTGCACGTACAGAGATGGGTGAGTCGCAAACAAGACTCGTCTACTAAAGCTGCAGATGGGAAAAGCCATGCCATGCCATCGTAGAGATGCAATAAAACACTGAAGTTAAAAGCCCAGGCTGTCTGGGGCATGGAACAGCTCAGCCACTTAGGAGAAATCTCATCTTCAATGAGTAAAATGTAAACGTTCAACGCTTGGTTCCCTCATCTGTAAAATGCAATTAGTGACTGCAGCTGAGCTGGGCACAGAGGCACACACCTATAATGCCAGCACTGAGAAGAACTGAGACAGACAAGAGCCCATCTCAAAACAAGCAAAGCGCCGATTGTGCCCTCCACGATTCTAAAACACAGCCCATTTTTAGATGCCACCCTCGCTGACAGGTGCGGCCACCATCTCCTCTCCTTAAAATTCTCACCTTTGATTCAGAATTTATTGGAGTTGGCACCTTGTCTGTGTCTAGACTTAAGGAACTGACTTTTTACCTCCTATATCTTTAGACATCTGCTCTTGGCTCTCACGCTGTACAGAGCTCAACCTGTCTCGTGGAGAGACCAGCAGCAGGCATCACCTTGCCCCCAGTAAACAAGCTAGCTTGGAAGTGAATTTTGTAGCCAGGGGCTGCAGAGATGCAACACGGAGCAAAGACGAGCTGTCCACGTGGACACTGCCCAGACTGCAGATCCTTATACCAGTCAGTGTGTGCTAAGACAATAAGCTTGGAGTAATTTGTTATGCAGCAACAACAAGCAGATGCTCTACCCCATGAAGCCGCTGAGAGGATCAGCTACATTAACATGTAAAAAAACTCAGAAGGTAAGCACTGTTGAGGATGTGTCGTGGCCATTACTGGCTGACAGTACCTGGAAAAGTAGCCACCAGCCACGTGAAGCTACTTAAAGGTGAACTGAAGGCAAATGAACGTTCTGTTCCTTGATTGTATTAGCTGCAGCTCAAGTGTACACCTGTCACGGGGCTGTTTGCTGTCCTCTGGTGCAGCTCAGATAGATAATGAGCATTCCCAGCACTGCTGAAAGTTCTGTTTGCTCTTCAACATTTCAGACTTACAAGGAAGTGTTAACAAAAAAAAAAAAAAAAGTATTGGCTAGAAACCACTGTGACCTGTGAAGCATAACTTGCAGCACAATAACTATTAATTAACAGTAAGTAAGAGTGAATGGTGCTGAAAGCACCATTTAACTGGTATAGGGTTATCTTTCTTTCAATTAATAAATTCATTGTCTGGAGAGGTAGTGGTGGATGGGTATGATCTCAGAAACAATTGTATGAATTATGAAATTTTCAAAACATAAGCTTAAAATGTTATTTTTAAAAACTTTCTGTAACATGAGGGCCAGCTTGTTGGGTTTTCTGTCCTGCCTGGTCCCCACAGCCAGCAAGTCCCAAAGAAAATCACAGAATCTACATTAGGTTATAAACTGATTGGCCCATTAGCTCAGTCTTATTAGCAATTATAGCTTATATTAACCCATTGTTCTTATCTATATGGCTCGGTACCTTTCACAGTGGGGCAGGTCACATGTTGCTTCTTGGGTGATCTGGGCTGAACTGGGAGGAATAGGCTTCCTCCTTCCTAGCATTCTCCTGTTCTCATTGCCCTGCCTCTACTTCCTGTCTGGTTGACCCGCCTATACTTCCTGCCTTGCCAATCAACGTTTATTCAAAACATGATTGACAGAATACAGACAATTCTCCTGCACCAACTTTCTATTGCCTTAAGCTGAATCATGTCAGAATTATGAATAAAGCACTTACTGATCGCCAGAGTTTTAACTGATCTAGATCAAATAACAGCAACAGCTACACGTTTGGCAGGAAGAGCTAGCTCACAGTCACCCATTAGATATCTGACGGAACAGTGTGCACACTGTAAGCACTCACAAAAGTTCTGAGCAGACACAGCAAAACTCACAGTCCAATGCTGAATGCCCAAAGTTGGGGTCAATGTCTTAGTTGCACTACCATCTAATTAGTAAAATTAATATCTATAGTAAAGTATCAAAATATATAAAGACCAGAGATTAAATTATTCTAGTGGAACAATGAGATTAAATTTTATTTTCCATGTTTTACTGCAATTTCCTAAAATATAAATTGCCTTTTTTGTTTTTTGGAACTTCTATACTGTTTTTTTTTTTCATTTTTCATTTCCCTTTCCTTCCATTTCAATTTTTCTTTCAGAACCTACCACTCATCACTTCCAGGAAGTCCTTCCAAAGTGGTAATTGTCAAAATAGTAATAGTAATAATAAATCTCTGACATGATTCTAACGTCAAATCTTACATGTAGTTTCTGTAGTTTCTTGGGCCCTAGGGTGACAGAAGGGCATGAACGAGATACAGATGGCACCCGAGACTGGGGATTATTGCAAAAAGGTGATTCTGTTTAGTGTCAGACATGAAGTCTCGTTATGACATCTCTCAAATTCGTATGTTGAATTCTGAATAGTGGTATTGGCTTGAGTACCACCCTGATATTAATTGCCACTATAACAATATGAAGAAGTAGGTGCTTTAGAAAAGGATTAGGCCAGAAGGGCTGCAGCCTGATATATGAATACCCTTATCCTGGGAATGGGCTGGTTATCACGAGAGTTAGTTATCCAAAAGCAGGTTAGTTATCCAGGAGTGGGTCAATTATCACGGGTTCCTAATGAGAGGCTAAGCTTGGCCTCCAACCAGATGTCAATTCCTTTAAACAAATAAATGCATACGGTTTGCAAATTACCTAGCCCGTGGTACAGCCATACTGGCACAAAATGGGCTAAGAAAAACACAGACCTAGAAGTTGTGGGAAGGAGACAACACTGAGCCACTGAGTCTGCTCCACGAGGAGCTTGGCAAAAGAAACCATGGTCCCATGCTAGGATGCAGTGGAAGTACTTTCCAGGTGCCGTGAGTGGCAAGTACTGCAAGAGAAACTAAAGAAGGAGGAAAATGAAAAGAAAAAAGAATAAAAACACTACAGAGGTTCCTCCAAAAAACTTAAAATGAAAAATAAAACTGTCACTTGTCTCAAAAACTCTTACAACTCTGATTATATCCAGAAGAATTAATCAAGCACCATGAGGACCATCTGCTTTCCACGGTCACTGAAGTATCATTTATACAAGTCCCGGTAGGGAAGTAACAGAAATGCCTCTGATGGACAAGGGGATAAAGAAATGGCAGTGTATGTACCACACAATGGACTACCACTCGGCTCTATAAGAGAGGGAAACGACCCTTCTTTATAGCATAGATGCCCCTTAAGGATGTTGCACTAAGTCAGTTGCAGAAGGACAAATATTATATGGCATCACTTATATGAAATGATTAAAATACGCAGTCCCCACTTATCTGCAGGGGATTCACTCTAAGACCCCCATCCTGTGGATGCCTGGAGACACCAGGAGTACCCAGCCCCTACCTACTGTGTTCTTTCCTTTATGTACATAGCTGAGATGATGCAGTGTAGCTTTAAAACTGATAATAAAAGTTACACGAATGTACCCTGTGGTGGTTTGAATGAGAATGCCCCACCCCCATAAGCTCATATATTCGAACGCTTGGCCACTAGGGAGTGGAATTGCTTGACGATTTAGGATTAAGAGGTGTGGCTTTGTAGGAGAGCCCAATGTCTTTGTCTCCCCATCTGTAGGTCTGAATGTACAGCTCCCAACTACTGCTCCAGCACCATACAACTGTCATGCTCTCTACCATGAGGATAACCGACTGAACCTCTGAAACTGCAAGCAAGCTCCCGATTAAGTGTTTTCTTAAGAGTTGCCTTGGTCATGGGGTTTCTTCACAGAGAAAGAACAGTGACCAAGACATGCCCCCAATCTTCTCTTACCATACTTTCAACTTTTCACGTAGAAGAAGCCCTTTTATGGCTTCTCTTTAACATATCAAAATTGCCAATGTCCTTCTTGCACTCTGGGGACATTATACAAAGTCAGTCTGATGACCGAGATGGCTGCTGACAGATTGGCAGCCAGCATCATGGAACCCTGGACAAAGGGATGATTCATGTCCCAAGCTGGAAAGAGCAGGATGGCTCCGGGTTTCATGGCGCTAAGACTCCATGCACAACTAAACGGGTACAAATATTTCATTTCTGTAATTTTCTATTTAATATTTTTGAACCACAGCTGATCGTGGGCAACTAAAACCACAAAGAGCAAAACTGTGGCATGCAGGGACTGTTGTGGTCAGAGTCCTAGAAAGAGAAAGCAGACAGGGCTGGGGAGGGGGATAGGAATGGTTGCTGTACAGAGGATATAGAGTGCCGATTATACAAGATAAATAAGTCTGACAGTACTATACTGTGTAGTTCATTTGTTGAGAGGAAGAACACATGTTAAGCATTCTTACAGCAGAGGGAGAAAGGGAGGGTGGAAGGGAACCTAAAAAAAAAAAAAAAGATTAGGAAGAGATCTTTGGGGACCACAGGCAGATCAGATCACACAAATTTCCCTGAACACATGAGAAACTTTTCATTAGTAATTTGGAATTGGTGTGAAATCTTTTAACTTCTTTCTCGCTGGATTTTACTCCCTATTTCTTAGTAGTTTCTTGAAGTAAAACATTCTTTTTAAAGCAATGTCAAGCATGGTGATGCATGCCTTTAATCCCAGCACTCAGGATGCAAAGACAGATGGATCTCTGAATTCGAGGCCAGCTTGGTCTACAGAGTGAGTTCCAGGACAACCCGTGATACACAGGAAAAAACCCTTCTGTGAAAAACTAAAAGTAAATAAACATGTAAATAAACAAAACAAAACCTAAACTAAAATTGATTGAGGAAAAAGAAGACAAAAGAAGACAGAGCAAAGCATAGGTCTTTGTGGTGGCTGGGGACCGCGGTGCCAGGGATGAGGGGAGGAACTGAAGAGTGAGCATGGTTTGCTCCTTCCAGAGCACAACGTGAGCAAGCACAGTAGGAGAGGAGCTGCACTGTGGGTAAAGGTGGGAACCTTTTCTCTGGAGATTTTTATTTTTCAATAGAAGAAACCAAAGTGAGGGTCCTTTGCGTGTGTCACTAAAGACAATAGAACCTAAAATTTGGTTATTTGTAGGAAAAATATGTTTACTTTGGCTCAAGGTTCTTGGAGGCAGCGAATCCAAGAACTGGCACTTGGTGGTGCAAGTCTCCTGTGACTCCGGTGGGAGGCGGGGGAAGGCGCTCAAAGGCAGGAAAGGGAGCACTGAGGCAGCCCTGCCTCAGGACGTTAATCAATGCTCTGCTGTAACTAATGGTCTCATGGCAGCAGGAAATGGCTCAGGCTAGCCTTCCTTCCACTCACACGGGCTCCACTCCAACACCATGAGGCCCACCCTCCCCAACACAGGAGCATCTGGGACCTACTCAAAACACAGCAGCATTTCTTAGTATATTAAAGGAAGTGGGGCGGGGGATATGGAGTGTTGAACTTGAGATGAATGATTGCCAGGCAGAGAAAATGATCAAAGACTTAAACAGGAAGAGCTATTTCTTCCCGAGGGACCCTAAGGTACGTGGAAGGAGCCAAGGCAACAGGTGGATGAAATCCTCAAATTTTCTATTACATAAGAAGCAACAGCATGTAAGGAGAGGGGCAGAGCGGAGGGACTTAGAGAGCTGGCTCAGCAGAAGGGCTAAGGAATGGGAGAAGCCAGTGAAAAGCAGGAATAAGGGCATCTGTCTTTCTGTGTATGCAGACCCACCAAAGGCATACAGCGCAGGCTGCAAAGCCCAGGAGGAGGACAAGCAATTGGGGTGAAAATGGAAAGGCAGTGGAGCTAAGGCAAGGGAGGGAAGAGCTGAGGTGAGGCGGGCTCCAGGGGGGGCATCTTACCACTATCCCTACTGACAATCGCTACCACTTCAATGCCGGGCAATCCGAGCCAGCATCATACTAAGCACTGAGTGACTCTGTACAATAAGCCTACTTATTAACATCATGCAGAAGGCTATGATCCTCAAGTTCCAGATTGGGAAACTGAGTCACAGGAAAGTGAGGGAAGTTCCCAGATCACAGGGCTATTGAGGAAGTGGCAATGCCTGGATTGAACGAGTCAGATCCTACCAGTTCGAGTCAGATCCTACCAGTTCGTTCAGGCTTCTTGTTACCCTCAGTGTCTGTATCAACAAAGGGCTCAGAGAGCCTCAGCCAAGACCAACTTCCTTAAGTTTTAGTAATTTCAACAATATTTCACTGTCTCAGCCATTTTTCTGCTAGCATATTGGATGTTATCCTGCTTCATCACATGCTATTCACAACTCGGTTTAAAAACTCAGAGCTTGGGTTCCAGTTAGGATAGCAAGAAAGAGGGTGTGTCTGGAGAACCATAACCCATTTTTTCAACAATAAAGCAGTTTTCCAAATGAAGGACCCCCACTGTGTCCCCAATCTCCATTCTCCCAACCCCAATCATGGCCCAGCCATATTCTGGGGACCTCACAGCCTTGCTGTGTCTCCAAGAATAGGCCACCACCTCACTTTAAGAACCTGTAGTGCCAAATAAATAAATTAAAAAAAAAAAAAAAAGAGCCTGTAGTGTCTGGAACAAGACAAACAGGCCTTCTCTGCCCTGACCTCGAAGGTAATCCCATCCACAACAAATACTGCCCAACAAAGACCAGTGTATATCAATATTGTTTGGGTTTTCCCCCAGGCCTGGCCAGCTTTAGCTAATTCATGGTCCTCTAAGGGCTCACTGTGTCTCCCTGTTTGGCCCAGAGCTCGATGAGCAGATTATAAAAGAGGTGGGAAGGGAGAATGACCGAGGACGTGTGGAAGTGAGAAAGGGTGAGGGCTGTATGTCACCCTAAAATGCCAAAAGCAATTTTCTGTTTCCGAAGTATACTTGTATTTTCAGCTGGCCGGGGAAGCTGAGACAGAAGCGGCATTCCTAGAGGCGATCGGGCGCAGCCAAAGCACTTCAAAATTAATGGGGAAGAGGTAGCAGAAACCAGAGATGCCAGACAAGTGGCCCCTGTAACCAGTTCCAGCCCAGCTCTGGCCAATCAAGGCAGTGAGGAAGCCTGCGCTCCAAGGGCTCCAATAGCATCTCCCGCTTGTCCTGCACTGGGATGCATTCTGAAGTTCAGTGCGCATAGCCATCCACAGGGGATGGGAAGGGGACCCCTCCCCAACACCCATTCTGTCAGCTAGCCCTCCAAACACAGTGCCCAAGAACAATTATTTATAGAAAACGGACTGAAGAGGGTTTTCTTTGTGCATCTTTGCCACCAGCCACCTCTGTGACAACCAACAAGATACTTCTGTCTCAGTCTCAGCTTGCTTTTCTGGAAAATCCTGAACAGGAGCCTGTGTTCTTTCTGTGTCTCAGAATCTCACAACTTGACAGCTCTCTCCACCTCCATCCATCCATGATTCTCTGGGTTCCTGCTATCAGAGACACAAGCCCGTCCTCCATGTCCACAAGGCCAAGCTGGAGGCCCTCAAATACCAATTCTTTACATCTTCCTTCATAGCAGAATGCAATCTTACAAAAGCATTCCGTGGGAAAGGCAGTACTGACCTAACTTGCCGCACAAATATTAACAGACGTGATTAGAGCTTGGATAGGGAGAGCCACAGCATTCAGAGTTTAAGCCACATCTCCAACGGACTTCAAACATAATGTCAGATCTGAGGCAAGTACCAGAGTCCAGAAATAAAATGTAGAAATGAAGGGTCGGTCTAGGAATATAGAAATATAAAGCTGTAAGCCCAAACACATTTTGGGGAAAATAAATAAATAAAGCTGGGGCCACTTTTAACATTTAACAAACACTGTCTGCCCTAAGAGCAGACATCCCAGCAGCCATGTGGACAGAGGTAAACTTGTAACAATTGTTTCCTGCCCCAGCTTCCCAGCTAGGCAGGTACTGGGGACAAAGGTTAGCTTCTAACTGTTGCCTCAATGGGACCCTCTACTTGTAGTCCCTTAATTTTTAACTGTCCCCTATGTGACTCTACTCTCTGCCTTGCATTCTTTCAAGGACAATGAAAAGTGGCTGTGACAGTCACAGGCTTTCGCAAACACTCAAAGTTAACATTCTAACGTCCTATAACCAAAGGTTGTAAAACTTAAAATGTAATGTGACTTTAAGCCTGACCTCAAGGTTGTAAAAGCTCTTTAACCCACACCTAGTTCTTGACTTTACTATGAGGAGGCCCCAAAACCAGCCCAATGCCACAGCTACAGAAGACCGCACCGATCCCTGACTATGCTCACATCACATCACTGTGCTCACATCAGCTCATAGCTGATATGCTTTATGTGCCCCACATTTTTTTTTTCTTATTCTGGAATAAAGCTTGCTTCTGGTTTAATAGACTTTGGTGGTCTGTCCTCCATCTTTGCACAATGTCTGGACTCAACAGTGCTACTTCACAGGAGAAGAAATAGAGGTTCAGTTAAGGAGGGGATACTTGCTTGAGATCTCATAGTTTAAAACAAAACACTGGCAAGCAGCCTGGTTTGGGCAGTACACCACCTTTAATCCCAGCACGCGGGAAGCTGAAGCATCACTAGAAGTTGGAGATCAGCCTGCTCTACAAAGCAAGTGCCAGGCTAGTCAGGACCCTGTCTCGAAAAAACAAGACAAAAACAAACAAACACAAAACACCCCAAGTCCTGAAACCCTAAATCAGAACCTCGAATGTAATGATCCATTCTGTCCCTCACAAGCCTCCGTAGTTCCAGAATTTATTACCAACACTTACTAGGCAGAACCTCATGATCTCTTAAATTTTCCCCATCTGCAACGCCTTTTTACCTGCAACCCTAGGTATGTATATAAAGAGCCGCTTACTTTATAATAGAGTAAATCATAAGGAAACTTATCTTAGGACAATTCTTCTGATACACCACCCTTCCACTTAGTGAGAGGGGAACAAATCTGCATACTAATGACATGACCATGACTTGCTCTTGTTTATTTGAACAGGAAGAATTCAATCTTGTCTTAATATCTGACACGACAAAGACCAACTTCAACACTTTTCAGAGTTTATGACATACTTTGGTTTTTGTAATCATCTTGCTGATAATTCTGATTTGCATGAATACATAGTTATCAAATGACTGAAGTATATTAAGTCATTTCAGACACTGTGGGAAATTCTGTCCCAACTTCAAGGCAAAATTCACTTGATTTTTTTTTAATGAAACTCAAGTTAGAAACTCAAACAGCAATTTTTAAAACAAATAATTCTAATGCTGCAATCCAAAGATATACTAATTTAATATTAACATGCTGAAGGATGGCTAAAGTCTCTCCTGAGCTTCTGCCGAGCAGAACGCTCACTCAAATGCACAAAGTTCAGCAATCCATAACATACAACAGCTCCATCTGAGCCGGCGTCCCAGGTGGCATTCGTCAGTACTACCTGGAGAACCACACTTTACCGCTGCTGTGGTTTGCATGATCCACGTTCAGCATGGAACTCCTCATGGGGTCACTACCCATAGCAGGAGAAGCTGTGAACTAGTAGACTCCACCTGCTTTGATAAGGTTATAGTTCAAGTACAGTCAAAATCAAGTACCGATACTATAACAGGAACTTAACGCAAATTCTACAAAATAAAACCATCCCCCAAAATTTCTGTGTGTCTATGGAGACAGCTAAAGCCACAGAGCCTGTACAACTGTGTCATGGCCTCAGGGCCAGCACTGTGAGGCAGCCTTCGCTCAAATTCATTATGTTTAAAAATGGGTGAGGTGTAAAATGGATGACGAGAACAAGTGAATTCGTGTGAGCACTGAAGAACGTGAGTCTTGATATCAATGCGCTTACACTGTAGATCAGCTACTACGCAGAGGCGGAGCTGCTGGAGCCCCACCCTCTGTACAGTGTGGCACCTATCTACCTGCAGAATCCTCCACCCTACCGCATACAGCCCCTCACCTGCCCTTACTGTGCCCAGACCTCTGAGAGGTGATGTAACTCGTGAGCATCCATCAGGTGGAAGCAGTAAACCACGCGGGAACCAGGGCTCCAGGGTCTGGACCACTGATGCACACCTGCACCCCTGGAAGTACAGCACCACTAGTTGGGAAGGGAAGTACCGAGGACCCAGAAAGGAAGCACAGCTAATAGTAGACCTACGTAGAAAATCTGAACCTGATGGGCTAAGGAGGAACAAACACTCTCTACAGGACGGAGGCTGGGAACAAAGCAGAATCACTTCGAACCACAGATCACTCCCAGATCAAAGGCCCGAAACTGAGGTGACGTCAATTTAAAAAAAAAGAAAAACGAATCTAAATATTTGCCATCCCTGGTTTCAATTTAAACTAAGGTTAGGGTGTGATTTTAGAGTCTAAGAAAGTCCCCAGCATTCTCTAACACTGGAGGTCATATCTTAATGCCACAGAATTCCCTGACCAAACAAGTCCCTTAAAGGAACAGACAATAGCAGTTGACCCTTCCCCTAGCTACTCCTTGGGAAGGGATTAGCTCCAGGATCCCAGGAGATCTGGGGAGGTCACTTGCTTAAGTTCTGGACTCCTCAGGAATCTTCAAGCCTACCTCAAACAACGGCTAGCATTCAGGAAACAACAGAAGCGGATACAACGGGGCTTCACCTGAAACGGGGCATGGTCAATTTACCACACTTCCGCTCTGGCACATGGGCCAGGAAGCCATTACCATGCCTCTAAGGCAGAGAAGGCAGAGGAGTCCCAGAGGCACCCCAAGTGGCCAGAATGACATCAGGGCTGGGGATGTGCCTTTTTTTCTTCCTGTCCCCATGTCTACTTGCCTGCCCATCTCCCTTTAGCTGTTTTCAATGCTGTGCAGAGGAGGATGTTTGTAGTCTTTGGCTCTTGGCAACACCGTCTCTTCTAGGACAGGCCTGGGAGGCTGGAGTAGAGGTGGAGAGACTTTTACTATAAACCACCTAAGCACTTCAAGTAACGAATTACATACCTGCACAGCAGAGCTAGTCTCGGCGTTTATTTTTCACACGCGCCTTTCAAAAACTTCATGGTTTGCGTGTAGAGGTGGCTCCATGGCTAAGAACACTTGCTACCTTTCAGAAGACCCAGGTTTGGTTCCCAACAACATCACGGCAGCTAACAACCATCTGAAACTCCAGTTCCAGGAGATCCAGTTCGCTCTTCTGCCCTCCATGAGCACCGAACACACACAGTATGCTGGCAAAACACTACTATACACATAAAATAAAAATAAGCCTTAAAAAAAAAAAAACAGGTGGGCTACACCTTTACCCACCAACCCAAAGACGGCCTGTAGCCTAAAACAGCACGTGCCGCCCCTGTACCTTCTCCAAGTGGCTGAGAGGTGCCTCCCTCCAAACGACCTCAATATGTATTATCCACACATACATGCATCTTCCTTCAATGTAAAAAATCCTCTTAATGACAAGTTAGCTATGAGGATACGGTAATGTACTGACAGCATTCCAAAAGAGAAAACACCCTCAACAACTCAGCATCATCAAAACCTCCAACATCAACTATGAAAAGCCGAAGGTCACTCAGAAGCACAAATCTCATGCACTTCTTCACACCCTTACAAAGGCAACAAGATCAGAGGAGCTTGTCTCATTGACTGACACACGTCCTTCCCCACGTGTGTGTTCATATTAATCACAAACTACTACACTTGGATTGTATGCAGTGGTTGCTAGACATGACTTGTAGGCTCATGGTAATGGAATGACATTTAAAGTCTTTTTGGAGGGAAGACATGCGGGAAGGGTGGAAAAGACAGCCATAACAGTCACACACAATAGCTAGAAACACATTGTGCAAGATATGAATGATCCCACCCAATTTCCATGGTGCTGTCCAGGGCACTTCCACATTCGAAACTGGACCTAGACTCCACAGCGGAAAGGAGCTAGCCAGTGATTACCCATCTCCTCATTTGGTAAGTAAATCACAGCCTTCCCTGCATCACAGTGGTAATGACAGAAAGACAAGTGCAGCAGAAACTACAAAGGTCAGACAGTTTGTCCCCTTCCTCACCCACTCAGCACATCAGCACAGCCCAGAGATGCCCCACAGAGACACTGGGCAAAGGGACCAAGCACAAATGGGGCACAGAAATCACAAGAACCCTTCTTATCTTAAGCCTTACGCTTCTGAGATGGAGGGCAGGTGCCAGTTACAGCTTCTGGGATACAATGAGGACACCCTGAACCCCAGCCGCATGCAGTCTGTGACAGCAGGGCCGTTCCTTGAGAAGGGCTCCCAGATCACCCACGGTACACATCGACACCACTCTAACTTGACAGGTACTTTTGTTTCGATCTTAGTTGGGTCTGGTATAATTAGGCTCCGGTTGACAAATGCCAGTGGTTCCCAAAGACATAAATAAGTAGGTTGTGTTCAAAGCTGAACTGCTAACCCTGAAGCCGCGCACACTGGTCCAGCAGCCTTTCCTGAAAGACAGCAGAACAAAGGATGCCCTGGCCTCATCCACACCAACAGAGTTCCAGTCTGCAAGGATGCAAAAGAAGGCTACAAATAGTAGCACATCTCTAAGCCAGCTTCGGGAGCTGGCTCTCAATTTGATGGTCACAGGACTCTGGCTCTCTGCATCTCGCCAGGTCCTTACAGGGACACTAAATCCAAGCTTATGTAACCTCGCCAATGGCCAGTGCCCACATTTCAGAAGGCTACCATCCTAACCAACAGCTCATGTTCCTTTCAAGAAGTCAGGCAAGACTAGGCTAGAAATTACTTAAACTACAGCAAGAAGGCCAAGTAGTATAAGCCAGAAGAAAGCAATCAAACAGGAAGCAGAAGACAGGTCCAGACGGCCCATTTCCTCAGGAGGGGAGCATTAGGGATTCCTAAACTATCAGTGACTCCCCAGAGACTGAAAAAGGGAAGCTGACCCAGAGGACCAGTTCTTGGGGAGCTGGATACCTGGCTTCTGTGTACAACATCCCTGCCAGGATTGAGAGGTCAGCCAAATCTTTCCAGCAAGCAAGGAATAGAGCAGGAACTAACCATGCAGGGAAGTAAGGCTTCCCAAAGGTGTTGGCCCAGCTCCCCCATCAGTGGGACAGGGACATTCTCATCCCCAGGATGTTCTAGGAGCTGCAGTTGCCATGCTCCGAGCCTCTGGGATGCTCAGATACTTTGCTACCAACTGCTAAAAGCAACCCAACTTCAGTGACACTTCAGGGTTTTTACCTACGTTAATTTTCTTTAATGCCCACAGCTCTGAGACAGATGTTAGTATTGAGTGTGTGTCTGTGGGAGCCAGAGATCAGTATCACGTGTCTTCTCCAATTGTGCTCTCCCTGTGTTCTGAGACAGGCTCTCTCACTGAAAGGAAGCTCACTGACTGGCTAGAATGACTAGCCAGCACAGCCCGCAGATTCTCCTGTCTCCATCTTCTCTGTGACATGCACAT
Organism: Microtus oregoni; assembly: GCF_018167655.1. Lineage (NCBI taxonomy): Eukaryota > Metazoa > Chordata > Mammalia > Rodentia > Cricetidae > Microtus > Microtus oregoni. The sequence goes on along the minus strand of NW_024543080.1, from coordinate 30,418,411 downwards.
GTACGCTCACGCGTACGTGCACGAGCGTGCACACACACACACACACACACACACACAAAACATGCACACAAAATGGAACTACAGTTATGCAGTGCATGGCTGGTTATATAGGTGGGTGCTAGGGATCCAAACTTGAGTCCTCATGCTCACACAGCAAGCACTTTATCTTCCTTGGCCAAAGTTATTATTTAGTGTGGGGTCTTTTATTGATCTGCCTGGTGAGTGTGTGTGGGTTTTGTTCTTTTGTAGTAGGCAAAGAACCCAAAGGCTTGTAGAACTCTACCACTTACTAGCCAATAGATGGCCAGCCAATAGCTGCTATTATTAAACCCATCTAGAAAGGGAAACATAAAGAATAAAGCATTGGAGTCAATGGCTCTTCTAGGGTAAGGTTGGGTAGAGACTTGAACCCTGGATGACAGCAGGCAAGACAGAGATTCTGAGCCAAAGCTGCTCCTCAGCAGGGCAAGGAGGCAAGCAGAAACCAATTCTTTGTTTGCATTATCTTCAAATTGCTCCAGGGGCAAGCTGATAAACATCTCTGTGCCTCAGTTTCCTCAGCCATAAAATGTGAACTAAAGTTGAAATGTTGCTGATTATTCTCTAAGATTAATCTGGCTTTATACAGCGTGTGTTCATTGTTGGTGGCTATTAGCAGCAGTTACAGACGTACAAAGCCAGACAAAGACAATGAAGCCAGGAGCCTGACTAGAGGAGGCATTGTTCCGCATGAGGTGCCTTGATGTGAGGGATCAGCAGCCATGCATGGGCGCTGCCATGCAACATGGCAGGCTAAGGAGATTCACAATAAGCAGTACAAGGCCATGAGCCATGGTGGCCACTCAGAAGCACGGTGCACAGAGTCACAGCAGGCAGGCTCCCACACAAGGCAGAGCCACAGCAAGGCAAACTCCCACGCAGGGCAGAGCCACAGCAACAGCAGGCTCCCACGCAAGGCAGAACCACAGCAGGCAAACTCCCACGCAAGGCAGAGCCACAGCAGGCAAACTCCCACACAGGGCAGAACCACAGCAGGCTCCCAAGCAGGGCAGAACCACAGCAGGCAAACTCCCACGCAAGACAGAACCACAGCAGGCAGGCTCCCACGCAGGGCAGAGCCACAGCAGGCAAACTCCCACGCGGGGCAGGCTCTCACACAAGACAGCTATAGCAGGCAGGCTCCCACGCAAGACAGAGCTATAGCAGGCAGGCTCCCACGCAGGGCAGAGCCACAGCAGGCAAACTCCCACGCAGGGCAGAGCCACAACAGGCAGGCTCCCACGCGGGGCAGGCTCTCACACAAGACAGAGCTATAGCAGGCAGGCTCCCACACAAGGCAGAGCCACAGCAGGCTCCCACGCAGGGCAGAGCCACAGCAGGCTCCCACACAGGGCAGAGCCACAGCAGGCAGGCTCCCACGCAGGGCAGAGCCACAGCAGGCTCCCACACAGGGCAGAGCCACAGCAGGCAGGCTCCCACGCAGGGCAGAGCCACAGCAGGCAGGCTCCCAAGCAGGGCAGAGCCACAGCAGGCAGGCTCCCACGCAGGGCAGAGCCACAGCAGGCAGGCTCCCACGCAGGGCAGAGCCACAGCAGGCAGGCTCCCACGCACGGCAGAGCCACAGCAGGCTCCCACACAGGGCAGAGCCACAGCAGGCAGGCTCCCACGCAGGGCAGAGCCACAGCAGGCAGGCTCCCACGCACGGCAGAGCCACAGCAGGCAGGCTCCCACGCAGGGCAGAGCCACAGCAGGCAGGCTCCCACGCAGGGCAGAGCCACAGCAGGCATGCTCCCACGCAGGGCAGAACCACAGCAGGCAGGCTCCCACGCAGGGCAGAGCCACAGCAGGCAGGCTCCCACGCAGGGCAGAGCCACAGCAGGCAGGCTCCCACGCAGGGCAGAGCCACAGCAGGCAGGCTCCCACGCAGGGCAGAGCCACAGCAGGCAGGCTCCCACGCAGGGCAGAGCCACAGCAGGCAGGCTCCCACGCAGGGCAGAGCCACAGCAGGCAGGCTCCCACGCAGGGCAGAGCCACAGCAGGCAGGCTCCCACGCAGGGCAGAGCCACAGCAGGCAGGCTCCCACGCAGGGCAGAGCCACAGCAGGCAGGCTCCCACGCAGGGCAGAGCCACAGCAGCTCCCATGCTCTCTCACATCAGTCACACACAGCCAAGCTTCTCTTCCTTCCAGGAACAGGAAGGGGAAAATGATGAAACAGAAAACTCCAGAAGTCCTAAACAGAGGGCATTGTGATTAGTCACAGGTTCAGTCAGGCAGTTCCCACACGCCAGGCTCGTGGGTACCTGGGAACTGGGAAGTGAAGAGGGGCAGCCAGGAAACTTCAAAGGTCTGAGCCCACTGAAGTCACCTGATGTGAAATCCCCTCAACTACTTCTGGAGAAAGAGCCAAGGGAAGGGGGGGTAAGGAGGGGGAGAAGATCAACTAGGGAAAAGAATGCTGGGAAGATGAAACAGGCGATCAGGAAAACCCCAGATGGGAAAAGAAGTATGAAAGGCATTAGCATAATGCCCAAATGGGAGCTCTGAAAACCTGGCACAGGACTTGAGTATCAGAACAGATGCTGAGGCAGGAGGATTCTGAGTTTAAGGACTGCCTGAGCTACAAAGCCAATTTAAAAAAAATTAAATATAAAAATGTATACACAGAAAAAACATTCTAATCACATATATATGTATTTGTACCGTTACTATCCAAACACGTTACAGATTTATTAACACATCCAACCTTGACAACAATCCAGTCAGGCAGATATTATTTTAAGCCCCATTTTAGACATAAACACTATACCACAGAAAGGTCAAATTTAGCAAGAAGCAGAGGTGAGGCAGTAGGCACTGGACCCTGGTGCTTTGCTGTCTCTGAGGTGCTTCTGGCGTCCAGTACAATTCCACAGAACGAGATTATCCACAGCTCTTCCTGTAATACGACACACAGAGTTAAGGCAGAGCTGTAAGTAGACAAGCGGAGAACGGGCTCCGGGAAGCTGTCCTCGAATCGCCACATCTATGCTATGACATGTGAACTCCCAAATGCATGCACATGAACACATAGATATAACAAAAAATTTTAATAAAAAAATAAAGAGTAATTTATGCATAAAAAGTAAAGTGTTAGACAATACTTTCTCAATTTAGTCAATATTTACTTTTGATTTGTAGAACATTAACATTTTTCTCTATTTCCTTACATTTTCTAAAAATGTTAGTGATAGTCAGAAGAGGTGGATTTTTTTCACTACAGATAATGAAATCAGCAGGAAGTCTTTATTTATTTCAAACACGAAACTGCTGGAACCAGAGGGGAAATAGTTGGCCCCCGGCATTTTCACATACCCAACCTAGTAGTATTCATTCTGCAGAGGTACCCCAGACTACAGAACAGAACCCTCACTAAGAGGACTGCCCCTCCACAGTGACACCCCAGATCTCCACAGGCTGGGAGCAGAGAGTGCTATGAGACCTCCCATACCCATCACAGGAATCAACGGTCAAAGAAAACCCAACGTGTGCCTTGCACTTTTATGTACGATAAAGCGTGATGCCAGCATACAAACAGGACAGCAATGGTCTGGTAACTTTTGCTTTCCTGTTATTTTGCAAATTCCTTTGAGTCTTCCTCTAAGTAGAAGACAAGCGTAACTACAGAGATTATTCCAGGCATGTTTTAGTGGTGAGACAGACATATGGCTTCCCAGTGAGATTCAAACTAATTCTGTTTCCTAACATCCACCAGGTGTCCTAGGGTTCAGTTACATTCTGACTCTAACAACCTGGAGTTAGTGCCCACCCACTGGTTAAGAGCTATCCCTGCTGGATGGTCCCCAATTCAGAGGCCAGCCTCCAAGAAGTCTCTTGGCCAACTGCACTTCTGTTTGGTTACAAATTTGGGGGTTTCCACATGTCACTGGAGCGACTTAGAGAACTCAGAAAGCAGTCTCCGTGACCATAGATTTAGTATGAAGAAGATATAAGACCCCATATCCAATCAGAAGGGCCACAGAGGGCAAAGGGAGACCAGTGTCCACTCCTCTGGTACCTCTCCAGGGGTACCACCTGCCAGCACAGCCCTGATTTCATCCCTAGTGTTGGGAGCCGTGAACCCCCAGATCCTGAATTTCTTATAAACTGGTTTTCCCCTGATCTGAGTGCCTGCAGCTGCTCTGAGCACGAGACCCTCAGGAGTTCCTGATGGCAGGGGAGTGATTTCTGGTGGGTTTGGCTGGGGCATGGCTATCCCTGTATAAGCAGACCCTGAACACAAGGGGGCATGCTGGCTTCAAGGATGACCCTTGTCTCTGTGTGTCTTTCAATCTCCAGGCCTGGCTCACGAATGGTCCTATAGTGCACACAATACAGGAGTAGTACCGAACTGTCACGTCGTACAGGCAGGCAGTACACCTAGAAGCCCCCTCACTGCCCTGGTACAGAGCTTTTAGGAAGAGTGACGGACTCAATCATTAGCTGATGTCCACTGAACCCCAGAGATCAAGGAAAGAACAGAAAGTTCTGGCCCCTCCCCTAAATGACTGGTTCCTCTCCGCACCAGCTCCACACTGATGCTATGTAGGCCCCACAGTCACTTCATTACCAAAATCTCAAGTGTGGTCAAGGGGGCTCTTTATGGCCAAGAGAGGCTCATACAGCTACACTCCCTTTTATAGGTTAGGAAATTCAGGGAGTTCTAAAAGAAATCCGCAACAGAGATGGGAGGCGCGGGCCAATTACACTGACCAACGTCAAAATTTCTACTCAACAATATTTCCAGGTACAGCACTACCTCAGCATGGAAAAAAAACAAGTCTCCCATTACTCAACAGTTGCCCCTCCCTCCTCAAGTCCTCTCCCCTCCATACCAGAGATGGGGTCCACCGTCTGTGTAAGGACTGTTTGACACAGCACACAGACACCAGACGATGTTATCCCACTCTGAGGCTGCCCTTCTCCCAGTCCGTCCAGAGACATCACAAGGCGCCGAAGAGCAGAGACACAGGCCTGCAGGAAGTGAGAGAGATGGTGCCCCTGGCCAAGCTAGGGCTTTAAGCACCCCGTGCTGCCTTGTGTTTTACTTATAGACACTGCCCTAAAGGAAACAGCACTCCAACCAGGAAGGAGAGGCTAACAACGTGCACTTGGAGAATACAAAAGTCCGACGGGCTTCCAAAAATAAGTGTTCTACAGCTAATGATCCTGCATGCGTGCTGATTCGTATGGTTTCCAAGGAGTGGCCAACTGGAGACAAGTGGGTACCACGACTGCTTCTTGGCTGTCCCATGAGCAGGACTCAACCCACAACACTGACTTCATGATTTTCGCTCCCTTCATTCCTTAAGCTGAAAGATTCTTCCTATCCACACATTACTACTGCATTCTAGAGCTTGCATTTGTGTCACTTACAAAGGAGGGCATTATTTCCTCGATCCTGCAGATGACTCCAAGATGTATAAACACAAAAGAAGCATTATTTTGCACTTAGGCTCCCTTGAGTTCGCCTCCCTACCTCCACCCAACAAAGATACAGAAAAAGAAGCCCAGCCACCTCGCTGACAGTCTGGGACCTGCTACAAACTCAGTTCCATTCATATCACTGTTTGGGGCTCTTCCATCATACGCCAATGCCCTGCGCTCCTCTGGTCCTCCATTCTCCACTCTCCACTGCCTGCACAGCGCTCAGGGGCCTCACCTTAGCCTCCCAGTGGAGAAGCTCTGTTCTACACGAGCTGCAGTAACTCCTGTTCCGAGCTCCCGTGCCTCTGCCCAGGCTGTTCCACGGGGTTGCTAGGTGCAGTCTACTACAGTTCCCCTTCTTTGTGGGCTGCTTAAATGCCCAATTCTGGGCTATGGAGTCCTTTCTGTCCTTCACTTCAAACAGGAAGTCTACTCTTGTAATCTCAGACAATACTGAAGTCTGTGATCCTGATTACACCAAACTCCTTTTTCCATTACATCACAAGGACTCCCATTCATGGCTTATCGACACTTCTCCAAGTTTCACAGGACAAAAACTAAAATGGTTGTTCACTGGTTCCACATATACAATAGGTACCCTGCAGTATCTCCAATAAAGAAAGCCCCATGTTTCAATTAACTGTGGGCTGCGAGTACAAAGTTATCCACAAGCTCCAGCTGCAACAGCTATCACCAGGCTCCTACTTGGCAAATACAGGTGTGAAATATGTTACCCCCAAAAAGCCCAACTACCCAAACATAAGCATGGCTCGAGGCGTTGGCTTCTGGCCTGGTGGCTGTTTTGTATTTTGCCTTTAGCAGAGGCAAGAAGTCGGAAATATCCGGGGAAGCAATAAGAAACATTCAGGCCATGCTAGCGGAGACTACATACGTACAAAAGAACACCAAGTCACGTCTGTGGGTAACCACCTGCCACCTTGCTGCCGCCAGGAAGTCACAGCTGCTGCTTCCTATAATGTGGCTAATACAGCATGACCGTGTCGGGAACTTCCAGCTCCGGAGGGCCATGAGAATAGGGGAAACAGGTGCCTCCCCCGACCTGACATAGTGAGACACAAAGTCCAGGGAGTGCTTCAAGCTTCCACTCCCTGGCGTAATCTCAGAAAGCCATGTTATGTCTGTGCGTATGCAAAGAGGAGTAGTCTTGGCACTGAAAGCAGCTCTTCCTCCTTGGCCCTGTGTGGCATGTGGCACACAGGTTCTTCATCTACCACTCACACTAACTTAACCAGCCGGCCAGGAAAGGTTATAGAACTGGTGTTCTTTGGTGAATTAAATGCAATATTTCTTCCCTCATATCTCTATCATGCCAAAACTTTAGAAAACATAACTTATAGAGGAAGAACAGGTGTCTCGCTCTGTAGTCTTGGCTGGCCTAGAGCTCACTATGTAGAGCAGGCTAGCCCAGAATGACCTGCCTTTGTCTCCCAAGTGTTAAGATTAAAGGTGAACACTACCACACCCAGACAGAAAAACATTTCTAAATCTAATCATGTGTTGACTGCATTGCCACCTTCACACGGTGGCAGACGCCTGTAACTCCAGCACTCATGAGCCTGAAGCAGGAGGACCACAAATACACAATTTATTTGTTCACTTTTGGATATGCATCATTTGCATGCCCAATCCCGTGGAAGCCAGGAGATTCCCTGAAACTGGAGTTACAGACAGTTGTGAGTCACAATGTGAGTGCTGGGAACCAAACCTGGGTCCTCTGCAAAAGCAGCAAAACGCTCTTAACATGTGAGCTATCTTTCCCACCTCAGAACCGTACATTTAAAGCCCACTTAGACTACAGAGTGAGTTCAAGGTCAGCATGAACTACACAGTGAGAATCTGTCCAGGGAGGGAGAAAGGGAGGGAGGGAGGAACGGAGAGAGGGAGGAAGGGAGGGAGAACAGGCAATATCTCAAGACTTCCTGGGTTAATGGCCTATTTTTGACTAGGTTCACTTGGTAAGATGCCTTGGTCTCCTCTTTCAGCATATGGAGCAAGAATTAAAAAGGCCTAGTAAATATAAAGCTTCCCTCCAACTGTTGACAGCAGAGAGCACGTGCCATTTCACATCAAAGAAGGAACATCTGGGGACCAGGGCCGCTCACCCTCTTCGGCTTCCCCGCTCACCCTCTTCGGCTTCCCCGTGATGAAGAAATCTTGCTCTCATCCTGATTACTCCCGGTTGCCTCTCACTTTCCTTTGTTCCACAAAACAGTCTGTTGTTGGGGGCTGTGGACCCAGACCCTGAATTTCCTGTAAACAACTTGTTATGCTTGCAGCTGCTCTAAGCAAACTTGTTTTCCTGTGTTTGCAGCTGCTCTGAGAAGTAGACCTTGGGGGGGGGGGGGGGGAGTGGCTTATCAGTTAAGGATCCATACATAAGCGGCTCTGGTACACAATAAAGGAGCATTCTTGTTTCAAGGATGGCCCGTGTCCCTGTCTATGAGTCTTTGTGTGTTTAAATCTCCAGCCCCTTGCCCGGCTCGCAAATGGTCCTGTAGTGCAGGCTGCGCGCTACAGGCGCGGTACCCTAATACACGTAATAGTACGAACGGTGCAGCCTCTGGTGACCTGCTCCTCACCGTGATTGCAAAAGTTAAATCTGAGCAAGCAATCTAATGTTTAACACAACTCACGTACTTGGCCATTAAGATTTCTAGTTAAGAGGAAACATACAGTGGTAATAAGTACATATAATGGGAAACCAATAACATGAAAGGGACAGCGCACACCTGACCTGTATTCGGGTCATCACAAGACAGTCTGAGAGAAGCCACAGGAAAGGGTTCCTGGAAGCATTATCCTTGATCTCAGCTGGAAGCATGGATACCAGACAGGATAGGACAGGCCAAGACAATGCGTGGGAGAATGAAGAGGGGTAAGCCCACCATCTCTCCTCCCCCACGCTCCCCTGCTCACATTCTGATACTTAGTCAATGTCACCAGAACACATGACAGAAAAGCAAACTCTCCCCTTCACCCCAGGCCTATTGTACTGTCTCTGCTATTCTGGGGTGGAGCTGGCTACGTGGGCCACGACCAGCCTCCAGTGAGGCCCAGGTTGGAGAAACACGGCTGCAGCCTAGCTTGCTTTCTTCCCTCCTGTATTAACCCATTTCAGCTGCCAGCAACACAACTGGGCTCGCCAACTTTTTAAAGGGGAAGCTGACTTAGCTCACACTTCTTGAGGCCGGAGACCCCATCAGATAGCGGTCTTTTCCCTGGCAGAGTCTCGGAGTGGTTCAGGGACACACACGGAGACATGGGGGCCATGTACATACGTGTGTATGAGTAAGAAACACACTGAGACTCTCCCTGTCTACCCCTTCTGGCCTCTCTTCAGCTATGAAACTCTGAGGATTCCATCACAAGGACGCCACACTAATGGCTATACCTACACCTAATTGCTTCTAAACACGGCATGCAGTAAGTTTCCACCCTCTGAAGGCCTCACAGTGTGAAATAAATGTGAACACATAAACCCTTAGGGAACAGACTCAAGCCATAGCCAAACCATCACACACACCCCTCTTCGGCAACCACTGGCTCCTTTCACCCAGCTCTTCCCTACAATTGTGCAGTGAAAATTCAAGCCTTGTTTGCTCCGGAAAGCTTGCCCAACCTGGCCTGGATTCTCAATTCTCCACGCTCCCCACCCCCAGCCCAAGGTTAGGCGCCCTGGCTCAGTGGTCTCTTTCCTGACTGAGGTGCTAATAGCACTCACCTTCTCTGACAGCTCCATGGGCAAGGATTCCATAGGCACATCACTTTGCCCTCTGTGCCTTATGTGCAGTAAGGTGCTTTGTTAATATCTGGTGAAAGACGAAATCAATCAGAAGAACCTATTGCTATGGCTTGACTGTGTTGAGACTTAATTCCGAAATTGACGTTTGTGGTGTAAGGAGGTGGGGCCTCTGAGAGGTAATTGGGGTTAGACGAGGTAATGAAGATGACGTTCCTGTCTAGTTCTAGCCTTCTTTCTTCATTCACATTTTAAATGCCTATTCTAGCCCAGGTTTGGCTTGGGACCTGGGCCTCCAGCAGTGAACAAGATCTACACATGTCACCCTAGTGGCTGCTAGGGATGAGCTGCCCCTGACTCCTGGGGGACACAGAATCTGTCTGGGCTCAGTTTCCCCATATGCACAGCAAAGGGGCTAATAACAAGACAAGTATCTCTAAATGCATTTGACTACGAACAACAGTCACCCCGATAATAGGTAGTCATTCTGCTGAGGTCCGGTTCATCCCACGTGAAGGAGCTGGGGAAGCAGACCTTTGAAAGTGAGCCCCAGGAGCAGGTGTGGACCAAGGAAACCTGCCTGCCAGGAACAGAGACGACTGCTGGGTCCACTTCAGTGCAAAGATACTCCAACAGGACAGGAGGGTCCCCGAGGGAGCAAAGGAGCTTTCTGAAATCTTGGTGGTACCAGCTCAGTTTCCTCTCCACTACACCAACTCTGAGGACATCGCCAGGGACATTGCAGACCCTAACATTACAGACTCTGCTTTCCTCTCTTGAATTCTATCTCATCCAAACATCCCTGGGAGTAAAGAGTCCAACAGCCAACTAGGCCCTCAATAGCCAAAGCATATGACATGATCATTACTACAACTAGATTGGTTGACTGGATTGATAAATCAATCCCCCAAAGTTCCTCCAAAAGAAATCCTCGTGGTCTATCTTTACAAAGGTAATGGTTTCTTTGCCTCCTCTTTCCTTCCTTCTATTAGTGTGACTGTCAATGGCTTTGCCTCTACCTCCCAAGAAAACCCACACCGCCCAGACCATTGTCTCCTAGACCTCCTCCCCTAGGGTGGCAATGCTGCCCAATCCTGCTACCTCAAAGCCCTCTCTTGTCCCTTCCATCATCAGCACTAGAACCCAGAGCTCTGTGGGACAGGACAACGAATGCTTGGGAATGGCAAAGAAACACAAATGACATTTCTGGTGTGTTTAGTGTTGGATGGATTTGTTCTGGTTGTTGTTTTGCTTAAGCCAAATTTCATGCGGTAGCCCAGGTTAACTTGGAACTCACTACACAGCTCAGGATGACCTTGAACTAACAGTAATCCCTTGCACCTCAGACTCTTGGTTTAAATCTGGAGTCAAAGGCTTAAGACTAGCTTTGGAGTGGCTAAGAACGTTGTTTCATCCTTTCGATGTGAAATATTAGTGTCTGAGTAGGAACAAAGGCTAAGGGACAAACCCATTAAGCACAGCCGACACTTCAGCAAACGCTCACGTACTTTATCTCACATAACCGTTTTAATAACCACACGAGGCAGCCTGGCCACTTTCCTCCATAATACAGCTAAGAAAAATGGCTTAAAGATTTGTTTTCTCTGTACAACATGCACTTTTTATTAGTGGTTGGAATGTTGTTATACCCAGGAGTCTGCAAACCAAGTGAGGGAGGGAGTTTATGGGAGGCTGGCACAGGAAACAGAAGAACCCAGGCTGGGGAATTGTCTCTTTCTGGCATCCCAGGACAGTACCAAGGGAGGAACGACAAGGAGGCCTTGGGGTATTGCAAGTGGGAATGGAAACTGGGTCTCCTGAGTTCAAGCAGGCTGGCCAAAGAAGCCCCAAGGTAAGATGACTGGCCCCAAGAACTCAGATTGCCTGGGGTAGCCACCACCGTCCAAAACAACCCCTGGTGGATTCAATTTCTTTCCCTTACAAAGAGAGCCGTGTCACTAACTGGCAAAGAAACGCAGCAAAGAAAGCCAGCCTAGCCTCTCGACTTACCCATCAAGGTTCCATTACAGCAAGCACTCACCCAGAAAGCTACCGAGCAGACAAAACCCCAGCGGCCTCCAGGTGTCTTTATCAGATTCCACTCCAGAATGTCAAGGCAGCCTTTCTTCTCCTGAAGCGCTGTACACCAGAAGGGTTAGTCATGGCTATTAGGCTGTTTTTAAAACTCTTTACTGGCGATTTGTCGTTTTTTCAAATCTGTGTAAGATTTTAAGATGAATTTTCTTTTGATTTTATGTGTACGTATTTATTTTACTTGTTGTACGTATGTATCTGCACTATGTTCGTGCCTAGTGCCCGTGGAGGACAGAACAGAGCATCCCATGCCTAGACCTACAGTTTATGAGCTGTGAGGGTGCTGGGAATCAAAGCCAGGCCATCAAGAACAGTCACCACTCTTAGCCACTGAGCCTTCTCTTCGGCCATAGAAGAGTCCTGATATTTCTCCATGGGATGTTTTAGATATATACACAGGATACTTAAATCTTTGTTCCCAAAAGATGTGAGAAACCACGAAGAGATGAAGCAGGAAAAGCAAAGGCAGGACATGAGTCCTTTAACTGAAAACCTCCAGGCAGCGTGACCAGAAAGCTAGCAGTGAGCATTCAATGCACACTGTGTCTCACTCAGAAATCAAACATGCTGGATTACTGCAGCAAAGCATACGGATATTCAACCTCTGTGAGATCAAACACACACTTGGACAACATGCACTTTTTATTAGTGGTTGGAATGTTGTTATACCCAGGAGTCTGCAAACCAAGTGAGGGAGGGAGTTTATGGGAGGCTGGCACAGGAAACAGAAGAACCCAGGCTGGGGAATTGTCTCTTTCTGGCATCCCAGGACAGTACCAAGGGAGGAACGACAAGGAGGCCTTGGGGTATTGCAAGTGGGAATGGAAACTGGGTCTCCTGAGTGAATCTCACACTGGGGCAGGCTGTGTGTTGCCACCGCCAGAGTATATATAACAAAAGTCCTCCATTTCTACAGCATTCTGCATTGGAAAAATCTCCAGAAAAGATTACAGCAATGTGCAAATGCCTCAGATACGAGGGGGGAAAGCCCAACCCAACAAAGGATATTAGAAAAATAGCCCCTCTTATAAAAACGCAAGATTAAAACAAATTAAATAAGGTGCCAATAGTTGCCTAACAAATTAGCAAGTACTTTTTATTTTCAGAGGAAAAGGTACTAAGAGCGAGAGATGAGTGTTTCGGACCACTTCTATAAAAGCACACAAACCAGGCCAACCTGCAGATCAACGGGGCAGTCAGTTCTCAGCGGCCGAACAATGGGAACACCACTGACACGCAAGCTGCTTTTCCAACAACCTATTTTCCAACGTGAGTAATCAACTATTAGACCGAGCATGTGGACAAAGGTGTTCGCTGAAACAACACAGTTTTAAATCACACTTTAAAACAATTACTACCAACAACAACCTCCTGAAAGGAGGCACGGTGAGGTACAACACAGAACACAGGAAGCAACATGACTGAACCCTGCAAGACATGTTCCAGTGTGTGAGCAAGGAAGACTACAGGGAACAAAGGTAAAGGGGACTGTGGCTAAACCGCCAGCATTAAGATCCTATCCGAGGTCAAGATGTCTGAAGCCAAGAATGGAATGCTAACTGAGGCAAGGCCTCTAGCAGAGATCAAGGGGAATTCTCTCCCTCTTCCCACGCAAACTGTGGGAGGGACTTTTCAAAACTACCTAGGACACTGCAGAGGGAGTCACACTCTTGTGACTCTCCATAAACATTTTAGGATAAAAAGAACTCTCAGAGAGAGAGAGAGAGAGAGAGAGAGAGAGAGGGAGGTTGGTTTAGAATGCACTTTGGAACTGAACGGATATGACAGAATGACAAAGCCTGGATAAAACCGAGTGACTTTGCCAGCTCTTGGACATTCTGTTTCTCCACCATAAACACAGGAACAAAATCAGTCTTATGGAATTATAAGAATTAAATGACCTGAGTACAAAGCCCACGACCTGCCATCAAGCAGGTAGAGAAAAAAACAAAAACAAAAAAACCACAAAGATTACTGGACAACACTAAGAATAATAGCTTTAACTAATAACAGTTTGGATTATTCTTTTGTTTTTGTTTCTTTTTCTAGGGGGCAGGGCTTTTTGCAGTGCTAGGCACTGAACTCAGGGACATCTGTCCACGACAGGCAGGCACTCCACCACTGAGCTACACCCAAAGCCCAGAAGCCACAGTGCCTTGATGCCCAAATTTTGTTCTTCAAACCTACACCAGATTTTTTTTTAAATAATATCATCTGTTAATGTGTGTCATTTTTAAATAACGTAATTAAAATGACCCAACGTGTACTAAGACTTCAACATCAAAGCCAAACTATGCTTTAAAAAAGTAAAAATGAAAGTTTCCCGTCTGAATCACCTGGACCGAGTCAAATCCAACTCCTCCCACAGTTTGCCCACCCCATTCTTTCCTGAAGGGCTAGGAAATACACAGAGAAGAAAAAGAAATGACAGTCACTGGTAACATTTCTCATTGCCTCTTTAAATTTGGAGTAAGCATGAAAAACCCAGCTCCAAACAGTTTATTTATTTTTTCAAAACACTGCCCCAATGTCTGTGTCTCATGTGGCTCTTCAGCTGGGCAGCTACCCAGCCAAAGGAGAACCCGAAATTTAATCAAACGTATCTTCAGCATCTAAATGAGGAATCTGAGGCTGGAGGGAGGCCCACGGAGCCCAGGGAGCGTGGGCCTCTCACAGCACCGGCCCTCACGCACTTCTCCACTCAGTTGAGGGCTGCGCCCACTGTAGGATAGGAAAATTGAGAAATCAGTGGGTCCAGAGGCTGAGGAACCAGAGAACTTACGTGCATAAATAAGGCAAGACCTGGAAAAGCATCTCTGCGGCTGGTAGAGTGTTGCTAATGCCACTTTTTAGGCAGTTGACAAAAAAAGGAAGTGAGAGAGACTGTCACCACCCACTGTAAAGCTATCTGTCCTTTCTCCACTGCAGGGCTGCACATAACTACATGCTCATGACATAATATTTGGGTATCTTAAAACTATCTTACAATGACTAAGTCATGTTGCTGAGGGTGACTTATGCTCTTATTTTCTCTAGGAAGTTGGGGGGGGAGGCAATAGAAAGAAAATGAGTTTAAAATCAAGCAGGCTTTATCATCACACACACACACAAAACGTATGTAATGCTTACTGATACAGAATTTACATGATGACAGGCCTCAGTTGCTTTACCGAAAATAAATACATCTTAGTTTTAAAATACACACAAAGTGCCCAACCAAGCACACAGCAGGCTGGCTGTGAGTTCCCACTTCTTTCTTCCTGCTTCTCAGCTTTGATTCCAAAGAGATCAGATGCCAGCTGTTCGGGGCTCATCTCTCAATTCAGGCCTCAAAGCCTGCTAGCAAATCTGAATCCGCATCTGTGCTATCTCAGATACTTCATTCATTCTTCTCAAGCATTAACTTTGACCAAAAAGGTGACTAGTAGCACAGCTAGGTAAGACTTTTTTCAGTCGCATTGCAGGCCTGATACCTGGATGTTGTTCAGAAACCCAGCAAAACATAAACCTACTCCAAGAATGGGTTTCCTCTGATGAAGGCCGGCTGCATGTCTCCTGTAGTATATTTTAACAATCTGACTCCCAGGTTAAGCTTTTTTATTTTCCAAACTCTGCAACAAGTGATTCCAGACAGACACTATCTGCAACCTCCAATCTAATTTGAACCTATTTTGCATTTACAAGTCCCAGCAAAGACACAGGATGCGCACGAAAATCTGCCATCCAATAAAACCTGTCACCAGCTTCCTTTTCCCCTGGGTGAACGGCTGAAGGAAATGTGAACCTGCTAATCAATATTCAAGAGACACATGATCTATCTCTTGGTCCCTTCCTAACATGCTCGGATTCCTATGAAAAAGTGAAGGCCAACTGATACGCCAGTTTCAAAGCTCCAAGTGACTGGAATGTTCAGGATAGAAGAGCAACGCCTGTACTTTATAAAAGCGGCAGACGCTGCTGGAAGCCTTCCAGCTGCTTATTATTTGGGCCTGAAGGGGAGCCACCCCTGAAGGCAGCTTGGCAGAGACTGCTGACGTAAGAATCAGCCTGTGGTAACCCCAAATGGCCAGGAAGGCTTAAGTCTATTTTTTTTTTTTAACTACTGCAATGAGGTAGCAATTAAGAGGGGGAAACAATGCTTGAGAATCCCTGGTGTGTGTCTTATAAAAACAGGAGTGTGCGGCAGCGCTTTCTTAAGTAAAAGGTAGACAGACGTCTTAGGAGATTTCAGTTAGAAACTCGCTGGTGGCTCCTAGTTGAGGATAGCACTCAGCGTCTCAGCTGGTGGCTTCCACCCTGACCACAGAGGGTTCATCCTTTTGTGATGACAGGATTTGATACAAAGGAAAAGCAGCGTGCACTACAGAAGTGACTGTCCTCTTTTCCGATCTAATTTATCCAGGATAAATGGGAAGGAGCGCGAAATTACTGAGTTACTACAAGAATTCACAACCACCTGCAAAGCCCAAACTTTCAAGGCTTTAACATGATGAAAAAGAAAATAGGAGAGCGAGGAAAGCAGCGGCAGGGCAGCACCCGCTCCCAAGTATCAAGATCTTCAACTGGCGAGGCCTTTGAGGATCCGGACGGTAGAAAGGGGTCCTCAGCCGGGCACCCGGGGCACGCGGCTGGGGAGACGGCGCCCCTACAAGGCGACACTCTAAAGACTCCGGGTTGGGAGCCCGCGGTCCAGAAGAGGCGGGGGAAGGAAGGCGGGAGCCCGGCAGGAGGGTGGGGAGGGACCCGAGCCGCCCCGCGCGCCGCACCCTGCCCGGGCCACCCCGGGACACCCAGATGTTCAGAGCCGGATTCCGTGGCCGAGCGGGACACCAGCAACTCAAGGCGCGGCGGGGCTGCGGGCTCAACCAGCCCGGACCCGCCATGCCCCTCGCTCCCTTCCGCGTGCACACCCGACTCAGCAGCACCTGGCGTCCCCGCCGGGACCACGCACTCACCAGGGGCCACCAGCAGCGAACTCACGGCGCCTCCCACGAACACCGCGGCAGAGAGCACAGCGGACCCCGGGAGTCCCCACGGAGCCATCGCCGCGTCCCTGCACCCTCCTCTCCCCGGCCGCCGCGTCCAGGTCCAGAAGATGGTGAATCTCCAGAGACGCCCCGCAGACTGAGCCGCGGAGCTCGGCCTCCTCAAGCCCCTACTCGCCGGCCTTGAGCCGCTGAGGCCCCTCCCACAACGCGGAAGCCCCGCCCCTACCCGCCGCGCCCGGATCTCAAGTGGCCTGGCCCCGCCCCCACATGCATGACCCCGCCCCTGCCCCACCCCCGCGCCGCTCCCTGCCACTCTCCCTTTCTCCTTCGGAACCCTTAGGCTGCGTCAGGCGCACGGGTAAGCCGGGGCCCCGCCCCCAAGTCCCGCCCTCCGCTGTCCCGCTCCGCCTCCTCTGGTTGGGCGGGCTTCCTTTCGAAACCCTGCCCAGCAAGGTGGCGGGGCGACGGCAGCGCGGGAGCCTCAGGCGGGGGCTGGTTGATCCTTCTTGATAGTGGGGCTAGTCGGGCGTGGGAAGAGGAAGGCCGAGGTTGGGCCAAGAAGCCCAGGATGGACCCCAGACAGAAGCGGCAGTGGAACGGAGCGATATTTTTTCTCAAATTAGCGTCTCTTTAACCAGGGTTAGTGGTCTAGGAAGAAATGCTGCGTTCAAAGTCACGTTTGGTTGGAAATTAAGGGGGAAAGATGAAAACTTTTCGTTGTTCCCATTTGCTGTTTCTGTCTAAGCTACTTTTGTTGAGGAAGGTTTTTCCACACATTTCCAGGAAAAACTTAGAGGGCTTCTGTTTGATGAGTTGGTTGCTTGAGTTGGATTGGGTTATGTTTTAAGCCTATGCCTACATTGCATCTTGCAAATACTGCCCTGAAACAGCGCTTCAAGTTATCCAGTCACTTCTTAGGTCTTTATATACTCACGTCGGCTCGGAAGGTCAGTATTAACCCCATTTCACAGTCCGGGAAGTGAGCCCACGACGTTTAAGCCACTGTGCTTATTGTAACTCCAGTGTTTGCTCACCGCTGTAACCTCAGCACCAGGTTCAAGGACAGCAGGCTTAAGAGGTCAGAGGAGTTTTTAAAGGAAAACGGACCTTTTTCTGAATAGCTACTTCTCATATTAACTAACCCTTGGAGACTTCACAACAAGGTCCTTAAGGCTAGCCTTCACCGATGAGTTGAGCAAGCGCTGAGCAAGAACAAAGGACTGGATGGAGGCTGGATCTTAAGGCTCTTCTGTATGCTGACTGATGGCCTCTGAGGTTTTTTTCTCCTCTCTAACATCCTTCCTGTGGTTCTGCTTGGTTGTTACAAACAGCACTGGTGTGAGAATTGCTAGGGACAGCAGCTGAGCCTGAAGGTTTGAGGCCCTGCCCTTTGAAGCCAAAGGCAGGCACTATGGCTGCCCAGTTTGTGGCGCACCCTGTAGTCTAGCAGACTAAGAAGAAAGACTCTTCTACTTGTGTATCAAAGGGAAAACTTGAGAATAAATGCAAAGGAAAGACATTGAGCTGACTAGTTTTATGTCAACTTAACACAAGCTAGTCGTCTTAGAACCTCATTGAGAAAATGCCTCCATAAGATCCAGTTGTAGGGCATTTTTTTCTTAATTATTGATTGATGGGGGATGGTCTAGTCCATTTTGGGTGGGGCCACCACTGGGATGATGGCTTCTATAAGCAAGCTGAGAGAGCCATGAGGAGCAAATCAGTAAGTAAGCAGCACCCTTCCATGGCCTCTCCATCAGCTCCTGCCTCCAGGTTTCTGCTCTCCTTGAGTTCCTGGTCTGACTTCCTCCAGTGTTGAAGAGCAGTGTGGAAGCGTAGGTCAAACAAATCTTTTATTCCCTGTGGTCGCTTAAATAGGAATGGCACTCATAGACTCATTGTTTGTTATTTAGAAGGTGTGGCCTAATTGGAATAGGTGTGGCCTTGTTGGAGGAAGTGTGTCACTGTGGGGTGGGCTTTAAGGTTTCAGAAGCGAAAGCCAGGCCTAGGGGCTCATTGTCTCTTCTTGCTGCCTGAGCATCAGATGAAGAGAACTTTCTGCTACCTCTCCAGCACCATGTTTGCCTGCATGCGGCCATGTCCCACCATGATCATGATAATGGACTAAACCTCTGAACTGTCAGCCAGCCCCAGTTAAACGTTTTCCTTTACAAGAGTTGCTGTGGTCATGGTGTCGCTTCACAGCAATAAAATCCTAACTAAGACACTCCCTAAGTTAGTTTGGACATGGTGTTACATCATAGTAATAGTAAGCCTAAAATAATAAACAAGAGGACAAACATTCATATGGATATCTAGCTATTAAGGAGGCAATCCCCAGCTTAGAAATTAAAACTATAAATTGTCAACATCACCAAGCTAGCTATGTCGCTTGCTGGACCCCAATGCACATTGAAAATACAGGGCTAACCTTTAAAAATGTGTCTGGGATCCCAGGGGGAAAAAAATGCATGTAATCCAAAGTATTTTGGCAAGGCAAAAAGTTTTGCCTCTGCAAAGGGGTGTGAAGCCACACCCAGTGGGTGTCCTGCAGGGCTTTTATTCCTAAACAAAAAGGGTCCTGTGCCTCACTCTGGATGGTCAGACTGCAACTTCACGTTATTTTGTGATTGGCTGGTTTGAAGTGGCAAAGCCGATTAACAGGACGCAGTTTCCAACAGGAAGCAGTTTCCAGCAGGAAGCACAACCCTGAGAGCTTGCTTTGGTTTCAAGAACTGCTGACCCTGGAGCAATCTGAGTTTCTGCTAAGCAGCTTCTTGACAATTTTTTTAAGTGAAGATTTGTCTTAACCCTTGGGGAGAAAAGACATGCATTTCTATTTCATTTCCCAAATAATGAAGAAAAAGTCTGCGTTGTTTGCAGGAAATGTAGATGGAACTGGAGACCATCCTGTAAAGCAAAATAACAGATTGGGAAAAACCAAATATTGCATCTTTCTCTCATGTGGAATCAACATTTAAAGAAAAATAGGACATGAAAGTAGAAAGGGACCAGGCTGGTAGGGGATGGCTGTAACCAAAGGGCAAATGTCATATTGAAAAAAAGCCATTATTTTGTACAATTAATATATGCCAATAAAAAATACATGCGGGCTGTTCATACAGAAATCACCAAGAATTCCAAGAGCACAGAATCAAACCACTCTCTAGCTTTCTTAAAACATGATCGCTTGTGTGGCCAGTGCCTGTGACTGTCGGAAGTAATCAGATCTTCTGAAAATGGAGCTATGGTTGTGAGCTGGAGGGGGGTCCTGGAAATCTAACCCCGCTCCTCTGCAAGAGCAACAAGTGGGCATGGGTGTGGCTGCTGAGCCTTCTCTTCTCCAGCCCCCCAGGTCCCTAACCTTTACCTGAGAAAAAACTTTCTCTTTAAAAGCATATCTAAAAAGCCTACTGTTTTATTTTAAATGAGAGAGGACTCAGAGGTCCCTTCAGTCTTACTAAAATTGGCATTACAAAGCGAGGTATCCCAGTTGTTTTTCAACAACAAAATGTAATGTAGAAATAGTTGTCACGATAGCCTTCATTTGTTCATCTCCTTGACTCTAGACGTGTGGAGAGAGCACCTTTTCACATCACTAAATCCTCACAGCAATGACTAGTTTGGAGAAGTGGCATTAGCTAGCCTCACTTAGAAGCTGTAGAAATTTTGAATTAAAGAAACTTGGCATCTTGGATAGGGGGTGGAGTGGAGAGAAAGGTAGAGGGAATGGGAACTGTGATTGGTATGTAAAATGAAAAAAGATAGTTTGTTTTCTTTTTTAAAAAATTAAATTAAAACTTAAAAAGTGGCTTGGCATCTTCCTAAGGGACATAGCTGCCGCCTGGCTCAACCAGGATACAAATCCATTCACCCATGCCTGGGCTTGCAACCTGCACACACACAGTTCGGCCTCTGAAATGCAGGACACTGGTCTTTTAGTGCTTCCTTTTCCAATAGGAAGCGTTTCCTCTGAATTTGTCACTGCATGTCCAAACTGAGTTTTTTGAACTTTTTTCCAGACGTTCTACAGCGCTATCCTCCAAGCCAAACAGCCGCCATCTTCATAAATTCAGTTGTTGCTTGCTTGCCGAAGATCCCCACTGCTGGCTTGAGGGCTGGAGTTAGGTTTTAGGTTAAAATTACTGTGCTTAAAAGAGCTAGAAAACGAACATGCCTTTAATCTGTAAACCCAACTTGCCCAAGGACCGATAACTTTCGAGAATGCTGGAGGCTGTTATTCATATTAGATAACCACATGTTTTCACCTCTGCCAACAAGGTTGGTTACCCCAACTGAAAAGGATATGCATGATCACACATAGACAGGACACACATCAGAATGTATGCATGCCCCTAATTGAACTAAAGCAGGAAGTGTGTATGTAACTTGTGGATTTTGCCTTTATAAGCACGTGACTAATACAATTTGTGGCCATCCTCTGAGAATTCAAGGTATGGACCTGAACAGTGTCCATCATCCTGACCAGTTTTTTTTTTTTAACTTTTTTTTTTATTGAGAAAAGAAAAAAAAAAAAACAAATTTCCTCCTCCTCCCAGCCTCCCATTTCCCTCCCCCTTTTCCCACCCTTCTCCCCCTCCCCCCACTCCTCTCCCCCTCCCTCTCCAGCCCAAAGAGCAGTCAGATTTCCCTGTCCTGTGGTAAGTCCTAGGTCCTCCCCCCTCCGTGCATTTCTAGGAAGATGAACATCCAAACTGGCTAGGCTCCCACAAAGCCAGCACATTTTGTAGGTTCAAAACCCCGTGCCATTGTCCTTGGGTTCTCATCAGCCCTCATTGTTCGCCATGCTCAGAGAGTCCAGTTTTATCCCATGCTTTTTCAGTCACAGTTCAGCTGGCCTTGGTGAGCTCCCAATAGATCAGCTCCACTGTCTCAGTGGGTGGGTGCTCCCCTCGTGGTCCCGACTTCTTTGCTCATGTTCTCCCTCTTTCTGCTCCTCATCGGGACCTTGGGAGCTCAGTCCAGTGCTCCAGTGTGGGTCTCTGTCTCTGTCTCCATCCATCACCAGATGAAGGTTCTATGATGATATGCAAGATATTCTCCTGACCAGTTTTTAATAAGGCTTGCTTCAAATTTGGCTCAAAGATTGTGGTAGTGGTCTTATTCTTGCCTGATGGGGTTAGCACTGTGTTTCCCATATAGGGGAGGATGTCAAGGGTCACTGGACCTGAGTATTCCACCCCTACCCCTAACTAGATGTGTGAAATTCTGTGCTAGTTGCCCTTGGCCTGGGTCCTTGGAGAGAGGCTAGAATATACAGGTTGAAGAAGAAAGAGGCTCCATCTTTGTGCTATAGCAAAGCCAACATCCATGCTGAATGAATATTTAGTGTGGCTGCTTTGGGATCACCCATGCTCAGAAAGCAAGCCCGATAAGTCAATTTATTCCCCAGTAGACAGCTTTTGTGGAATCCAACTTTGGTTTACCTTTGGGACCTTAAAAGGGAGGGGAGTAAACCTTGCCTAGCTCCCCCAACGTACCAGAGCAGCATTTCTCAAAACACCATGGTTGCTGTGATGGAAGTACCACCACCAAAAGCAGTCTGCGGAGGAAAGGGCTTCTTCGGTGCTGCCACACACTCATCCAAGGAAGTCCGGACAGGAACCGAAACAGGGCAGGAACCCAGAGGCTGGAGCTGATGATGCAGGGGGCACGGAGGAGGATGCTTTTTGGCATGCTTTCAAGACTTGCTCAGCCTGCTTTCTCATTGCACCTAGGATCGCCACACCAGGGTGATGTGACCCACGGTGGGCTGGGCCCTCCCCCATCAATCACTAATTAAGAACGTGCCCCCCCAGGTTTGCCTGCAACGCAATCTTAAAGAGGTATTTTCTTGATGGAGGTTCCCTCCTCTCAGATGACTATAGCCTTTGACATACAACTAGCTAGCACAATTGCTTACAACTTCTTCTCCAAGAAGAAATGATTTTATTATGGGAATGAGTTATATATCAGAGTGTGTGAGATGAATTTGAAAACCTTGTACAATGTACTGTCCTTTCGGTGTTCTGTTTTGTTTTCTAACTTCTCTGTAAGAATTTTGTTAATCATTCTTTTTAGCAGAAAGCTTTCCTGTTTTCCTCTCCACTGCTAAATGGTCATCTCCATCCCCGTTCTGTAACTGGAAGTCTCTAGTGACTGGTCCTTACTCTAATGAGCACTGAGCATTCTCCGTAGAATTTTCTCTTTCTGTAATTTAGATGTAGTCATACGTCCTTATGAGCAGTTACATCTAGGAAATAAGTTTACAGCTTAATTTTTTTTAACAATTAGAACTTCAAGGGAGTAAAACAGTATTTTTAAAAATTTAGGTCTTTTGACCTAACAACAAATTTGCATTACATATGCCAAAAGTGGGAGACTGAGAGATGGGACAGAATTATTGCGAATTAATAAAAGATCCTAGCATTGCTTATCGAGATTTCTAACTTAGCTGGGAGAAAGAAAACAACCAGATGGTGAAATGGAAAAAGTCAAGGGTCCCAGGGTCACAAGAGGGAGCCTGACTTGTGTTAGTTCCTTAGCTGCGTTCATTTTCTATGCTGATTAAAGAAGCAAAGAGCCACATGGCAGGCCACAATGGGTAACAAACTTTATTAGAAGTGAGGAGAGAGAGAAGGGGGGGGGGGATGGGGAGGGATGGGGAGGGAGAGAGAGAGAGGAGGGAGAGAGGGAGGGAGGGAGGAAGGGAAGAAGGGAGGGAGAGAGAGAGAGAGAGAGAGAGAGAGGAGGGAGGGAGAGAGAGAGAAAGAGAGAGAGAGAGAGAGAAGGGAGAGATGGAGGGAGGGAGGGAGGGAGGGAGGGAGGGAGGGAGGGAGGAAAAAAACACAGAGAAAATACTCCCTGCAGAACAGAGGAGACCAGGGTTCTTTTTCCCAGGAGGGCTGGGAGTTTCAGTGTTTCTGGTGGCCTGGCATGGGTCGCCTTCCCTAATTTTAGTTTGAACAGCTTAGCAAAAGGGAAGTTGGCAGGCCCACAACTTCAGGTAAACATGCTCAGGGCAGGCTTTGAATGTAATTTGACAAGCCTGGAGTGGTCAGCCAGAAGGGTGACCCTGCCAGGCCTTTTTTTATTGTCTATGGCCCCTTTCCCTATCTGCCTGCCTGTCAGAGAGCTGTCTAGCTCCTAGTCCCGCACAATGACTCAGCCTGAGCCAAACAGCTTTTCTTAGATGAGAGACCTGCACAATCGGAGGGGCAACAGGGTGATTTCTGAGGGCTCCGACCCTGGGACAGTGGATGATTCTACGGTCTAATGCGCGGCCAAATGATAGGGTGCAGGAGGCCAGCTAGACTACAAGGTTCCCGGCACGAAGGACCTTGTGTGCTTGCAAGTGCTGTGTTCCGAAAGACATGGCATTGCCTCTATGAAATAAATGCCAGCAGCTTCCAGACCAGCTGTAATACCCAAAAGTGTCTTTAATGTGACCAGGTGTTCGTGGGGTGGGTATAGGAGACAAAAATCACTTTCAGCTGAGGACCAGGGAACTAGAGACAGTGCAAGAAGTGTAGCTCTGCCACTTCCTGGACACTCAGAAAGGTGGGTGGGGAAGGTGTAACCTGAGCTGACTTTAGAAAGAAACTTGGGACAGGCATTGGTGAAGAGGAAAGTGGACGAGTGACAGACAGCCTAAGGATGGGCTCATGTTGAACACACGGTGATGCGTACTCAAGAGGAGAAGAGAAAGGCCTGCAAGGACCAAGTCAGAGCTGAGCATCACCACTGATGAAAGGAGGACAGAGGGCTTCAAATGTCTCACAAATAGTCATCTATTACAGTAAATAACTGTATCTCCGAAATAGATTTGATGTGAGATGAATTCCCAGTGGTGACTTAGGTACCCCCTCCCCCACCAACTGTGAATCAGAAGACATCAGATAGGCCAGTCCTCCTTTTGTCCACATGCTCCAGAGAAGCCAGGGGCATATGAATTAGCTCTGGTGTCCTTAACCTCTGCCTGGATCACATCAAGGTGTTCTTTGTGGGCATATAGTCTCCTAAGTGTTGCAAGTAAATGGCTCAGATTATTGGCCGCCTCATACGGGGGAATATAACATTGGTGATCGTCACAGTGGAATTACAGAGCAAAACCATATGGCTTGGGAACAGCTTTATGACTAAACATTTCAGAGGACAGACTCTACGAGGTCCAAGGCGCTTTCTTGGACACACCTCCTTTAGATTACCACCAATAGGAATGTAGACACTAACTCTCTAAAGAGTAAAGACAACAGTAGAAGAGAGAAGCTTTCACATGTGTGAACGGAGCTCAGTTTCAAGTTCTCCAGCCATGGTGCCCATGGTTCTTTCCCAACCAAACCCTGGTCAACATGACTATGACCTCTATTGACAGACTGTGAGCAAGTTTTCCTTCATTCAGAAGAACCTGACGCCACCTGCCAGGGGCTCTAATCCTAGACAGGGAAATTAGACACCATTCTCCCACCAACAGATACACAGGGCTAAATAGTGTGCACACGTGCATGATTGGGTCAGCCCTACTCTAAACCTTGATTTTACCTTGCTGCCCTGGGAGGCCTCATTTTGCTCTGGGCAGTCGAGCAGAGATAGCTACAGAGGGCTGGAGAGAGCTCAGAATGCAAGCCGCTGACATGAAAATGTGAGCCATCCATTTTCCTCTAGGACTTTGGAAATCCCTGTCCGCTGAGCACCAGGGCAGATCTACCCAGGCTGAGCAATCGTATTCTGTTAAACTAGCTGGAAGAACAAGTGTTTGTTCTGCTTGTTATGGAGGCTGCTGGGAACCGTAAAGATTTGAACAGCTGCTGCAGGTAATGGGAGGTCTGCCCAATGGGCACCACTGTGCATCGCTGAGCACACATCTGGGCTGCAGTCCAGGAGTATTTCATGGTCCAGTCTGAGCAGCTGTCTGAGAGTCTATGCCCATGCACAGCAGGAAGTTAAAGCAGTTAGGAGATGGATAGAAGTAGAGGGATGTTCCTTTGAGGAGTCTGATACTTGGGGAGGCTTTTCAACCATTTTTGAAAGCTAAGGGATCCGCATAACCAGCTTCAGGTTAATTTAGACAACAGAAGCCTCAGCTTCCGAGGTCAGAAGGACTTGAAATGTCTGGCAGTTCATGAGCTATGAGATTAAGGTGATGAGGTAGGAGGTTTAAGAGAACAAAGGATGAGAGCTGCCAATTTCACCCGATTGCTGAAAATCCCATATGAGCCATTCTGCTGCCAAGGCCCAGAGCAGAAACATGAATTCGTCTTGTCTCCTCCTCAATACTGCCAGCAAGTCTGCCGGCTTGGCTAGCCGCTGGGTATCCACTCCCACACACTCTATCTACTTATGGGTGAGGAGATCTCACCCCACCCTAAACTCCATGTGGACCATCACATCCACCCTACAAGGCCCACCTCCAGGATATCACATCAAAAAGAGGGTAGGGGGACTCTTTCAGAGCCAAGGGGTTTCCTTGCAAGAACTTTGCACAGGAGAGAGAGAGAGAGAGAGAGAGAGAGAGAGAGAGAGAGAGAATACAATGTTTGTTGTTTGTGTAGGTGTTGTGGAAATCCCTTCCCTGTGGAGAGATATAAATGTCTACTGCCTCCCAAGGTCCAAATGACAAAACTAAGTATGATTCCACCAAAGTTCACCTTATATAACCAACGAATGTACTAGATTTGTTTACAGAACATGGTTGAGAGGTTACTGATAGAAACATGGGTGACCCCAAGCAGTCGCATTGGCAGGTTTTAACTCAGCGTGGATGCTGGCTTTCACATAACCCCTTCCCCTCCTTTCCCCACCCTTTACACTTTAACACCTCTCCAAGACTCCAAAGCCACCTGCAACTGAGGCAGACTTCTACACAAACAGCTGAGAGACGTGGCTGGATGGTCCCCTCCTTCTTGAAGGAAATGTCTACAGTCATGGTGACAGACTTTCATGAAGATAGTGACCACTCAGCTGAGAGAGTGGCACCTCACAACAATAGGCTACGCGAGACTATGACTATGTGAGTTTTATGGGTTTGGTGGTTTCAAAATGGCCCCCATAGGCCCACAGGGAGTGGCTCTACTAGGAGGTGTGACCTTGTTGGAGTAGGTGTGGCTTTGTTGGAGGAAGTGTGCCACTGACGATGGGCTTTGAGGTCTCAGATGCTCAAGCCAGGCCTAGTGTGTCTCAGTCTGCTCCTGCTGCCTGTGGATCCGGATATAGAACTCTCTGCTCCTTCTCCAGCACCAGCACCGTGTCTGCCTGCACGATGCCATGCTTCCTGCCATGATGATAATGGACTAAACCGCTGACCTGTAAGTCAGCCCCAAATAAATGTTTTCCTTTATAAGAGTTGCTGTGGTCATGGCTGTTAAGCTTCAACCAGGGATTAATAGCTGAGATGCCTACTTAACATGTCAAAGCACCCCCTGGCCACCAGACTCTCCCTGAATGCATCAGTCCCTACCTGTCACAGGGCCCTCCTGACTTGCATACCCTGCCCCCTACCCTGAATGTCTATAGCCCAGGGGTCTGGGCTTCTTATCTCTCTATAATCCAACCATTTTAATTACCCACTTTCTTTGTATTTTTGAGTCTCCTGGCTGCTGCACCTGGCTCCCTCTCTTCCCTTTCCCTTCTTCTCTCTCTCACCCCACACAGCCCAGCTAAGGGTCACGTGCCCTCTGGACTTTCCCAGAGGTCCCTGCCTCTAGCCATGCTCTCTCACACATATACAATAAACTTCCATCATGCCTAGGAGCAGTCATATTTTCTATCTTTTCTTTTTTATTTCTTAGGGAGTGGCTGCTAATTGGACCGATGGAACAAGGAGCACCCATTTTCAAGGAGAGTCAATTTGGGAATAGTCGCTCAGCTCCAGAACTGCCTTATGGGAAAGGCTGGGGCCTCCATGACAACTGCAGCCCGCTTATGATCTTCCTCTACCCAGCCCTAGCCTTTCCCACCAGATGCACAGGTGAGGATCAAGGACGCTCCCTGGGGAACCCCCTCCATGCAAAGCCCCCTCTCAGAGTCTGCATCTGAGGGACCTGATCTTTTTCTCTCCTTCCCTGCCAGGTCCTTCTACTCCTCACTGCCCATCCCATTGTCCCTCCGTTTTGGGTTTGGTGTTTGTTACTTTCATGGGACTGTGAGTTGGTGTGGTAGATAGAACACCCAAAGTTGTCCATGCCCTGATCCCTGGAACCTGCAAATCTGAGGAGTAGGTAGCATAGTAGAGGGAATTAAAGTTGCCGATCAATTCACGTCCTACATTACCTGAGTCGGGTCAATGTGATCAGAAAGGTGCTTAAAATAGAAAAAGGAGCCAAGCCACAGGAGGATTGAGAGACAGAGTCTCTCACTGTGAAGATGAAGGAAGGACTCATGCCCAGTGGACGTAGGAGGCCTCTGTAAACTGGAAAGAGCACAAAATCATTTACCCTCAAGCCTCCAGAAATAACCCTAAGCCTTCCATACTTGGATTCTAGCGCAGTGACACCCATCTCGTGCTCCTAGCCTACGCAACTGCAAGGTAATACGTTGGGGTAGTTTGAGCTGAGGACCTTGTGGCAGCTTGTTCCAGCAGCAGTAAGGAAGGCATACAACAGGGTCACTCAGATCCACACAGTAGCTCCTGGTACACTGCTGAAGAGATGCTGAGACTGCAGGTGTCTTGAACCAAACCTTCAGTTGATGCTGCACTTGAAGCCATCCCTGGCTGCCACCCTGAATGCAGAGACACATTCATGTGAAGCTCGGGGTTGGGGATGCCAGGGGATTCGTGGGTCTTGGAAAAGCATCCACAACCTTTAAGGGGTCCAGTTACTACCAATATGGCAGTAATGCCCCCCCCCCAAAAAAAAAACAAATAAAAGGATATCTGTACACTGTCCAAACCTTCTCCCTGTCAATTCTCTCTCACCCAGGGATCAAAAATGAAACCACAAGCTTAGTTCCTGGGGGAAAAAAGAGGTTAAAAATATTGAAGCTGATTATATCTTGCTCAATATTGTTGGCAGTGAACACAGTTCCTGGTGTTGAATTTGTTACATATTCAATAAATGTGTTTACCAGCATGACTTTCTTTGTGATGTGAATAAAATTCAACAGTCCTGTGATACTCATGTGAATTTAGATAACAATCTCAGCTGATATCATTATGCCAAGAACTGAGAAAGCAAAAATTATGAATTAGAGCAATATCCTAAAACCCACGCATGAAGATGCTATAATGAAAGTCATTGCTGTGTGTGCAGACTTAAAAATTAGTAATAAAAAAAGAACAAGCAAGGTTGCGTTCTTCCTAGTGAATCTTGGCATGCTCTCTGAGCTAGAAGCATAATGAAAAGATTAGTTGCAACTTTCCTAACAAAGCTTGATATTCAAAACTGACATCTGAAGGCAGCACCGTTGGTTTTCTGTTCCGCCTCTCGTAGTCGAGGGCTGTCAAAAGTCAAAAGCAGTTTGGTCAGGATTGAGAGGGAAGAGACTGAAATGCCACTGGGGAAAATCTATCTGTTTGGGGCCTTTCTTAAGCAGTTGGCAGCTAAGTGAGAGAAAATATTGGTTAGTTGTTTGACATTATTTTAATTAAAAAATTTTTGAGACATGTATCCAAGACTGTATTTGTACTACTTTGAACTCTCTGTGTAACCTAAGACGGCCCTGAACGTCATCCTCCTGTCTCCACCTCCCGAGTGCTGGGATTATAACCATGTGCCATCATGCCTGGTTGTTTATGCATGTGCATGCCTTGTGTGTGTTGGGCAAGCACTCTACCTACTGAGCTACAGTTCCAGCAAGTGGTTGTTTTAGATGCCAAATGTGAACTGCCTCAAATACTGTCTCAACGGAAGGGATTAAAATAAGGGCTTTAAATTTCATCAAATGATCCTAAGGTAGACTGGCAAGCCACCGATCAGTAACAAGTCCTGATTCTGGTCTGTAACATGCTCAAGCGGCTTAATGAGGGCTGTCAGACATTGGCAAGGGTTGTCTCCATCATAATGTTGGGCAACACTACCAGACGAATAAAATTTTTTGGCTGCCTCATTGTTTAGTCCATTCTCTTTCGATCCTTCTCCTACCTGACTGTCAAGAAGTGTCCACCTTACTGAACCTTTTGGTGCAGGTTGGCGGCTTCAATTAATAGTAGGGTTGAGGCAAGAGCAATGAATTTGAGGCCAACCTGGGAAACCTAGCAAGACACTGTGTCAATACAGAGAGTTTTAAAAAAGTGCAGATGGCGGTGGGTTATAGGTTAGTGGTCTTACTGAGTAGTCCTTGGCAGGCAGTTCTCTGCAAAAATGCTTAGGTGAGGATGGAAACATCCCGTTGATGCTAATACACGGCTACTAGCCACAGACACAAGGCCACTAACTATCTGAAGTAAGGCGAGTGAGAATGAGAAGTGTAAGGTCAAATTTCGTTTAGTTTCTATCTAGTTCAGCTAAATGAGGTTAGTGGCTGCCATATTGAACAGAACGATTAGGGAAAAGCACGGGCACGTTTGAGAACACTTGAGTTTACCAAAAAGCGTTCTTAAAGATGAATCCCTTTAAGTGAAAAAAATCTACAACCTCTCTAAGTATTAGCATGCTACATATTGCTTTGTGTATTTATTGTACTTCCCTCCAGCACATCTCCCCTGCCTATAATTTTGTTTGTAAATAACAATATACAAATGATATCTAAAAATCTAGACAATGGGTCTTTTCAAGTCATGGTGATTTTAGGTGCCAAAAAGGACAAAGATGACGATGATGATGATTTTGAGTCAGGGTCTCTTTCTGTAACCCTTGCTGTCCTGCAGCTCGCTATATAGACCAGAGTGACCTCGATTCAAGATTCACAGAGACTGCCTGCCTCTGCCTCTGAGTAGTAGGATTAAAGGCATGCATCACCATGCTCTGGTCAACTTAAAGACTTTTAAGGAAGTATAGGTAACACAGGTGAATGAGATTATGCCAATTTTTTTTTAAGTAGATGGAAGGAGTCTTGGGTAAATCTGACTACCCACCCCCACTCCACCCTCACCTCTGCTCAGGAAAACTTGCTTTATACTGCAAGGCCTGCAAACAAACTTCTGTTGCTCAGTGCTCCGCCCTCCCTGACTCCACCCTGTGGCAGCTCTGTCGGCTAGGCTCCAGCATCCACAGTTCCTACCTAGGAGTTCTTCTTCCTCCAAATCTCTACCCTTTTCAGTCTGCACCAGAAGCATCCTGCTGGAATTGCGTTCTTGAAATCCTTGTCAATCTGTGGGATCCAAGCCGTCAGAGTCTCCCACACAGCTTCCCTGAACGACAACATTTCTCTGCTGGCTTCGGCTGCAAAGGTTGATTGGCTCTGAGTCACACCTTAATCTTTTCAGCAAACAGTTTTCTAACCACATAGCTTTCTGCTCTCCCAACAGGATATCTGGACAGTCTGAAATTTTCCCAGAACTTCAAGTGCGTAATCCCTTTTTCCTTAACAGCTCATTCCTTAATTTGTCATTTTTGCCCCAGGATTTCCTATAAAGGCCAAAGAAAACCCAGGGGGCACCTTCCTTTCTTTACTTCTGTTTCCTCTCACACAGTGTGCTTTCCATCCAGTACAGCAAAATTTCACAGCTTTCTGCCATTTTGTAAGAAGAATTGATTTTCCTCTGGTACCCAAAAGCATGGCCATCATTTCCTTCTAAGACTTCTCCAAGAACCTTCAAAGCCCATCTTTCTGCCCACCATCTTTCCAAGGCTCTTTCTATCACAAACTTCAACATTCTCTGTGTGTATACTCTTTGTGCAATAACCAAATTAACTTCCATTTTTAAAGGAGACAGGATTATAGAAGTTCCCCACTTTCCAATGTTAAAAATCTGTATTAAGGGCTGGAGAGATGGCTCAGTGGTTAAGAGCATTGCCTGCTCTTCCAAAGGTTCTGAGTTCAATTCCCAGCAACCACATGGTGGCTCACAACCATCTGTAATGAGGTCTGGTGCCCTCTTCTGGCCTGCAGACATACACACAGACAGAATATTGTATAAATAATAAATAAATAAATATTAAAAAAAGAAAGCTAGAAAGAAAAAAAGTAACATTAGTTCACTATTTAAAAAAAAAATCTGTATTAATGCCTTAGAGTATCTGTAACAAAATGACACAAATGTTTGACTTAACATCAGCCGTTGCTTATCACACAGATCCAAAGGGTTATAGTCATTCTGAAGCCTGGAGGAGAGGATCCTTGTTTCTTCCAGCCTCTAGTATCCTCAGGCATCCTTTAACTTGGTCTGTTTCTTCTCCCCTTATGAGGACACCAGTCATATAGTGCTAAATGCCTACCCTACTCCAATATGACCTTATGTTAACCAATTAAGTCTGTAATGAGTCTATTTCCAAATAAAGTCAGATTCGGAGGTACTAGATGTTAGAAATTCATGATATCTTAGTGGGGGCACAATTCAGTTTGTAACTAGATAGACAGACAGACAGACAGACAGACAGATAGGTCTTTGGAAGTGTATACCGAAGGGCACAGTTCAAACTTAAAAGTACATGTAGCCAACACCTAGACCAAGACACAGAACACGAACAATACCCCAAAGCATCCTCAGGCCCTCTTCCAGGACTGCAACTGACCCTCACCAATAAATGCTTCGTGAGTGGCTTAGTCTGAGTAGCTCTATTTCTACACAGGGCAGTTTTTCTTTTAGTTATATATTCAACCACAACATTCACACGTTTGAAGAACACCACTTGGTAGTTTTTAGTATAACCATAAATTTGTGCAAGCATCACCATAATCTAATTCTAGAACATTTTCACCATCCAAAAAGAAACTGTGCCCCATTATCTTCCTTCCAGTCACTCCCCACGCAAATCCTGGTAATCACTAACCTACTTTCCCATTTGCCCATTCTGAACATCTGGATCACACATCTGGACGCATACTCCACACAACCTCCTGCTTCTGTCTTCCTTCAGTTTCCGTGTCTCACAATTCATCAGTTCCTCATTTCTTACGACAGAATAATACTGCTATGCACAAATGTGTCACCTTATATCTATTCTTCAGTAAATAGATACTTTTGTTGGTTAGTTTTCTAGCTACTATAATGTTACTATGTACATTTGCACATAAATTATTGTGAGGGCATATGTTTTCATTCCTCTGGCTATATATTAGTCTTCTTTTGTAGCCTTATCATTAAATACAGTTGAAGACTTAGTGCAAATGTCAATTCATTGATTTTTAAATCAAAAGTCATCCAATCCCCAGTGACTAGAGAGATGGCTCAATGATTCAGAACACTGGCTCTTCTTGCAGAGGACTTGGGTTTGATTCTCAGCACCCATGTGGCAACTCACAACTGCCTGCCACTCCAGTTCCAGGGATTCTAATGTCCTTTTCTGGCCTCTGAAGGCATCAGGTGTGCACACAGTGCACAGACACACATCCAGGCAAAACACTCATGCACACAAATAGATCTTTTCAAAAAAGAGGAGACCAAAGCTCTGCTATACCAGTAAAGTAATTTTGACTCTTGGGAGAACTGTAGCCTTCTTGTTTTTGATATACATAATCATTTTCTGTGCATCCTTCCAACTGGCAAGTGATTGATTGCTTTCCATATCAGTGTTATTGCAGAAGCAATATTTTGCTTTTGTTTTCAAACAGCATTATATAAAGTCACAATATGATGATACCTGCTTAAAAATGACAAAATGGAATATTTAGGAAAACTGCTGATTTCAGGGACATTGGTGGCCTGGGGGTATTGAGAAACAAAGCACAAACTCATCATTGTTCCCTGTTGAGGACATCAAAGAAGAACAGTGAAAGCAAAATCCCCAGGGATCTGTTCTATCTGCTCTAAGAATCTGGCAGCAATGACTGGGATATGGTATAGTATGCCTCTCTCCCTCTCTCCTCCATCCCTCCATTTCTCCCTCGTCCCTATTTCTTCTAACATTTTAAGAGGAATGAATGAGTGAGTAGATGGATAGACAGACATGTGGCAAATAACAATCAAAAGATAATAAATGATATACGTGTGCAGATCAGCCCAGTGCTTTTGAAGATCCTCTATCTTTCTCTCAGTGTATTCATATGGTCATTTTGGGGATGACTTCTATTATAACCATTGTGCATCTCTGTGTGCCTCTACACGAGACATTTTGTCCCTTTCCTTTAACATCTGACGTACGCAGATCCCATTGTTTGCATCGGTCCCTCACTCATTTTCACGTCACTCACTGAAGCATTTGTAAGATTAATCCACATATACACATTTTGGTTTATTCGCCGTTACTACTCTGTCCAACAGAAACAGTGTATGGCATTCTTTCTCTGTGCTGACAACAAGATGGGTAGCATGTGTCTCTTTCCTCCATGAACAGCCCAGTTATAATCATCCTCACCCACGACTCTGGAATGTGGTGTTTTCTAAACTGCATTCCTGCATATACACCAAGGAATGGAACTGTTGGAACATGAATTGTTTTGAAATTTTTGGTTTTTTGTTTGTTTGTTTGTTTGTTTGTTTGTTTTGAGACAGGGTTTCTCTGTGTAGCCCTGGCCTTCCTGGAACAAACTCTATAGACCAGACTGGCCTCAAACTCAGAGATCCACCTGCCTCTGCCTCCTGAGTGCTGAAATTTAAGGCCTGTGACAAATCCACCCAGCTGTGTTTTGACATTTCAAAGCAGTGGTAGACCATCGTTCTAAGTGATGAGGCAGGTTTTGACCAGTAATACGCTAATAGTCATCATTGTTTTCTGTCCTAACTAACTCTTAGCCTTGTCGGGTGTATTAATTTTGCTATTTGAATGAATATAAGATGATACACTGTCAATCACCGATAGTCACTACCACCATAAAAGTAACATAGTAGCGTAAGCAACACCCATTTAGCATCTTTCATTGGTCTTGTGTATAATGAATAGTTCTACTGGTCTAGTTGGATCAGGCTCTGCTGGTTGCGCTTGGATTTGCTCATCACAGAGATCTGGCTAGTTGGTTAAGATGGCTTCATGATTCATCTCTGTTCTATGGGGGTCTCATCCTTCAATTGCCTAATACACGCTGATCTTCATGGTCAAGGCAGAGGAGCAAGAGGAAGAGCAGAAACATGTCTGCCTGCAACTAGTTTGCTATTGTAAGGTTAAGGACGGATGAGACAGAGTCATTGAAGACTGGCCCTACTCAGGAGTGTAGCCATGAGAAGGCATGAGACTTGAGGTCTTCAGTACACTCAGTTTACTGGAATGAGTTTAGTCTGTGTTTCCTTGGTTGGTATGGAAATTTAACACTTTTGCATATGTATTTATTGGCTATTTGTGTTTCATTTTCCAAAATGACTCTTTGTATCTTTTGTCTATTTGTACGCTGACTTTAGTTTTTCGCACTTTGGCTACTAACATATAACATATTATAATCATATAACATACTGATTTTTGTATATGATGAAAATAGGAGTCTGCAGACAGCAATCATGGTGCCTAAGCCACACTCTCCTATTGCCCAATAATCTGCCTTCCTGGCTGTATCTGTCATGAATTGAGCTCCTGTAATCATGTTGTTGTGATAATTTGTTTGTGCTTGCCTGAAGATCAGAGGGCAGAGCTAGGCCCTAGTTAACCATAGAGGTCTGGAGATCTCTACAGACAGACAGGAAGTGATATGGCTGGACAGAGAGAGGAATATAAGGCACCAGGAGACAGGAGCTCAGCCCTTTTTTGGCTGATAAGTTGACTAGATAAGAAGTGGATGTGACTCGCTCCTTTATCTCTCTGATCTTTTATCATTTACCCCAATATCTGGCTCAGGGTTTTTTATTATTAAGCCCAATCAGAATTCATTCAGCTTTAAAGTCTCTATTCTGGTGTGGGACACAGTTAACTCCCTGTTGCCTGCAGATCAAAATGTAGAACTCTCAGCTACTTCTTCAGTACCATGTCTGCCTGCATGGCACCGTGCTCCCTGCCATGATGACAATGGACTAAGCCTCTGAAAGTTTAAGCATGCCCAGATTAAATACTTTCTTTTCTAAGAGTTGTTGTGGTCATGGTGTCTCTTCACAGCAATAGAACACTGACCAAGACAGTTGCCTTTCAAAGGCACGCCAAGGCATATTGTAATTAGCTCATGTTTATTAACCATTAGGTTTTTTTTATTTATTTATTAAGGATTTCTGCCTCCTCCCCGCAACCGCTTCCCATTTCCTTCCCCCTCCCCCGATCAAGTCCCCCTCCCTCATCTGCTCGAAGAGCAATCAGGGTTCCCTGACCTGTGGGAAGTCCAAGGACCGCCCACCTCTATCCAGGTCTCCTAAGGTGAGCATTCAAACTGCCTAGGCTCCCCCAAAGCCAGTACGTGCAGTAGGATCAAAAACCCACTGCCATTGTTCTTGAGTTCTCAGTATTCCTCATTGTCCGCTATGTTCAGCTAGTCCGGATTTATCCCATGCTTTTTCAGACCTAGGCCAGCTGGCCTTGGTGAGTTCCCGATAGAACATCCCCATTGTCTCAGTGTGTGGGTGCACCCCTCGTGGTCCTGAGTTCCTTGCTCGTGCTCCGTCTCCTTCTGCTCCTGATTTGGAACTTGAGATTTCTGTCCGGTGCTCCCGTGTGGGTCTCTGTCTCTGTCTCCTTTTATCGCCTGATGAAGGTTAATATTCATTAGGATGCCTATGTGTTTGTCTTTGGGTTCACCTTCTTATTTAGCTGAATTATAAGCTCAATGTCCTTTATTTGTGGCTAGAAACCAAATATGAGTGAGTACATCCCATTATTAACCATTAGTTAAACAGTTGTCATTTGCAACTGATCCTGCATGCTACCTAGTCTAATTGCTCCATTGTCTTTGGGGGGCATACGGCTCTCTTTCTTTCTTTCTTTCTTTCTTTCCTTTCTTCCTTCTTTCCTACTCTTCATTCCTCTCTCTTTCTTTCTTTCTTTCTTTCTTTCCTTCTTTCCTTTATCCTGAATATTAAGTAAAGGGCCTCATATCTACTAGGAAAGGTTCTACCATTGGGCTACTCTCTCAGCCTAAGGAATGCACATCCTTCACAAGAGAGCAGTCTCTGCACCCCGCCTGGGCAGCACACTAGAACTGAACCTGTTGTCCAGGACCCAGGTGAGCCTGGCCCAAGGGCGTAAGAGCAATAAAGCTGACCTTGCCTCCTTCCTCACCTGCCACTTGGTGCAAGAGCTGGCTCCGGAGTCACAGAGAGTGAGAGAACTAGCCCTGTCCCTCACCAACTACAGCACACACAACAGCAACCCTGTACCCCATCTGGGCAGCACAGTGGAACTGACCCTGTTGTCAGGGGAGATGAGCCAGCCATGAGGGCATCAGAGCAGGAGAACTCCCCTCCCCCACTATAACCTCTACAGCAATAGGGAGGAAGGGCCCTGCACCTCTCCCAGGCAGAACAGTAGAGCTGGTGCGGTGGCGTGGGTGTGCATGAGCTGGATCTGAGGACCTGAGAGCAGGAGAATTGGTGCTCCTTGCTGCAGGATACATTGGGTAAGCTAATCTAGGCAGCGCTGGAGAGCTTGCCTGGGCAATGACGATGGGGGAAAGCTGGCGTACTGATCAGTCCAGCTGCCACCCAGACCCAGAACCAGGGCTATGGATTGGCCCACCCCAACATCCACCTCATCTATGAACTTTTGGAGCATGTGGAAGCGACAAGCCTAGGGATCCAAACATGGATCTCCATTACACAGGTCAACAGGATAGCCAAGAGGCGCTCCAGTGAGGGCCCATTCTAGGTGGTGTAACAGAGACCAAAGGCCTTGAGCCAGACCAATGAATGACTCAGGGCAATAAACACTTGCAAGTAAAGATGAATGGACTAAAGGGTAAACTGTGTGACTCAGTGGGCCACAGGATAGCTTCCACAACAAGATTCTTCCTCCTCCTCCTCCCCCTTCTCCTCTTCTTCTTCTCCTTCTCCTCCTCCTTCTTTTCTCCTCCTCCTCCTTCTTACCTTCCTTCTTCTTCTCTTCTTTTTGGTTTTTGGTTTTGCTTTTAAATTTTGTTTTCTTTTGGGGGCGTTACAAGGGTAAAGGACAGATGCAATGGGATGGGATGAAAAGTGGAATTGAAAGGCATGATGTAAAATCTACTAATAATGAAAGTTAATATATATAATATAAGCCCAAATAACAATAACAATGTCAAATTCATCATACTTCTTGCCTCTTTCTCATTCCAACAGAAAGTGCAAAGCAAGTAGCAGCGTCTAAGGTGTTTCTCCCACCCACTAATGAATCACTTAATGCAAATTGCCTGGTAGTTCATGTGGGGGAAGGGATGACTCCAGAAGGCTGGCAGGCAATTGAGCTTAAAATATAGGTGTTTACGTATAATGACAATATTTGGACCACAGAAGTTTCTTGAACTATGCTCTGGTTAGTGGATGTCTCTCTGTGTTGTCTGCTGACTTGTTTGTTGGCCAGGCCTTGCTGGTTTTGGTGAGGGAAAGAGGCATTGCCCTCACTGCTCTTGGCACTGACCCCCGTCTATTATCTCATTTTATCCTCACAGCAACCTGGTCAAGTCGGGAACAGGCGGTTTCCTACTCTTACCTTACACTTCTGTTAATTGTTATGCTTTGAACATACCCCTACTTTTGGAGCCACTTAAGCTGTAAATATGTATTTCTCCCTTCTGAACCTTATGTTTCTATTGCTGAGATTAAAAAACAAACAAACCAAAGAACAGTAATAAAGACAACAAACACATAAAATACAGCCCGAGCCCTTTGAGTGCAAACCTAAGTTCAGCCATTGTCATCTGAAAGCTGCCCCTTCCTCACGCCCTTTCAGAGGATAATCCATATATAGCCTGAGTCTCTGTTCCATCAAGTATTGGTTCTGGAGGACTAGACAGGACGTATAACAGGCAGAGTAGCT
Source organism: Microtus oregoni (assembly GCF_018167655.1). Classification (NCBI taxonomy): domain Eukaryota; kingdom Metazoa; phylum Chordata; class Mammalia; order Rodentia; family Cricetidae; genus Microtus; species Microtus oregoni. Next base: position 30,380,209 of record NW_024543080.1, on the reverse strand, counting down.
TCCAGAGGAATAATGAGCCCTGAGTAGGGGCCACAGAGGTCAGCTTAGTGACCACAGGCCTAGCTAGCCTAGCATCTACTTTCAACGTCTACATATACATGTATAGATGCGTACATGCGCGCGCGCGCACGTGCACACACACACACACACACACACACACACACACACCCCACAGAGCCATGAACTCTCAAATCTGATCACTTTCCCTATCCTCCTCCGCTTTCATCCCAGAAGTGCTCTGTCATCTTCTAGACAAATACCCATTCCTTTGCTTGGGCAGAAGGCCCTGCCTTGCTTTGCTCCTATCCACCTTTCCAACCTCACTGTTAACCATTTTCAATAGTCATAACTGCACTTGGGCCATTTCGTACCTTTTCTTCATGCAGAGCCTCTAGATTTTCACTGTCTAGTATGTCTTTATTTTTCCCTTCACCTAGTTAAATTCTACCCAGGTTCCATCTAGCTTCAAATTTTACCTCAATCACATTACTTACCCGGAAAGGCTTCTACAACCTCTTAGCACTCACTAGTTACACATTTCCCACTTATGTGTGTGATGGTTTGGTTAGTGACCAGCCCAACAGAACAGACACTTTATTTCTCACCAGGGGGTGCTCAATGCCAGTTCTCTCTCTTATTTTTCCTACCAAGAAAGATACATACATGACTTAGGACTGAATACCCCCAATCATTGGCCCTACCCACAGTGTATAAAACCCCCCCTGGAACCCCAGTCTAAGTGCTGTGACAAGGTAGATGGTAATGGGTTGCAGACATTGTCATGCTGTCGCCGAATCACCGGTGCCGCCTGACGCCACTCTGCATCCTGGTGAGAGGTGTCTCCAGTTACTATCTTTATGTGCTGGCTTCTGCCTAGTTTGGTATAATGACCACAGAGTTAGCATGCCCGACACTCCTTCTTATGGCATTGCCTTCAACGTCTAAAACAGAGAAGAGGAAATGGGGATTCTAAGGGAGCCAAGAACCCATTTCGGAAATGACAGCCTCTGAGAAGAGAGACAGTAGAGACAGAAAGTTGGACAATAAGCTTACTGATAATGGGAGAGGATTTTCAGCATACAGGGGCCATACAGGGACCGTACAGGGGCCGTACAGGGGCCGTACAGGGGCCATACAGGAGCCATACAGGGGCCGTCTGTAATGTCCCACAGACAGAATATTAGAGTGACGCATGCTTGTGATCTCAGAACTGAAGAGGATGAGCCTGGGGCATCATGAGTTTGAGGCTGACCGGGACTGTGTACCTAGTTCCAGGCAACATCAAGACCCTGACCAAAAGACAAGAAAAAAAAAATAGGACACATTAGATACTCTACCACCAAGTTACCCTTGGCTGCAAGTTTCCATTTAATTCTGAAACAGGAGGTGACTAGTGTTTGAGATCTGTCTGAAACCAAAGCAATGTACTGGCAATGTCTTTTTGAATGACCTCTCAGAACGATGGTCTATTTCCAAGATAAACTGTTCTTGTCATCTGTCCCTGCCAGCACGATAAAGCTGCATGACATTTTATTTCCCAAGCATGATGTCTCGAAGAAAGCCTTGTACAAATGGCTCTAGTCCTAGATAGACTTAAATACACCACACCCTAATTTGAGACACGGAACGCTTTTCGAGTTGCCACCTTGCACTTAGAATCTCGAAAAACTCTCATAGGACAGCCTCAGTGTGTGGGCTGTGAACTAGGGTAACGGCTGATCCTAAAATGTTGCAGAAGGCATTCCAGCACCCACCCGATGCTGAAATCCCAAACACGACTCAGGGATAGAAAGGGAAGGTGCCAGACCCTGGATGGGCCTCCCTTTCAAAACAACAGGCTGCCCAGTCTGAGGAGGAGCTATGTCACTCTCTTCCTGACTTGGGAAAGGTAGGACGGTGTGTCTCAATGTCTGCCAGGTGCTGAGTGTCTGTTTTTCCTTTAAACTCCCATTCTAAATATATACAGTCTTTCGAAAATCTAACATTCAAGCAGTACCGTTCGTACCTCTCATGCTACAGGAGTTTCTGGGCCTGATATAAATATAAATAGCTATATTGTAAAATGGTTGGTAAGATTATCTCCAGACCCTAAGCCAATACATCCCTTTCCGTCCTCAATTATTGATGAGAGACCCCTGGGAGCACTAATAGAGTTTAATCGATAATAAGGGAAAATGCTGAGCTACTGGATGTTCTCTGCTCAAAATACATGAGCCACCGAGTCACAGTTGCCCTCGGCAGTTTCCTGCAGTTTAGTGCCTGGTTGAGGCTTCTCAATGTTACTCGTAAGAATAAACCTGTGCACCCAGAAAAGTATGTGCATTACTTGAGGTTAAGCACAAAACTAAGTCCCCATCAAAATCTGTGTATACCTAGAAAGGCAATGAATTCCTTCTAAATAAAAATAAATAAAAAGGAATGATAACTTTAACTCATTTATTATCTAACAGACACCTGTTCAGAATCTGATGGATCTATGTTTGGACCTAATCAAGCAGTAAGTGAATAAGAGCATTACTTATTTATATACTCATTTTCTGTGGTAAATTATAATATAACCCATTTCATTCAGATTAAAAATGACTTCCCAGGGACTTGGGAAGTAGCAAATAATGTAACTGTCATAAAGCCAAAAAGTATTATGACTGGGGAGTTACAACAGAAACGGAAACAAAGTTTGTACCTATTTTTTTAAATTGTTGTTATTGAGCTATATCTCTTTCTTCGCTCCCTTCCTTCCCTCCCCACTCCCTTCTACCCTCTCCCAAGGTCCCCATGCTCCCAATTTACTCAGGAGAGCTTGTTTTTTCTACTTCCCACGTAAATTAGATCCATGTATGTCTCTCTTAGTGTCCTCATTGTTGTCTAAGGTCTCTGGGGTTGTGAATTGTAGGCTGGTTTTTTTTTTTTTTTTTTTTTTTTTTTTGCTTTATGAGTACATGTGATATTTGTCTTTCTGGTTCCGGGTTACCTCACTCAATATGATGTTTTCTAGATCCATCCATTTGCCTGTATCTATTTTCAAATGCTAAAATCATAAGGAAACTTTTTACAGCTACAAATACTGATTTAATTAATATATTCCAATCTAGATACAGTGGGGACCTTTGATTGTACTGTGCTAGCCACATTAAAACTGGAACTTTTCCAGTGGATAATCATGAACTAGATTCCAGAAAAATAGTTTTAAACAACGCTTTGCATTTGCATTTGAGTTTTGATAATTTCACTGCAGCAGGTGACACATTGCGTGTCCAATGTGGCCAGTATCTGTGGATCGGCTACTGCTAGGTAATCATTTTACACTGGCGCAAACATTCCACACCGTGTCTAGACATCTATCTGCCTATTCAACCGGAACCTGGGGCTTCTTGGGACTCATCTCAGATCCTGGACTCTCTGCTTACCCCTGGATGAATCACTGCCAATCCCCAGAGGCACTTCCCAGTTTCTCAGATGGGATGAAGATCTGCCAGCTTGTCCATTGCCTGCTCGCTACAGCTCCTAGTGGAGGACACGAATATCCCTGGGGATTCTGATGAGGTCTGAACAGAGGATGTCCAAGTTCTCACAGGAAAAATGCTTGTCAGTGATGTAAGATAATTATTATGATGTAACTAGACATCTTTGTGAACGGTTGCAAACAAGGGAAGATGTGTAAATGCTTGAGTCAAGGTCAAATATTCAGAGTAACCATGATCTCTGTGACTGTAAGAGTGATGCATTTTTTGGTTAGGAACATATCAAATAATTAAAATGAAAAACTCATACTTTAACGTCCGCACACAAAACATCCAGACTACATCTCTGGTTGATTGCTTATCCCCTTTCCTTCCGTAAGCATACTTACAATTACCCATTGGTGGTCTAACATTATGGTCATTTAATTAAAGAATTAATATAGTATTCATAGCGGATTTTCTTATCTATGAGAAATGCATCAAAGCCCTCGTGAGAAAATTTCTGTAGTGATTCACATGAATGGAAGCTCACATAACTTGAACTCCTCATCAGTTTTCACTTTCTTCTCTATCTCCCAGTCAAGCTGAACACACACATACACACACACACACACACACACACACACACCCCATTCTGTACAGTCTGGCCTCTGGGATTTGTTTGGTATCACACTCTCCATCTTCAAGGCTTTCCGTATCTGTGTGTTTGAATTGTATGGCGCCAAAAGGTTATGGTAGCTTGGAGCAACACAGCTAGAAGCCAATTCTGAACCTTCTGCTAGGCCACTAAAGCAGTTCCTTCATTTCTATTTGTCTGTTTCCTCACCCAGAAAAATAATAATAAAGGTTCTTACCTCCTGAGATTAGTTATGAAAACTAAATGCCTTAAAGGTATGAGCTGAACCCACCCTGCAACTACCCAGGCCCAGAACCAGGGTTATCAGTTGACGCCTTCCAACAACCACCCCGTCTGTGATCTGCTGGAGCACATGAAGGGGTTGGTTCTGCAGACAAGTTGCAGGATCTCCATGACACAGGGCAACAACAGGATATCCAAGAGGAGTCCAGTAAGGACCCAATATCAATAGTGTAGCAGAAACTAGAGGCCGCGAACCAGATCAATGATTCTTTGAAATGAACACTGGCACATAAGAATGTATGTATAAAAGGGTTTATTGTATGACTCACTATGCCACACTACAGCTTCTATGATGAGATTTTTCCTTTTTTTCTTTCCTAAATTTTATTTTATTTTGCGGGGGTGGGGTTGTGGGTTGCAAGGGCAGAGGACAGATATGAAGAGATGGCAAAATGAATGGGATTGAAACGCATGATTTGAAAGACACAAAGAATAAATAAAATAAAATTTAAACAAGCAAACAAAAAATCCCACATGTGTTGTGTATATTATCTTCACTATGTAAAGATGTGTTACATTTGTTTATGCTGAAGAAAATCACTTTAACTGTGTAAAGGTGTGTTACTTTCGTTTATGCTGCATTTGTTTAATGATGTAAGGACATGTGTTAAATTATGCAAAGACATGTTGCTTCTGTTCACCACCTGATTGGTCTAATAAAGAACGGAAAGGTCAATAGCTAGGCAGGAGAAAGGATAGGAGGGGCTGGTAGGCAGAGAGAGGAGAACAGGGGGAGAAATCTAGGTTGGGAAAAGAGAAAGAAGAATGAGAGAAGAAGGAGAGAACGAGGGACAATACCGGGGCCAGAAGTCAGGCAGGCACCAGCCAGACATAGAGAAACAGTGAAAGTAAGATATACGGAAGTAGGAAAGGTAATAAGCCCCAAGGCAAAAGGTAAAGAGAAACAGGTTAATTTAAGTAAAAGGTGCTATCCAGAAACATGCCTAAACTAGACTGTGCATTCAAAACCTCTCGGTGTCAAGATTCAGGAGCCGGGTGATGGCCCAAAAGAAAAGGACTGTTACATATATCTGTGACATACACACTTCATACACATGTATGAGAAAAATATCTGTATCTGACTCATAGAGCCTGGTGGGGAAAGGCTATGCTTCTACCAATTTTATCAACTCCAAATACACATCCATTTTTCCACATTTGATGTTCTTTAACTTCAGAATGCTTCATAAAATCAGTGGTACCAAAAAACTACTCTTAGGTGACGGTTACGTGGGAGTCATTTGAGAACCTCCCCATGACACTTTCTGATGGAGTGTCAGTGTCAAAGACCATCCACTTCTGTGCAATATCTACTCAGAGAATAGCTGAGGACAGGAACAAGTCACCTCCAAACCCTGTTTCAAAACCAAACAACCAACCGACAAGAATAAAATAAGATCCCCTTCCAGTTCTGTTAATTCTGGCATCTTTGGGCAAACTGCTAAACTTCTCCAACTCACTGCCCAGTTCTTAAATTGCGAGTAATAATGGCTTCTACCTTACCATTGAATTATTTAATGAATGGAAGGGGCTAGAACAAGCACATGCTAAATACTACTTAAAAACTAATAATAATAACAACTTAATAAGATCCCACCGCCGTGTGTGTGTGTGTGTGTGTGTGTGTGTGTGTGCGCGCGTGCACGCGCGCGCGCGCACGTGTGTTGCTGGGAGTCAAACTCGGGGATATGTGCAAGTCAAGAGAGTCTCTATCACTAAGCTATTCCCCCAAGCTGTTAATTATAAATAATTTTCATTCTTATTGTATTTGTGTTCTAAAGGTTTTGAAAGGGTGGTGGAATTATTCCTATTTAGAGACTAGGAACCTGAGGTGGGGATGGGAAGGGGTGGAGGCGGTGTGATATTTGACATTAACACCTGCAAATGAGGGGACAACTGGAAATAGACCCAACATGCATGCTCTCTGAGTCCTTAAGAAGGGTCACCCTCCTGGCAAATAGTCTATCTAATTCATTGGGGTAAGAGCTTTTCCTCTTACCCTAAGGACATGGTCAGCCAAGGGAATGGACAAAGTTATCATGATTCAGTCCCACTGTGCTGACCTTTGTGGAGCTCAGGCAATTCTTTAAAAGGACCAGAAATTGCAGAGTTGAGTAAGAAGGGACCTGTAAACAGGCCCTCACCCTTGGGTTTCTATTCATCAACAAACAGAAAACACTAAAGACAGTCTCTAGCTTCCGGCAATGGAAGACTGGTAGTTAAGAAATGTTACCAGTTTCCTCTCTGTGGTGAAACTCCAGCTTCCTAGTCAGAGTGGCAAACTGCACTTGCCCCAGGGGTCCAAAGGCTGAGTGGGTATGGAAACTTGCAGAGAAAGGACAGGAAAACCCTCTGGCTAATGGTCTGTGGACTTCTGGCAAAGGTCCTTGTTAGTCCTGAAGCAGACTGGGTTTAATTCATTCTAACACACTTCTGGTATCTTTTAGAATAAAGAGAAAGAAGCCTGCCACAAACATCGATAGGAGCCTGGCATAGGGGCTCATTCCTATAATGCTAGCATTTGGGGATTAAGGCCAGAGGATAGCCATGAGTTCAAGGTCAACCTACAGTATACTATACAGTGAGCTCCAGGTCGACAGAGTTCTCAAAAAAGAAAAAGACTTGATTAAACATAAAACAGAAGAACAGTACATGCCATGGGTTGGGGAGCGGGGAACTGAACATGCCAAGAATGGGGTGGCTGTTAGGTCAGTACTGCCATCCTCTTCAAACCATCATAGTGGGCACATGGCACTGTGCATTTGTCAAGACTCAAAGCAGTGAACGGCACAAAGAACCAACCTGAGCATATGTGATTCTGAAACATATATTAATTTTATTATTAATATTAGCACGTGGATGCACATGCCACAACATGTATGTAGAGGGAAGATAACAACTTTGTAGCATCATCGGCTCCCTCCATCCATGTTGCGGGAGGTCCTCCCACTCCTCCAGCCTATCACCGCTGAGGTACCAGCCCACTGGGGCGTGGTTTCTCTCCCTTTAAAAAAGCGGCCACTTCCCTCTTCTCTCTCTCTTCACTTCCTGCTCCGCCTGCGACTAGACTCCTTTCCTGGTTGCGAAGAGGGCTGTTGCCTGGGACAGTGATCTGTAAGTTTTTTCCCCTTTAAATAAATACCACCCTAATAATCATAACCCCGAATTGGTGTGGCATTGTTTGTGACTTACGCCTTCATTTTGGCGCCCAACGTTTGGTTTTAGAACCTCTCCTTTCCCCACTCGCAGCCGCCAGTTCGGCTTGGCGGCCCCAAGTTCGGCTTGGCGGCTGCGGGCTTGGCGGGCGCAAGTTCAGCTTGGCGGCCGCGGGCTTGGCGGGCTCTAGTTCGGCTTGGCGGGAGCCCTCCCCTTCCTCAGCCGCCAGCGGCCTTGGACTCCCCACGTGGATTTAAACTCCACAGGCCCGCGTAGTCTCTGGCCGCGTGGTTTGCTCTTTTCTGAGTCATTTTTAAATCTCCCTTGCAAGTACAGCTCTTAAGTGGCACGAACCAGAGCACGTGGTTGCTGAAAGCTGCAACCCCTCAGGGTGACTTGTTCCGTCTCAGGAATTGATTTAATTAGATTTATTTTGTTGAGAAACTTGAATTTTCCAGTTTTTAACATCTACTAAGGCACTGAAACAGGACCATGTTTTCACCGCGACTCTGCAACAGCGCCACCTGCTGGATAATAGGTAATATTGCAGTTTTTGTTTCTAACGCAAATTTTACTGCTTTGTTTTCACTAATACAATGGATTAGTAAATTTATATTTACTAATACAATGAATTACATCATACAAGGTTTATATGATTATGGGGATACCTTAATTTGCTTGTTACTAGCCTTCAGTTTTCTTTTCCATATTCTATCATTAAGGAAGAATATGGCACTCCTAAGAACGATTGAATCTTTACGTACTAATAATGAACAGAAGAATATGGCACTCCTAAGAATGATAGAATCTTTACGAACTAATAATGAACAACTAATTGACAGGATTAAAATTATTGAAAATCAGAGGTTATCTGAACAAGTAGATACTATGACAGACAAAATTGATTCCATATCCAAGGGTATTAGAAAGTTACCTGAAAGGGTTCAGGCTGTTGAATTTGACGTTCAGACTTTATCACAAAGTTTTGATAAGGTAACAGACAGAATGTACCTCCAAGATGGGAATCTACATGATATACAAGAAAAGTTTAAGGAGGACATGTTATCTTTGAAGGAAAAAATTAAAGCTTTGGAATCACAGGTGCAGAATGGGGACCAAAAAATTGATACCTCAGTGAAATCACTGGAAATATATACAGGTCAGGAGATTCAGGATTTAAGAGAGACAATGATAAAAAGATTTGAAAAGATTGGGGAAATTATTGCAGCTGGTGAACAGAGTAAGGAGGCACAAGGACAGGATACAAGGCCTCCACCAGCTATTAGAACTGGCTTACCCAGGGTTCTAGCGACATACCCTATACTTAATTCTGAAAAAGCATCAACTTCTAAAGGCTCAAAGGGAGTCAGAGAAGCTAGATGGACGCCAATAGCAATGAATGATCTGAAAGAAATTAAGCAAGCTGTTGTTAATTTTGGCTTGCACAATGCATATGTAAAGGAAATGATAAGGACTTGGGCTTCTAATGCTAGAGCTACTCCCCATGATTTCCATCAGTTAGTGTCTGCAGTTTTAGATAATGGACCTTCCTTGATGTTCGGAATTTATTTCAGAGAAGAATCCAAACATATGGAACAGCAAGGAAGAGCAAAAGGTATTGAGGTTTCCCAAGATCAAATTCTTGGTGCAGGAGAATATGCTGATACACAGGTCCAAGCTCTTTATGACGATGAAGTACTGTGTCTATGTCACCAAGCAGCTTTAAATGCTTGGAATAGGATACAAGATCCAGCAAAAAGGGTTGAATCATATACCAGAATTAGGCAGGGACAGAGAGAACCCTTTATTGACTTTTTGCAAAGATTAATTAAGGCTCTGGACATAGGGGTAACAGACCCAGAAGCTAGACGAATACTTCTTGAATCTCTAGCTTTTGAGAATGCAAACATAGAATGCAAAAAGATAATTGGGCCTTTAAAGTCTAGATCAGCACCTATGGATGAATGGATTCAGCATACGATGAATGTTGAGACGTTTAGCTATAATGATGAATCTTGGGTAGGAGAAGCGATTTCCAAAGCAATGAGGAGACATCAAACTGCCAGGTGTTTTAATTGTGGTAAATTAGGACATTTGCAAAGGAATTACAGGCAAAGAATTTCTAGGAATAATATCTCTTCTGGGAATGACAAAAATAGGAGACCTCGGCCTTCAGGTATATGTAGGAGATGCGGTAAAGGCAGGCATTGGTCCAACGAATGTAGGTCAACAACAGACAGACGGGGCAATCCGATATCATCGGGAAACTCCTTGGGGGGCCTCTCGCAGGCCCCCAAGCCAACAGTGGCCCAGTCATTCCCAGTCACAGTGGAGAACGTGCCTCACCAAGAAAATTAAAAGCTCCAATTTCTGCTGTAAAAAGTAATACTGGTCTAAATGAAGAATTACGTGTGGAGGATGAGTCAAAAAACCCAATAGGACAGAGTAAACATATATTTTGGCAGACTTCTATTAATGATCAAAGACCAAAGCTAAGAGTCTGTATAAATGGCACTTTTATTGAAGGCTTATTAGACACAGGTGCGGATGTAAGTATCATTACCCCAGAATCTTGGCATCCGAATTGGCCTCTTCAAGAGGTAGATGTTCAGTTCCTGGGAATTGGAACCCTATCTCGTGTAAAACAAAGCACAAGATGGGTTGAATGCATAGGGCCCGAAGGGCAAATAGGAAGACTAAGGCCATATATAGCCAATATTGCCATAAATTTATGGGGCCGTGACCTGCTACAGCAATGGAATACCCAGATTAACATTCCTGTATTTCCAGGAACTCATAATTCTGGGAAGGATATGATGAGGTATTATGGGAAAAGGTCACCAGCCATTCAGGCTGTACAAGAACATACAGCAAATACCAAACCTTTAGAGGTACCAACGGCCCTACCTTTAAAATGGCTAACTGAGAAGCCAATATGGACCAAACAATGGCCTCTAGCTGAAGATAAACTACAGGCATTGGAACAGCTGGTGCAAGAGCAACTAGATGCTCACCATATTGAAGAATCAACCAGCCCTTGGAATTCTCCTGTGTTTGTTGTAAAAAAGAAATCTGGTAAATGGAGAATGGTGACAGATCTAAGAGCTGTCAACAAAGTAATTCAACCTATGGGCCCACTACAATCTGGAATTCCTTTGCCTTCTCTGTTACCAAAAGGATGGCCTCTTATAGTTATTGATTTGAAAGATTGTTTTTTCACTATACCGTTACAAGAAAAGGATAGAGAAAAATTTGCCTTCACAGTGCCTACTTATAATAATTCTCAGCCTAATAGGAGATATCAGTGGACTGTCCTCCCACAGGGTATGCTCAATAGTCCTACACTGTGCCAATATTTTGTAAGTAAGCCATTGGAAATAATTCGTAAACAATTCCCCAAGTCCATCATTTATCATTACATGGATGACATCTTATTATCTGATTCAAATAAAGATACTTTAGAAAGGATGTTTGAAGAAGTAAAGAAAGTCTTGCCTAGGTGGGGATTACAAATTGCCCCTGAAAAGATTCAAAGAGGAAATTCTATTAATTACCTAGGTTACAGAATAGGGTTAGAGAAAATTAAAACGCAAAAGGCACAAATTAGGAGAGACCGGTTAAAGACTCTTAATGACTTCCAAAGATTGTTAGGAGACATTTCCAGTCTACGACCAGCTGTTGGGATAACACCTGATCTAATAGTTCATTTAAACAAAACCTTAGATGGTGATAAAGATTTGAATAGTCCAAGAGAACTGACAGCTGAAGCAGAAAAGGAACTGACAATGATTGAGGAAAAATTACAGGAGGCACATGTGGATAGGGTGAACCCAAATCTTAGCTGCATCCTAGTCATATTGCCTTCCAGAATTTCTCCTACAGGGATTCTAATGCAGAGGGAAGATATTATTTTAGAGTGGATATTTATACCTAATAAACCAAGTAAAAAATTAAAAACTTATGTGGAAAAGGTCTCTGAATTAATTATAAAAGGTAAGCTGAGACTTCGTCAACTAGCAGGTATAGACCCAGCAGAAATTATAGTGCCTTTTACTACTGAAGAAATAAAAAAGTTATGGGAAGACAATGAACCGTGGCAAAGAGCTTGTGCTAACTTTTTGGGAGAAATTAATAGCAACTATCCCAAAAGTGATAGACTTAATCTCATAAAAAGAACTTCTTGGATTCTTCCTAGAATTGTACGTGATGCTCCAATAACTGGAGCCCGTACGTTCTATACTGATGCAAATAAATCAGGGAAAGCAGGTTACAAGTCAGATGAATTGAGTAAGGTGGAACAAAGCCCTTATAATTCTGTCCAGAAGGCAGAATTATATGCCATTCTTATGGTGCTAAGGGATTTTAAAGAACCTCTTAATATAGTTACAGATTCACAATATGCAGAAAGAGTTATCTTGCATATTGAAACCGCTGAATTTATACCAGATGACACAGAGTTGACTTCACTGTTTATACAGGTACAAGACATAATCAGGAACAGGCTTTGTCCAATGTACATAACACACATCCGGTCCCATACAGGTCTGCCTGGTCCTCTAGCCCAAGGCAATGCTGAGATTGATCAATTATTGATTGGAAGTGTGTTGCAGGCCTCGGAATTTCATAAGAAGCATCATGTCAATAGTAAAGGCCTAAAGAAAGAATTTTCCATTACTTGGCAACAAGCTAAGGACATTATAAAGAGATGCCCTACTTGTTCTTTCTATAATCAAACACCGTTGCCTGCAGGGAGTAACCCAAAGGGTACTAAGAGAAATGAAATCTGGCAGATGGATGTGTTCCACTTTATGGAATTTGGTAAATTAAAATATGTACACCACACCATAGACACGTATTCAGGTTTTCAATGGGCTACTGCCCTGAGCTCAGAAAAGGCTGATTCAGTAATCACACATTTATTGGAAGTTATGGCCATCATGGGTATACCTGCGCAAATAAAGACAGATAATGGTCCAGCATATGTATCTAAGAAAATGAAACGCTTTTTTGATTATTATAATATAAAACACATTACAGGTATACCAAATAATCCTACAGGTCAGGCAGTTATAGAAAGATCAAATCGTACTATAAAGGATATGCTGAACAAACAGAAAGGGACTGAAAATACCCCCAGAAATAGATTACATAATGCTTTATTAACCTTGAATTTTCTTAACGCTAATGAGAAAGGAACGACAGCAGCAGAAAGACATTGGATAATGGAAAAGTCTGCTGAACTAAATCAACCGATTTATTTCAAAGATGTGCTGACCTCTCAGTGGAAGCCAGGAGATGTGCTACGTTGGGGAAGGGGTTTTGCTCTTGTTTCCACAGGAGAAGAAAAATTGTGGATACCATCAAAATTAATAAAGTTTCGATTTGAAGAGGAGAAACCTCTTGGAAAGGAGAAATGACAACTCATCCACAACGATGATATTCATACAGGTGGTAAGAAAAACATATAGAATGGGGGCAGGGTTCTGTTCTTATCTCCACAGGAAAACACTCATCTTTGAGAAATTCAAGGGACCCTGGATGTTTGGATACTGACAAATGGAAAAATACCTGCCCAATAGGAAATATGAAGACAACTGAATGGATTGTGTAAGTAATATTAAACCATATTTCTAAATTTTTATAAAGCTGGTTTTGAAGTTGGACTTTGGCTCAGTCCCTCTCCAATTCCAAGCCTGTTAGTAAGAGAAAAACCCAGAGTTTCTGGAGTTTCTGTCTCATGTCAAGAGCCATGATATGGGACAGAAAGAAATATGAGTTTAGAAAACATCTTTGCTTTTCTTCATATCTATCATACTTTTCATTGAATATATCTATCATGTCTTTCATTGAATATATATATATGTTTATATATGTCTATATGATTAATGTTTAAGTTTTTCATAATGAACAATGAGTTTTTCCTGAAGTGACATTTGAAGTTTCCAGGAAGAAGATGGGGCCCCATAACAACAACTCCACCTGGTTGATATGACGTCATGATGCTGATAGCGCTACTACAAGACCTGCTTTTGGTACCAGCTGCACAAGACAGTTCCAACTTGGTTAGCTGAAATGGTGCACATCTTATACAACATTTTGGCCAGACCTGCACAAAATACTCAGAGACTATTGGCAATTTTAAAAGACATTGATCTTGAAATTTAACCATCATTTCACTTTCACAGGATCCCCCAGAAAGAACGTCGCCCCCATGACAGCTGGAAGTAATTCTAGAGGACGACGTCCCCTTTCCCAGTAAAACTTGCCCTTGGGTTTAGGGACATCATTTAGGGGTTGATTATAATTAGTACACGATTGAGGGTTGGGGGAGGAATTTTATACGCTCAGGGATCATTTTGAAAAAAAGAAAAAAAAAAAAAAAGAGGGATGATGGGATAATAGATTTGTAATTGTGAGTTACTGTTTTTAGACAAATACATTGGTATAGATTCTTGTATATTGATACAAAGTTAAATTATATTGACTATTGTACGCATGCATGTTTCTACCTCTGTTTAAAACATTTTTTATGTATTGACATATATTGTATTGATATATATATATATATATTGTATATATTTACCATATTGCAGTGTACATTTCTACCTCTGATTAAGATACTTATATAATGATTGTGTATTGATATATATTTGCCTACTGCAATGTATATTTGTACATTGTTTATATTTGGAGGTCATTGTCCTCATTTGTTTCACAGTCGTTTATTGTCTTAGTCTTTAAGTTAGATAGATATTGAGAATTATATAGACTAATAGTCATCTAAGTTTGTCATTTATAATAGACTAATCAGGTTCTTTAGATATATAGAGATTATACTCAGTATAGATAGATAATCTTCAACTTCTTCAAAGAGCTGTAGAAAATGGCCTTTAATCTAACTCAGAGTTTTGTGGTAGTGAGACACAATTGCTCCTGGCAACACCACTCTATTCCCGAGAGAATGTTGAGCACCAAAGACACTCCACCTGGAGCCTTTCTTTTTGGCAGAACTGGCGTTTGGGCAAAGAAATGCCCATACCTCAACAACTGACAAAGATACAGAGCATGCATCAATGGATAAAACAGGACTGTCATATCCTGCCAAGACAGGGTAAGATAGTTTTGAAAAGTTGCTTGCCTTAGAAAATGGTATGTCAGTTATGTTAGGCCTTAGCCAAAGTTGGTTGCTTCAACGCTGCTAATGTGACTTTGGGTGATTGCCCAGGTAGCTAGTTGTCTCTGTAATTTGTTGCATGTTTTGGAAGTTGTTCTACTGAACTTCCTAATTACCCAGGTAACATTATTTCCCTTCTCAGATCTTCGATGGGGTTGAAGACTATATAAATGTAGTTACTTTCTCTCATGACTTGGCCAAGTTATTTATTATACAAGACCTAAGCTAGTTAGAATAGGATATTTGTACTTATTGTATATAATTTCATAGTAGGTTTAGAACTCTCTTATTTAAACAAAAGGGGGAGGTGTTGCGGGAGGTCCTCCCACTCCTCCAGCCTATCACCGCTGAGGTACCAGCCCACTGGGGCGTGGTTTCTCTCCCTTTAAAAAAGCGGCCACTTCCCTCTTCTCTCTCTCTTCACTTCCTGCTCCGCCTGCGACTAGACTCCTTTCCTGGTTGCGAAGAGGGCTGTTGCCTGGGACAGTGATCTGTAAGTTTTTTCCCCTTTAAATAAATACCACCCTAATAATCATAACCCCGAATTGGTGTGGCATTGTTTGTGACTTACGCCTTCACATCCACTTTTCCGTCTACTCGTGGGATCAAACTCAGGTCCCCAAGCTCATAGAGAAAGTGCGTTTATCCACTGAGCCATCCTGCCAGCCCCTAAAACATCATTGCAATGGGAATCTCTGGTAGGAAGAGAAGAAAGCACGGAGGTCTATACTGTAAAGAATGAGACCATGCTCCCCCAGGATAGGGATGCTTTGCTGCTGACTTGAGCACTTTGTGTAAAGAGTCTGAGACTAACCACAGAGGAAACTGCGCACGGACACCGTATTCTACATAGAAGAACATTTCCCACTGGGCCTGAAATTCTAGTGTCGCTGTTTGTGCATACTGAGGATGAAGAACTTAATAATGTTTGGCTCCTCGCTGCTAGATAGGAGCTGTGGATGATCCAGAAGAGAAGAGGAAGATCCGGCCGTGAATGGATTAGAGTTCAAGAGGGCAGGTTTTAACTCATGTTTCATTTTGCACAGGCAGCATCTTGCTCGTTCTGTGCTGCCATAATGGAGCGTTCAACGGCTGCTGCTTTCCAGCCAGCAATGACTGGCTCGCAGTCGCAGAGGCTTTGAAGTCCAATGCGGAGGTTTTCCATCCGGCAAGGGACTCCTAGCTGTATCATTATGTGGAAGGAAGCAGAGTGAGTGGGCAAGAGGAGGCCCAAATTGCTCTTTTATAAGAATAACAATTCCTTCCAGGAGGGCCTAATTACCTCCCAACACTGTTCAAACAGCAATTCAGTTTCAGCGTGAACTAAAGCGGGCTTTCGAAACACAGCAGATAGCCGGATTCAAGACTAACCCTAGGAGAGTCGGCGGACATATCTGCATCACTGTGGTTTGTCAGCTGAGGAAACACAGACACAGGATTCCAGCAGCATCGGGTACATCAAACCATTGTTTGACTTTCAACATGCTTCCCGGTAAAAGCATGAGAAAGCATTGGCTAATCCCGGGGCTGAATCAGGAGATAAAAAGATCCTGGGGTATTTAGTACTACTAGAGAGTAAGAACACGGTAACTCACGCATGCGCACATAGTTGAGACACCAAACAGACACAAGAACCAACTCAATGTTCTTTTAAGAGTCAAAGATGGAACAAACTGGGGTAACTAAATAAATAAAGTAAAAATGATCTATAATTCACAGCATGAAATAAACATTCAAGAACTCATACTGGTGTTTATAGATTTAAAGACTCAACTCTGCAAAGTTCACCTCTGAACTCCACCCCAAATATACATACACACATCAACAATAATAAATACAAGGGAATACAGAGAAACTGTCACAAGCAAGGACCCTAATGGTACACGCCAGCTAAACATACTGTGGTGCCCTCAAAGGGATCCTGAGCAGAAAAAGGACATTAAATGGGATTAGGAAAACAGCAACAACTAAAAAGGCAAATGAAATATGGTCCTTAACTAATAATAATATGACAACAAAGGCTCGTGACTTGTGGCAAATGTGCAAGGTTAATAGCAGGGAAAGTGGGCACAGGCTAGAATATCCAGGACGTTTCTGCACAGTTGCACAACTCAAAATTGTTCTTAAGTAAAAGATAAAAAAAAAAAAAACAAAACCAAACAAGGCCCTAGAAGTTTTATGTGGAGATTCCTGGAAAGCTTGGTACACTCTTCTACTAACTTTGTTGGCACCACACACTCCCTGGTTTCTCCCTCCTCTGCCTTCCCAGTGATGTCTCTGCTAGCTGTTTCAACGCCAACAAACACAACTTCTCCAAGTCTCCCAGCAATACAAGGGTTTGCCTTTAGCCTGCCCGGTCCCCTCAGTGGGACAAACTCCACCGCTTAACTGAACAGCTTTGGCCCTGGAGTTCACCCTTCTGAGTAGGTAACTCTCCTACAGAACCAATTTAGGGGAATGTGCTCAAGTGACTTCATTCTTACTCACTGTGTGGCTTCCGGGGGGGGGGGGGAATGGGAGTGGAAAGAGCCATACAAAACCAACCTCAGAGAGAAAGCCTACAGGATTGGGAGAGATTGGGGGGGATATGGAGACTTTGGGGAGTTCCATTATAATTCCCACAAAAACTAACAAATAAAAAAATGAGAACTCAAAATGCAGGCTGGGAGGTAAAACAGAAGCCTCCAAGAGGATGCAAAAAAGGTGCTAAGTAGGGGAGAGGTTCCTGCTGAGATCTAGGCTCTTCACCAGTCACCCACAGGAAAGGCTCCAGGGCATGGCAGGGGAAAGCTGGTCCTCAGGTGTGGGGCTGGTTTGCAGACTCACCCACCCTGTCTCCCAGTTGTTTCAGACAAGCAATCCTCACCTTTTCAGAGGAAATTAAATTTTCAGACATGGGTCTGACCACGCAGCCTGACCTGAAATTTGTAACAGTTCTCCTCTAGTGGCTCCTGAAAAATAATTCTCATTTAAAAAACAAAATGTTTCTTTTGTTTTATTTTATGTTATGTGACAATCATTTTGTCTGCACATATGGTTGCACCGTATGCAGGTCTGGTGCCCTTGGAGGCCAGGAGAGGGCATCAGATCTTCTGGAACTGGAGTCACAGATGCGTGTGAGCTGCCACACAGGTCCTGGGAATCAAACCTGGGTCCTCTGTAAGAGCGGCTGGTGCTCTTAACTGCTAGACTGTTTCTCCAGCCCCTAGAACCACCTTTGAATGGACCATGAATGCTGAAGGCGATCAGGATTGGGAGGCAGGGGCAGGTGCCAAATGCCCATGGATATTTGGGGCTGCATTCTCACTAGCCTCTACCCTAGCCAGAAGGGGGTAGGTCAGTAGTTAGAGAGGGAAATATGTAAATCGTTTGAAGTGTTGGGTCTTTTACTAATCCACAAAAGGGATGCCATTTAAGGGCTAAGTGCCTAGTGCTACAAACTAGTCATGCCTTCCAGAAAGAAGAAGCACAAGAGTGAATAGTGTCCTTGGGAGGCTGAGGATGCAGGATGGTGAATTCAAGGCCAGGCCTACTCAAGGAAATCCCACACACAGCTTTTTTAATGTATCGTGCATAAACACATTTGAATATGCATATGATAGTATTTTTTTTTATTTTCAGCGTCTTCAGGATATTTGATGCTATAAAAAAACAAATACACAGTTGTATTCAGTGCTAACCTTATTGGGAATGCTACACCATCTGCACCCCCATCAACCCTGCCTTTACACACATCTCTGTAGTCTCCTGCACTCCCTATCTTTTTATCATCATGGACTCCGAAGAGAACAGACAACCTGGGCTGAAGACAGAAGGCGTTAGAGTGGTGGCCAAGAAAGTTTGTGTGGACCAGGAAGCCTAAATCCAGACGCCGTAGGAATGGAGCTTGCCAACGGCATTCCTGGCCAGAGCAAAGCAGAAACTGCCTGAAAGGCAGAAGCTATAGGATGGGAGGGGTAGGGAGATTTAGAACAGACCTACCCAAGAGTCATTATGAGTCAAGCACAATTAGAAACCCAGAACCTAAATCTTGGAGCCTTCAGTGCACACATTGGCTGTATCAAGTAATTCTGGCCCTTCATTCGGTCACTCCTCCTCCGTGCACTTGACTCATGGGCAATGACAGAGTTTCAGAGTCTTCCAGGAAGACTACAAAGCTTCTTATTTGATAGAAAGCATGCCAAGTATCTGGGCTGTATTTTAAAGTGCCAGGGTAGCTTTTGATGTTAGCCATGAGCTTCCAGTAAGAAGCTCCACTCCCGTGGGGTTGCCTCGCACCAAGAAAGCCCAAGAGACATGGAGAGGCTGGCACCCCAGGCCACAGGCCTAGCTGAGTTCTTTGCTTAACCACCCCAGCCGTGCGTGCGCGTGCGAGTCATGACAAGTGACAGCACAGACATGGCGCAGAAGCTGTCTCTCCTGTGCTGTTCTTGAATTCTCAATCCACAGGCTCTATGAGAATAATAAATACGACACTGTGTTTAGAGCATTTGTTCCAGAATGATATTCTACCCGAGCTGTTGCATTCCCAATGGTTCTGTTAGAGAGACAGCAACACCGAGATGGGGGAACTGAGTCTTAGAGGGTTCTTACGCTTTATGGCAAGTCATAGCTCATAGAAGTGGTGGCCAGGTTGAATTCCAAGGTTAATCAAATCTAATGCTAAAGATTTAGCTAAGGAACTAAAGCTCTTACTTACCCCTTCCAGGGAGTCATGGGAAATCTCTCTGATGGAAATATAGAGCCAGGGTTACATGTCTATCTACACACTGGCTCTTTCATATTGAAATAATGATGAAGCATATTGGAACTGAATCCCATTATGACGCACTGAGAGAATGGAAATTCAATCTATGACATTCAGAATCGAAGCCTTTAGTGAGGGGATTTGGACAGCATAGGGCCACCAGGGTAGGGGCTTCACAGCTGAATATTGGCAGCGTTTTAAGATGTCAAAGAGAATCTGAGACATACTTGCAGTGTCTTAAGCTGCTGCAGGCATCTTTCAGGAAGATGGCTATCATCAGATGTGACCTTGGGACCAGCACTGTAAACCCTCTTGTTTTCTAATTCACCTTGTCTGTGGTAGTGTGTGATTAGCCACAGGAAGCAGTCAATGACAAAGTTCTTTATTCTCCTGTGCATTTCCCTTCTCCATTCGAAGTCTTCCCAGAGTTGAGAGATACTTACCACAAGAAATGTCTCTGTTTTTTTAACTTTGAGGGACAAAGTGGTTACCTTTTTAAGTATGTTCTGAAGTTGCTCCTTTGCATTCTTGAGCTTATGAAATGGCCTTACGGCTCTGTGGAGTCGGTTGGTGGCGAGACCCAGATGGGACAGATATGCTCCTTTCTTTTTGCTTTCCCTTCTTTCTTCTCACTCATTGTGGCACTATTTGAAGTTTCTGAACCAGTGACTCCACAGCTTCTAGTTGGGGGAGGGTGGCACAAAGGCCGGGGGAACTGTCACATGGTATTTGGGTGGACTTAGTTTATATATCATCTAATTCTCATGCTTACGTCCGAAAGAAAACTTTGGACTGTGCAGATAACTCAGAGAGTAAAGGTTCGTTAAGCCTCCTGACCTGAGTTAACCTGTGGGACCCATATGGTAGGAGAGAATTGACTCTGACCCGTGTAGTACTGTGGCCTGAGTGTGTGTGCGCGCGCACACACACACACACACACACACACACACCACACACACACACAAAAATATAGTTAAAACCTTTCTTTAAAAAGCAACAGCCCTCACCTCACATTGATCTCTTTTAAGTATTTTTTATTTTTCTAGCTTTAAATATTCTATCTTGTTGCTAAGATAAAAGCCCTTAAATTTTATGGCTATAATCTATTTATTCCTATATAGGTTCATGTTACTCATAGATATTATAATGGGCTTCAGCTGGATTCTGGAGCTCTCATGGCTTTGCTAATGTCTTGGTGACATCATTCTAATAAGTATCAAGGTTACTTTCATCTTAGAGATTGAAATCTGAGATGGTAAGCCATTCTCTTGGGTGACAGAGCTTATAATCACCAGAAATAAAAATTTCTCAAATATCTTCTAATACTGAGATTCTATTTTTTTAAAGCTTGTTTTTTGGACTTTTTATTTTTTTATTTATTTATTTTTTGGTTTTTCGAGACAGGGTTTCTCTGTAGCTTTGGTGCCCGTCCCGGAACTAGCTCTTGTAGACCAGGCTGGCCTCGAACTCCCAGAGATCCGCCTGCCTCTGCCTCCCGAGTGCTGGGATTAAAGGCATGCGCCACCACCGTCCGGCTGGACTTTTTATTTTATGTGCATTGGCATTTTGCCAGCATGAATATCTGTGTAAGGGTAACAGATACTGGAGCGATAGACAGTTATAAGATGCCATGTGAGTTTTGGGAATTGAACCCGGGTCCTCTAGAAGAGCAGTCAGTGCTCTTAACCGCTGAGCCACCTTTCCAACCCCCCCTTTCTATTTTCTATTCCATTATAAATCTGCAGAACATGAATCATAAATGATCAATTCCTAAGGTACTGCACTTAAAAATAGAGAATTCAGCCAGGGTGGTGACACATTTAATCCTACAGATAGGAGGCAGAAGCAAGCGGTTCTCTGTGAGCTTGAGGCCAGCCTGGTTTACTGAGCTGCTGTGGGACATGGTCTTTTATCCTGTCATTTGTATTATTTTTAATAAAACGCTGATTGGCCAGTAGCCAGGCAGGGAGTATAGGCCGGGTGACCAGGCAGGAAGTAGAGGTGGGGCAACAAGAACAAGAGAATTCTAGGGAGAGGAAAAATCAGTCTGCAGTCTTTACCCAGCTGCAGAGGAAGCAAGATGAGAATCCCTCGCTGACAAAGGTACCAAGCCATGTGGCTAACAGACAAGAATAATGGGTTAATGTAAGATGTAAGAATTAATTAATAAGAAGCCTGAGCTACTAGGCCAAGCAGTTTATAATTAATATAGTAGACCTCTTTGTGTTTCTTTGGGACTGAATGACTGGGGGTGGGGGTGGGACAGCAACCCCTGTCAACACAGAGCGAGTTCTAAGCCAGTCAGAGCTGCAGAGTGGGACTCTGTCTCAATGAATCAACAAGTAAACAGAACTTGAAGAAAGGTTTGACGTATCAGCCACTACTTAGTACCCTGCAGTTATGAGAATGCACCTGCTTTCTTACTGTAAGTTTTTCCTAGAATATTCTGGGCATTTACTTGAGAAGATGATGGTGGTTATTGCCTTTCCTTCCAGTTTAAGCATTTATACTTATAACTTACAGAAGACCAAAAAAAAAAAAAAAGGTGTGTGTGTGTGTGTGTGTGTGTGTGTGTGTTCCAGGGCCTTGAGCATGTTAAGCAAGCATTCTACCACCAAGCTTTGAATCTCTAGCACAGCAAACAAAATTTTGAATTGGAATTCCATGTTGATCAACTGTTTGTGTGACTGGGGTAATTTGTTCTTTGCTCTGGGCCTACAGGTCTCTCCAGTTCTCTTCAACTCAAAATTCAGAGTCTGATTTGAAACACAACTCAAGATCTACTCACCACTTTGCAACAGACCACTTATTTCCGGCTCCTCGACATTCTCATTCTAATGTAATGGGATTTTGAGGTGGAGGACCAGGGAAGTGAGTAGGTCATGAGAGTGGATAAGTGTCCTTACAAAGAGGTCTAGGGTTCTTGTTCACCTCTTCCTACAAGTGAGGACACAGCAAGGGTGAACAAAAAAGGACTCTCCAACACCACACCTGCTGGCATGGTGACTGTAGTGATATTTCATTTGTATTTTAATAAATAAAACTTGCCTGAAGATCAGAGAGTAAAACAGCCATCCTGATCAGCCTTCCAGATCAGGCAGTGGTGACATACATCTTTAATCCCAGTAACCACACAAGTTTGCCATAGAAACCGGGTGGTTGTGGTGCACACCTTTAATCCCAGCGCTAGAAAAGAATATAAATCAGGAGGAGACAGCTCTTAGTTTCATTTTGCGGATCCCTGGATACAGGATCGCCATTTCGGATTGAGGTAGAGGTAAGAGCCAGTGGCTGGCAGTTTTGCTTTTTTGACCTTTAGGTTGAACCCCAATATCTGTAGTTGGGTTTTTAGTAATTGTGCTGCAGGTGTTCCAAACATCCTAGCCCCTAAGAATGGTGAGAGATGAACTCTCTTGCTGTTAACCCTTGCATTTTGGTCCTTTACAGCCCCGTCAGGAGAGTGCCAGTGGAGTGAACGCATCTCCAGGCTCAGCATGGCTCAGTGTGAGCCGAATCTTTTACATTATCAAACAGAGCTGTCTGACCTAGCCTGGATTTGCCTGGACCCGCCTGCTGATCCCAGAGCAGGGCTTACCCTCCCCTCCCTACAGGCGAATGAATTACTTTTTAAGATGTGTTTGTATTTTCCATCCAGCTTCTTGGCCAAAGCCCCATTCTTTTCTTTAGGAGCTGGGTTAGCTGGGCTGCTTCCCGTTTTATATTTCAATGCCTTTTGAACTATGATGAAAGGATGTTTTAAAAACTCCAATGAATCTCACAGTAATAATCTTATGAATTTTCAGGCATAATAAAGAAAATTAACTTCAACTGTTTTCACCAGCCCCTTCAGTGAAAAATGAAGAGATTGTATGGAATGACATTTGAGGCAAAGTACCACATCCAGAACATGCTGGGTCCTGATCTCTGGTTATAGATAGGACCTTGGCTTGTCAATAGATACACTAGCTAATGTATAAGCAGCTTAGGATCAGATTCTCCGATATCACGCAGCAGGGAAGACCCTCTCTTTAAAGTGCCAGGCATGGTGATACATGCCTGTAATCTCAGTGCTGGTAGAATTGAGGTGGAAGGGCCATGAGATCTAGGACAGACTGAGCAACATATCTGTCTTTAATATGTGTGTGTGTGTGTGTGTGGTGTGTGTGTGTGTGTGTGTGTGTGCGCGCGCACGCACGTGTATACCCTACCACCTGATGGGGTATGCAATAAGTTAACTTACTTTTGAAAAACAGTTCTAGTTCTTTATCAGCTAGTGCATATCTCTTTTCTGGCTATCCATGTTCCATCAGAGTTTGGTGGTGGCAATAGAGGTGATAGTGATGGAGGCAGTGGTGTGTGTGAGTGTGTGTGCATGTGTGTGCATGTACACATATGCACTTACTGGAAGGAAACCTAAGTCCTTGTAGATGATGGTCAAACACTCTAGCACTGAACCTGCCTCAGGCTGGCTCTCCAGTTTTAATTCTGTCGGGTCTCTTTTTTTATTGAGCTGTCCAGGCTGCCTCTCCTCCCCGTCTCTGCACGTTCTCCCTCCTCCCTCTGGACGTCTGAGGCTCATTCTTGAAGAGGTTGCTCTCTTCTCATCCCCAGGCACCATTCAATGCTCTTCCGGGGAGGCTGGTCTTGAACACCCAGTGCAAAGGAGGCACTCCATTGTGCTTGTGTCTGTCTTTGAAGTCTCCACAGAACACTGCTCACTACCTAGGTTCTCAGTGTCTGCCTCTGGGCTCTCTTTGGAAAGCAGCCTACTCTTTCTTGCCTATATCTAGGCCAGGGGTTGGCCTATGATCGGTCCTTGGCAGTCATGTTTTGCGTGAACAAAAGGCGAATAAGGGCCATAGGAGAACCCATGATTCATTCTTTAAACACCAGTCGGCTTAGCTGTCAGTGTTGTGGTAAACACGGTTGGATACCACGATCTCTGCTCACCATTTTCCAGCCTAGCTTTCAGGAAGAGACACACCCAAGGCACTGTAAGTCAGTCCGTTGAATGTAGTGGCCACAGAGAACTGCAGATCTTCCTCAAGGTTCATTCCATGGTGCTGAGGTAACAAGCGCTTGCTTTTGACTTATCAGCAGGGTTGTATTAGAGCTGGGTTTTGATTAGTGAGCATAACTCGAACAAGAGGAACTTTCAAAGGTAAAGTATTCCAATGCATTTCTCACCGGTCGGCATTTCATAGGAAGCCCAGTCAAGGGTCTTGCATGTATAGGAGCTGTGCTGGTAACTTGGCACCAGCTGGCGTCACTTGGGAAGAGAAGCTCAACTGAGCGTTGTTCCAATCAGATTGTCTTGTAGGCAAGACTATGGAGCATTTTCTCAGCAATGGTTGATGCGGGAGAGCCCAGCCAAGTGTGGGCAGTGTCATCCCTGGGCAGATGGTCCTGGGTTGTATAAGAAAGAAAACTAAGCAAGCCATAGAGCGTAAGCCATTAAGCAGCTTTTCCCTGTGGCTCCTTCCCCTGTTCCCCTTTGAGTACATCAGTGAGGGACTGTGATGGGACAGTAGGCCAAATAAACCATTTCTTCTCCAAGTTGTTTGTGGTCATGGTGTTTTTCACGGTAACAGAAAGCATCTGTAACCATCAGTGGAATAAAGCTACACCCCAAACTCTCCATTTCCACTTTCCTGAGACTCTTCGGATCATGCATATGCACACGGGAGCTACATTCAGAGAAACAGTGAGAATATGGCTGCCTGGCTGGTTTCTGAACAGGTCTCTGTGGCAATGACTAATGTAAACAGCATGTGGATTGCTGAGTTTTCAGCCAAGGAGACTGCCGGCTCGAAAAGACAGCCTACCAGATACCGCCTGCCAGATAAACACCCTTGATCAGTTTACAGGGCTTTCCTCAAGCTTCTGTCCATTCCTGTAAAAGATGAATAATGTCCTCTTTAATGCATTTGGGGAGGATTAAAAGAGATAATCATGTTAGCTACTTCATACAATCTGAGCTCTGCGTTAAAATAATACATAGATTTGCTCTCCACGTGGCCATGGCAAACACTCCCATCCTTTAAAGTCTGGTGGTAACTAAATATGCTTTAACTTATTAAATCTGGATTAAAGGGTAAGCTATACACAAGGACATTTCCAGAAGCTTTTAACTGGTGAAGGGTTTGGCATATGATTAATAAGCATCTAGTATGTGCTGGGCATTTCTCTAAGCATAGAGGATGGAGTGAAAAATAGAAAAGCTATGCATGCCTATCTTTAGAGCTTAGTGGGCCAAATAAACAAGGAGAATGTAAATCTGTGAGGTGCAGTGGCTGGGATGATGGTAAGGCTTCTTAGAGTTTGTCTCTTGAATGGGCTTCATAGGTTCAGGCGTTGAATGGCTGGACCCCAGCTGTGATGCTGCCGGGACATGATGAAATCTTTGGGAGGTGACCCTGGTAGGAGGATGTAAGTCACATCATTGTAATGTGCTCTTGAAGGAAGTATTGGGCGCTCTCTCTCTCTCTCTCCCTCCCTCTCTCTCTCTTCCTCTCTCTCTCTCTTTCTGTTTCTCTGCCCTCTCCCCTGTGCTCCATGCTGTGATGTTGCTTCTTACCACAGCCCCAAAGGCAACTGGGCTGAGCAGCACTGAACGGAAACCCTCAAAACCCACGAGGCTCTTCCCTTGGATCTCCCGTGCCTGTCCTAGCAACAGATGTGGTCTGCAGCTCAGCGGTAGAGCACTTGCCCAATATATGCAAAGCCCTGAATTTCATCTCTAGCACCATGGAAAGCAAAACTAGGCTAAAACTAAAATGAAAGCACTAGGGTTGGAGTGTGTGAATGAATCTCCAGGGAAAATAATGCCAAGGCAGGGCACCGGCTAGACACACTCTTTCCCAGCTTGCCCCAGGCACAATGCACAGTCATGTTGGGTGCTCGGCTTTCAAAAAGCTGGAAGATGGGATGGGGAGATAGTCTGTGCTACCCCTAGAGACCAAGGGGGCAGATCTAGCGAAAGGGTGAGGCAAAGGCCTGGTAATCAGACCCCTTCAAGATTAGAACTCTTCAGAGGAGTTTGGCTTTGAAGAGATGGAAGGGAACGGTCTGGTGCTTGGAGAGGAAGTGGAGCCAATTAAGAAGGTGTTTTGGATTTTAGATAAGCAAACCGCCTGCATGCAGATAGGATTCGTGGTTTCAGAGGAAAGTTTGACAGTTCAGGAGAAAGAAAGAATTTCTAGAACGAAGCCCTTCGGCAAGGGAGAAAGGGTGGGGAGGAGCGGGGACACAGGGACTCAGGGTAGCATGGGCAGGCATGCCAGTCAGTTTTCAGGTACTTTTAACAAATGCCCACGACCATCAATTTATGAAAAGAAAAGGTTTGTTGTGTGTGACTCACAGTTTTAGAGGTTTCCCTCCGTGGGGGGTTGGTGCTGTTGCTTTTGGACCTAAGAGGATTGAGCACATGTCTGAGGGTCCACTCAGAGCAACGCTCTTCAATTAGGAACAGAAGAAGAGAAAGAGAGGGGAGGAGATCAGAGTCCGACAATCCTCTCTGAAAGCCTACTCCCCGAAGAGTCGACCCCCACAGACTCTACCTCTTAAGGGTCTCCCAACTTCCGACTGGTGCCACGCTGGAGAGTCATCCTTTAACAAATGGTCTTTGAGGGGACAGCCCTGAGCCAAAGAGCAGCTGGGCACACAATCCTTATAACAGGAGAGAAGGGAGAGCATGGCATATGAGAGTGTGCGAACATAGGAATGTGTGTGTGTGTGTGTGTGTGTGTGTGTGTGTGTGTAGGGGTGCTGTGAGTGTATGTACTGGTATGTGTACATTTGAGTGTCTATGAAGATGCTATAGAATAACTCATGTGTCATCCACAATGCTTGTGCGTAATGTGTATTCACATGTGTATGTTTCTCACTGGCCTGGAACTCACCAACTAGGCCAGATTGGCCGGCGTGGGAGCCCAGGGCTCTGACTGTTTGTTCCTCCCTGGTGCTGAGATTACAGGCACACATCACGACTTTACTGGTCAAGCAAACCAGCCTAGGAATTCCCTTCTGATGGCTTCTGTTCTCTGAGCAATTTAGAGAGCAATGCGCTATTAATGACCCTGGAATGAGGAGCTATGGAAGCCTGAGGAGTCAGGAAGGATGACGGTCACATAAAAGAGTTTCTGTGGTCAATCATGAAGTTCTTCACCCTTGTATGGTCACACCTCATGTAAAACAGGAATGCCTGTCACCGGAGAAGGAGCTATTTGAATTTGATGTAAAGAGGAAATGAGAGCTGGAGAAACAGCTTAATCCTGGTCAGTAAAGTACTGAACACATGAGCATGAGGACCGGGATTCAGGTCCCCAGTGTTGGCTGTAAAAAAAGAATCTGCACAGGCACCATGTGCCTAGAGTCCCAGCACTGCAGGACTAGAACCAGGAGGATTCCTGAGAGCACTCAGGCCAGCCACTGTGACCAAACTGGCAAGTTCCCTGTTGACTGAGAAATCCTGTCTCAAAAAACAAGGTGGAAAATGACCAAGGGAGACACGGATGTTGGCAATGTTGGCCTCCTGCCTACTCACACGCATGCATGCACACCCGTGTACACTATGAATACACACACAAAGGAAGAGGAACAGGAAGAACTGGGGTGGGGAGAAGAGATAACAGTATTCCCGAGAGAATGATGGGCTTTAGGAGATACGATGTCTAGGGTTAATGAGCTATATTAATCAAGAAAACTTGAAGGCCAAAGCTGAGATATTCATAATTTGAATGTTTTATTAAAACTCAGTGGGAGAGATTTAACTCATATGAAATAGGAATTTTAAATTATTCATAGCACCTGCTAACAGGAAATTTTAAATTAAAGTTGTAGGTGCATGAACTTGATTTAAATAATTCAAATGCTTTCATTAATCCTGAACATACCATGGATAGATATTTTTTTCCAAAACACTTTACGTGGAAGTCTCACCCAGAGGTTTAATATCAACTCCCAGGCAGCCGTGAATGAGTCAGGAGCCCCAGAGGGAGGCAGCTACCAGGAATCAGTTCCATCTCAGGGAAGTGAAAACAACAGTTTTTAGCAATCACGCTACCAGCCAAGGTACCAGGGATGGTCTCGAATCTCTAATTTGGACCACACTTTAAAAAAAAAGCCAACCCTCTGTCTCGTATAGACACACAGTGTGATGGGGAGGGACTTCATGAGATAAGCTGGAAGGTACTTAGACACTGCAAACTGGCTTGGCCATTCCTGAGCTGTGGTCTTCTGTCTTCAGCTCTGTGAGGGTTTTCCCTGTTGCATTAGTTCACACTGTGTCTCACCCACAAGCAGAATCTGGAATCACTGTGACTGGCAGCCCAGGTCCAGAGAGACAGGCGTCCAACCCTACATCCCAGCTGGGCCCAAACTGACTGGCTGCCTGCCTCTGTATCCATTCTTCCGTCTTCCTTACTAATAGAAATACTGATTTTGATTTTGACAGGTGATGATCTAAAGAATAACAAAGGTATTCCTGCATCTCTTTTGCAGCCAATGAAGCCAAGGTTATTAAGTTTGATCCATGAGGTATTAGCAAAAAAGGCATGGCAACTTTTTAAAAAAGATTTTATTATTTTAATTTTGCTTGTATGTCTGTGGACCTGTGTGTGTACCTCATGTGTACAAGTACCCACAGAAGGGGGGGGGGGTCAGGGCCCCTGGAACTAGAGTTACAGACAGTTTTGGGCCACCTGATGTGGGTATTGAGAACCATACCCCTGGCCTCTGCAAAAGCAGCAAATGCTCTTAACTGCTGAGCCGTCTCGTGAGTCCCAGGTTCAGCAAGTTTTAGGAAGCCTCCTTCAAAGACAGCTGGTTCTCCTTTAGCCTTTTCTTTTTTTTTTTTTTTTTTTTTGGTTTTTCGAGACAGGGTTTCTCTGTGGTTTTGGAGCCTGTCCTGGAACTAGCTCTTGTAGACCAGGCTGGTCTCGAACTCACAGAGATCCGCCTGCCTCTGCCTCCCGAGTGCTGGGATTACAGGCGTGCACCACCACCGCCCGGCTCCTTTAGCCTTTTCTTATCTCTGTCTTCTTGGAAAAATGCTAAGCCCAGTGGTGCTGTGTTGCCATCTTGGACCACACCCTAGGGATGATCAATGGTGAACTGGAAACCTAGCCAGCCGATGGAGCCAACTTTTCAGCTCTTTGGCATTTATCTCCACATCTTGTTTCCAAGGCAAAGAAACAAGTGTGTGCTTTGAATAAGCCATGACTTGCTTCCTTCTAACAAACACGCCAGCTCTTGAAGAGGTCTAAAATGAGCATCACTAATGGCAAGATCACACACCCTGGTACCACATTACACCAACTTGACCTCATCTCTTCCCTGGTTTCCCACATCCTCACAAGTGTTCCCACGAGCCTCACCTTAACAAAGGGCAGGAGACATGCTTGAGAAGCTAAAATTAGTGAGAAATTATTTATCTCTTTTCTATCTCCTCCCACTAAATCAGAAGATGGTGTTCTCAAAGTCTGGCCCAATGGATACCCATATCAGAATCTCCTGATGTTTGGTAAATATCCATCCCACATCTGTCCCCACAAAATGTCTGGGATAGACACAAGAATCTACATGTTTAACTTGACTTCACTCAGGTTCTTATACCAACCAGGTGCAACCTCCCTTTATGAGAAGCTCATTTGTCTGCCCATAACAATAATTTCTTTGTTTTGTAGATGTGTGTTCCCCAATGGTTTAACTTTGGAGGGGCATAAGTGTGCACAGGAATGAGCAAATGCTAGATCTGTATGTGAGTGTTCGCTCATGAATTTTTGCCTTTTCTCTCCTCTTCCTCAGTTCCATCACTTTTTTTATTTTTTTGAAGTATTGGGCAGGGTTTTTGTTCCTGATTTGCAGAAATGCAGTAGGTCTGAGTTTTCCTCCTTAGTGTCTGTAAAGACCTAAGGTTTAAACTGAGCCCTTCTCACGTAGGCCCTTTATTCTCACCGGTGATCCTGGGCTATTAGAAGATGCATTTGTCTGAAGATCTAAAAAAATGCCTTATTCTGAGCATCTCGTTCACTGCTGAAATATAAGTACCTGTCTCATAGCCATCCTCATTGGACCACAAAGAGAACACAACAAAGCTCAAGCCATTGCAACCAAAAACAATTGCCTCAGTGAGTCAAAATCTTTCTGTTGCAACTGCATGGAAATGTGGCACAGACTGGCAGAGCATAAGCCAGCCTTTTGGGTCAATTCAATACAAATTCACCCAATAACAGATATATTAGATAACAGGACAGGACACATATAGAATGAGTAACCATTGGGGCAACCTTGAGGGTCGGAGCATTTCGGGCAAATCTGAGAATACAAACCTAGCAGAGGCAGAAGGGCAAGGTCCTGGGACGTGAGAATCCTCAAAGTGGACAATGGTAAAGGGTTTTCTGATGAGGGTTTCACAGCAGTGGAAACAGTGGAGTGCTCCGGGGGTGGACGGCATTACACTCCCGCAGTTTTCAACCGTGCCCTTACGTACAGATCATTATTAATTTGTCTTAAACATGTTTATATCCAACTTGAGAGGCTAACGTTGTTTTGGATTAGGCTTTCAAAACTTGTTTCATATATAAGCCTTTCTGATAGATGGCTCCCCCACTGCCAAAGAAACTACACAGGAAGCTGCAGACAGATGGCAGCAACAGAAGCTCCGGGGAGCACATAACAACATTCCATATGGCACTCCGTGCGAGGTTTGTGTAAATGCTTCCGACATCCAGAAACGGATTAGCCCACAGTCATGGAGAAACGAAACCTCCTTCACTGCAGTGACCTTCACTGCAGGCCAGGAGTCCATTCCACACAATACCCAATGCAGCAGAACAGTAGAAATACAATAGAAATGAGCAGAAAACCTCAAACAAAAAATGAACTAAAAACCAAGCAACCAGCTGCAGAGCCCTGAGGTCTTAGCAGGTATGATAGCTTCATCCTCGGATCAACTACTGGTTAGAGAGGTGTGTGGCTTCTAGATAAAAAACAGTTGAAAGTGGCGGATCTCTGTGAGTTCGAGATCAGTCTGGTATACAAGAGCTAGTTCCAGGACAGGCTCCAAAAACCACAGAGAAACCCTGTCTCGAAAAACCCAAAAAAAAAAAAGTTTAACCTGAGAGTCACATATAACTAGAAGTGAGAAGTGAGAAAATGAGAAAGTCTGTAACTTCAGGGCAGATAAGGCCCACTGCCTGAGAGCCCAAGAATAGGTCTTACATTTCTTAATGAATGGAAAAGTATCAAAAGAAGAAAAAGATTTCACAATTTGTCTGCGGAAGGACGCCATTATGTGTCAACAGCAGAGTTGAATACTTGTAACAAAGACAGCCTCGTAAGTGCACCTAAAGAATTTACTGTCTGTCATTTGTAGCAAAGCTTTGCTGGCCTTTGCTCCAGCTCAGCTTCAGTGATTTAATAATGAGAAGCAGAGGCATGCTGCCCCGGGCTACCCTAGCTTGCTTTCTATGGCTGTGTTAGAAATCATGACCAAAACCAATTTGGTGCAAAAAAGATTTATTTGGCTTGCATGATCACATGATTACAGTCTGCCATTGAGGGACGCCAAGATAGGAACTTAAGCAGAGCAAGAACCTAGAGGCAAGAGCTGACTCAGAGATGGAGGAATTCTCATTCCACTTGGTTTTTGTTGGCTTTGGTGTTTGTTTTGTTTGTTTTGACATAGTCCAGGACCATCTGCCCAGAGATAATGTCATCCACATCAATTATTAATCAAGATAATGCCCCCATAGACTTGCCTACAGACCAATCTGATGGAAGCGTTTTCTCAATTGAGGTTCACTGCTTCTGAATGGCCCTAGCTTGTGACAAGTGATAAAAAAAAAAAAAAAAAAGAAAAGAAAAAAAACCTTATCCAGTACAGGGGGCTTACATTAAAAAAGCTTCTTTAGTACTAAGGACTGTACACTTATGGCAAGGGCTCGTTCTGACTTGAATGGGGTTCCTTAGCCTATGTAATTGCTGTGATATTTGTGTGATTGTCTTCTTCTCCATTGGATTGTAACTCTTGCCAGGACAAAGACTGAGCTTGCTGTGGTCATGTTTATGGTTGTCAACATACTCCTTAAACTCCCTCTTTGTCTCTTATTTGGTGCTTCTCTGGCACTGATTCACTCACTCCACTTCAGAGAATGATTTGAACAAGACAAGTCATAGTTCTCAACTTCCTGTGAAGGTGTAGGAGCACAGATGTTGTAAGTAGGAAGTATGGCACTCCACCAATGAGAAACAAGATGCAGTTGAATGAAATAGGTGAGTGTAGATAGAGTTTTCTTGTGCTGGCCACTGTTCCCAAACAATCACTCAAAAACTAAATATTAATTATAAATGCTCAGCCAATAGCTCAGGTTTACTAATAGCTAACTCTTAAATTTAAATTAGCACATATTTCTTATCTATGGTTTGCCAAGTGACTTGGTACCTTTTCTCAGTACAGCATGTCCATCTTGCTTCTCTCTGCATCTGCTGACCCCTACAGACTCCTCTGCCCTTCTCCTTCCCAACATTCTCAGTTTGGCTCTCCTGCCCAACCTTATTCTGTTCAGCTATTGGCCAGTCAGCTTCTTTATTAACCAATGAAAGTAATACAGATTCATAGTGTACAGAAGGATTATTCCACAGCAGGTAAGTTTCACCCTTCTCCCTTGTCTGTATACTTCTTTTATAAACTGCTCACCCTTCTAAGTTTTCACCCAGGCTCTTTGTAACCTGCGGGACCTACTTAGCACCATAGCACACCACACACCTCTCTTCTTGACTCGCTTTCACCTCACCATCATGATCCTAGGCTGTACCTCTGAGCAGGCTTACTAACTATGCGGACAGAATAATGGTTGCCTAGTCTCTCCCTTGTGTGGATGCAAAACACACCTAGTCAATCCTCTACTGCTGAACATGAAGGTCATCTCTAATTTTTTCAAGGCATGAATATTTAAAATACTAATGAGTTTGGGGTTGCTCTTATCTGTCATCTCTTATCTGGTGGTATCGCATTGCTGCAAAATTATTATTTTTATCCTAAAAATAAGAGGTAAGCATCATTTGGGCTTCTGGCATTTGGTCTTCCTTGCAGATTCACTTTCTGTTACTCATTTTCAAAGTTCATGAGCTGGTAATTCTGAAGTATGTATAATTCCCAGAGCTCACCAAAACCTCCCTGCACACCCTGCAACCTTACCTGAAATGCCTCCCCAGTGCTGTCTGCCTGACAACTCCCATTTGCCCTCCAGCCAGTATCTACAAAGCTTCTACCACTCTGCGCCAATCCTCTTGTAGGCAGGGCCTCTTCCTCTGTGAATTACCTCTGCTCTGAAGTATATACATCATTTGGTTGCACTTCTGTCCCCCCAATTGTCTATTATTTCCCCAAAGATATATATATTTACAGCAACAGCATGTTTTGCCCCACTCCGAGATTATTAATAATCACCTAAAACATCAATAGCATAGTTGTCTTTATACCAGTGGTTCTCAACCTTCCTAACACTGTGACCCTTCAATACAGTACTTCATGTTGTCATGATCCACAATCATAAAATTATGTTCATGGCTACTTTCCAACTGTAATTTTGCTGCTGTTATGAATCATATCTGATATGAGATTTCACAGGGGTCAGTGACACATGGGTTGAGAACCACTACTTTAGGGACACCAGCAGTCACCCAGCTTAACTGTGCTCAACACCCTTTTGTGAACGGCTAAAGATTTTGTGCACCAGAAATATTTTACCTTATAAATCTCAGAAGACAGCATGAATCCTTAAGAGAAGGATTGCTCGCAGGAGTGAGCTGGGCCCAGGTTTGCACTGCTGCTCACTAACTCACTGTCTTTCTGAACTTTGGCGTCCCTTTGGCCCAGAGGCCATGAAAAGACTAACCTCATGAGGCTGTCTGCAAGAATTAATTGTTAATGAATACATGTGTATTTTTTTTTCTGCTGCTGGAACATGGAAAACACTCGAAAAGTATAGCCCCCCACTCTTCCCCTCTCTCCACAGTTGTCTCTTGCAATATAGATTGTGTAAATTGTGTAGTTAATTTTAATTCCAATTGTTTAGAGACCTATAATGACAACGCCAAACCCTTCCTACACGGTCCACTGAATGCCAGGCATATTATACATGCTTTATGAATGCTGAGAGTTTTTGAAGTGGATTAGAGGTATGCCTTCAGAGCATTTCTCTTTGGTGGTCTGAATTAATGTTCAAAGTAATGAAAAGACAACCTATTTCTAGATTGTTACCTTAGACAGTGAAGAAAACCATCAAAAACAGAAAGCATATGCACATGTAGTTGAATCGGGGGGCTGTGTTTCAGCGACAGCAAGCAGCAGAATTTCACAGCTTTGGCCACGTGGTTCTGGCTTCACCGTGAAGGATACTAGACTGGGGTTATGGGATCTCACTCCTCCACTAAGGAAAGCTGCTGGGGCCAGGCGTGTGTCAGGGATGTCATTGCATAGAGTCCCAGAGAGACCGTTGTGTGAAGCTGAGAAAGTGAGGCCTGGATTTCACTGGAGATGCCAAGCTCATGGAATACTCTAACAGGCTTTCTTTTGGGCCACCAACCAGCTCACAAATCATAGCATGGAGACTTATTATTAGTTATGAATGCTCGGCTTTAGCTTAGGCTCATTTCTTACTAACTCTTTTAATTTAACGTATTTCTCTTTGTCTACAGTGTGCCTTGGGATATTCTACCTTTCTTTCCTTCTGTATGTCCTACTCCATATCTGGCTGTTTGGTGGCTGCCTGGCTGGCCCTGGGTGTCTCACTTTCTTTCTCCTTCTCTCTCCTCTCATTCTCTGAGTCTAAATCTCTTCCACTATTTATTCTCTCTGCCTGTCAGCCCCACCTATCCCTCTGCTGCCTAGCTATTGGCCACTCAGCTTCCTATTAGGCCAATCAGGTGCCTTAGGAAGGCAAGGTGAAACAGCAACTCATCTTTACATAATTAAACAAATGCAGTATAAACAGATGTAATACATCTTTACATTGTCAAACAAATGTAGCATAAACAAATGCAACATACCTTTAAGTAGTTAAAGTAATATTCTGCAACATAAATAAATGTAACACATCTTTGTCTAGTTAAAGTAATATTCCACCACAGAGTACAGGAGAGCTACTAATAGGGTGTGGAACCAGCCCAAGAGAGAGAAGCGTGCGGCAGTCAACAAAACTGAAAGGAGCTAAGAGATCTGAGGAGTGCTTTGACCTCAGACATGGAGATGCAGAGTTTGGAGTTTGCCCTGCTAGTTTTAGATCTCACTTTGGTCCAATATTTCCTCACTATGCTCCCTTTTGGAATAGTAATGTATATCCTGGTATGTTGGAAGTATGTGATCTACTTTTTGATTTTGATTCTACACAGGATTACCATTAAGAGATTACATGAGTCTCAAAAGACACTTTGGACTTTTAAACAGTGTTGAGATTGCAATAGACTATAAAAACTTTTGAAGTTGAATTGAATGCATTTTTGCATTCCGCTATGACTATAAACCGATGGGAGACCAGGGAGTGGAATGTGGTGGTTGAATAAGAACAGCCCTCATAGACTCACAGGTTTGAACACTTGGTCATTGGGGACTAGCATTACTTGACAGGGATTAAGAGATGTGTGGCCTTGTTGGAATAGGTGTGGCCTTGGTGGAGGAAGTGTATCATTAGGGTTTTGGGGTTTCAAATGCTCAAGCCAGGTCCAGTCTGTCTCTCTCTTCTCTCTCTTCTCTCTTCTCTCTCTCTCTCCTCTCTCCTCTCTTCTCTCTCTCTCCTCTCTCTCTTCTCTCTCTCTTCTCTCTCTCTCTCTCTCTCTCTCTCTCTCTCTCTCTCTCTCTCTCTCTCTTCATGCTTCCTGTCCATCTGGATATACAACTCTCAGCTACCTCTCCAGGATCATGTCTGCTTGTGTGCCACCGTGCTTCATGACGGATGTAAGCAAGCCCTAGTTCAATGCTTTATTTTATGAGTTGCTGTGGTCATGATGTCTTTTCACAGAAATAGACCACTGGACTGAGACAGCAATTTAAGGGGAAAAAGCTGTGTGAAGTGAGTGGCAGTCATGGTCTTATTAGTCATGAGCTAGACTTTATTAGTCAAAAGCTAGGCCCTTGGATTGCTTAGGGCCATGTGGGAGGGGAAAAACAGGCATGCACATCTGTCTTTTAACACGTCTGGAGGAGCTAAGTGGCTCCACCCATTGTCATCTGCAGGGTGTTATGAGTGACTGTCCTCTGAGCCTATCATAGGACTCCACCACTTGGAGGCATTCAGCTGTGCTCTCTTGCAAAAGGATCACCCCAGTTGGGCTTATTGACTGCTCACACCTCTTGTGAAGTGATGAGGATTGTCAGGAGATCCTCACCTGAGTAGCCAGATGCTCATCACACCTGCTGTACATCACTCTGCCTTAACTACTTGCGGGCTGGGGGAGGGACTAGAGCATGTAGGCCAGGAAAGATGAGAAGAAAGGGGCTCCATGTTTGTGTATATTGGACATCACTTATCCATGCTGGGCAAAGGCGTTCCAGGTGATTCCTACTGGGGGAAGAGCACCCACCCCCTCTAAGTAACCCCTTATCTATGTTCTGGAAGGAAGACCATAAACTCTGATTCCCCAAAGTAAATTTTGGCAGATTGTTCATTGGTTTGATATTTGGAACTTTAAGAGGAAGGGATGATGTTGTTTGTATCTGCCCCAGGAAGGAGTTTTAGTAAAGCAAGGATTTCTCAAATGGCATGTGAAGATACAGAATCAATAGTGAATGCCAAGCCAGGCCTTCAACCCCACACCTGGTTAACTTTTCCTGGGTACAGTCTGCAGTAGCCTGGGTGAGAACCACTGACAAGCAGAGAGAGTTGGAGCTCATTCTTGCAAAACCACTAAGTGTAGTGTATAGTTTCCTAACCACCGTTTCGTCCCTTCCTCCTTTCAGCTCAGAATGGCTTGTTTGTGACAGGCAGGCAGTCTGTTATCCACCCAAAAGTCAGGCACCCACCTCATCCCTTCTAACTTTCACCGTGGAAATTGATCCATCTCAGAGATGCAATGTGGCTGGTCTGAGGTCTGTCCCATCTGCAGCCCCTGGCCACGTGCATTCCAGAACAGCTATTACTTGAATGTGACACAACACGTTTAGACTCTACAGCATCATATCTCAGTGACAAGGGAGTGGATACTCCTAGAGCCTTTGATAGTGTTGGGTAAGATGTGGGCATGCGAGCCTGTTCTAAACAGAGGTACATACGGGGGAAAGTCGGATGAAAAGTTCTTACAGAACTCGGACTCCAGATGGATAAAGCAGAAAGTAAGACTTGGTATTATTTACTTGGTTTCATGTAATAAGGCATTCACAAGATTCTTGTATGTTTATAACAAGAACACTTGACATAAACTTACTATTTCGTGCACATTGTAACAAGAAAAATGGGTTGAGTGCTTTAGTTACTGTTTCTCACTGTGACCAAACACCTGACAAGAAGCATGTAAGAGAGGGAGGAACTATTAGGGCTGGGAGTTTGAGGGTGCAGTCTGTCAGGGCAAGGAAGGAACAACACGGTGACTGGTCACATTTCAACCACAGCCATGAAGCAGAGAGAGATGGATGCTGGTTCTCAGTTCACCTTCTCTTTTTCATTCCATGGGAATGCCAGCCCATGGGATGGTAGCGGCCACTTTGAGGGTGGGTTGTCCCACCTCAGTTAACCCAATCTAGAGACTTCCTCCCCATGCCTGCTCGCAGGTGATCCTAGATACGGTCAAGTTAGCAATCAGTATTAACCATCACAGCATGAGAGACGAAGTAATAGCTTTCCAAGGCTGGGGGCGTGGCTCAGGTAGAGCACATACCTAGATATGTGAGACCCTGGGTTTGATTCCCAGCACTGAAAGAGTTGGGGAGCCTCCCTAAAATATCTCAACGCTAGCAGGTTAGACTAGGATTTAACAGTAACTGGTTATTTCCCAACAGGAAACTCCTTTCCTTGGGATCTTTGGATGTGCTCCATGTACTCACAAGTCTCTACATGTGGAAGAGAAAGGCAGAAAAGATGGCATGATAAAGTTTGAGACAGACCACTGACTCTAAAGCTGGAAGGGGAACATCAACTCTGGAAGCCCAGTAGCTGCAGGAAGCTGGAAGAGGCACGAAAACCCAGACGACACCTTGATTTGGCTCAGAGAGACCTGTTTTGTCTGACTTCCAGAGCCAGGAGGACACGGCTTCACTTCAAACCTCTGACTTCAGGACCATTTGTCATAGCAACGACAAGGAACTAATACAGCAGGGAGGCAGCTGCTGTGGCTGCCCAAAGCTTTGTCAGACATGCCCTGTTTGTTGCTACAGATGCCACCTGGCCTTCAGCAAGTTT
The DNA here is from genome assembly GCF_018167655.1 of Microtus oregoni. Taxonomy (NCBI): domain Eukaryota; kingdom Metazoa; phylum Chordata; class Mammalia; order Rodentia; family Cricetidae; genus Microtus; species Microtus oregoni. Next base: position 30,341,358 of record NW_024543080.1, on the reverse strand, counting down.
AAAAGCTCACTAGGCTATTCTTGCATGAGGCGAAATTCTGCAGCCACTGTTCTGGAGAAAGATACACAGTGCCCTGGTGCTAAGTGGTGCTGTCAGAACGACTTTTCCTTTCTCGAATAGCTACTTGGTCACTAGCTTCCCCCTGACCTGCCTAGCTGAGTCACCCAGAGTGTTCCCAGAACACCCCTCCTAACTACTGATCAAGGTGTGGGGTGGGGCTGGGACAGAACTTTCCACATGGTTTAATCAGGGTGGAAAGCCCCTGTGTCAGGTGAGCAGTGGAGGCCTCAGCGGCCTCCGTCATCCTGAAAACTCTGGCCCTGGCGCTAATGCAGTGCAAAGGAAGTTTGCAGAGCACAGCCTCGCACGGCCAGTTGTCCCCAACAGGAAATGTTTACACATGTTTGCAGAGCTTCTCTGTCAGCGTTGAGTAAGAGCCAGCTGTTTGCTGAAAGAATAGCCCATGAACCCTATAACCGAGGACTCAAAGACAGATACAGAATTGTATCTTCTTTAGGAGAGCCCAGGAAAGTGTCTTGAGTTACTTCTAGCAGAGGAGCTGAATGGGGACAGTGTCCTTAAGGGCCAGCCACATAGATCCCCAAAGATAACAGCATGCACTGGATGGGACAGGCTCCACAGATTTCTCATTGCAAAAGGGGAAATTGGCGTTTCTGTTGTCGCATTTCCTTAGTTTCTCTGCTCTAGTGTCCCTGTGTGCATGATAGCATGGGCTCTCATGCCAGGGTACGTGTGCAGTCAGAGGACAAGTCTGGAGAGTCTGTCCCCTCCTTCACTCTCTCACGCGTTCTGGGAATCAAACTGAAGTCGCTAGGCATGCAAAGAAAGTGCCTTTAGGGCTGAGCCATCCCACCAGCCCTATAAATAGAAGTTTGATGGTCGTCACCGCCTTAATCTACTGATCGATTCAGTGTTAGTCACAGTAGGACACCCTGACCTTATGTGGCTCCTGATAAGATACAACATGAAGCAGACAGAGTACCGTGAAATGTTCTTACCAAAGAAATTTAGTCTAACTCTTTCAAATCTCCAGTCTTAACCTGCAGAGAAGAGAAATCGCACAGGTGAAGGAAGACCGCGAGCTGGACCAGGAGAGAGCAAGCGGGTAAGCCACAGCTGGCATGGTCTCTTCAAAGAGATACTATGGCTTTTAAACATACAACTATTTCAGCATAAAAATAAAGTTGCATAACCAAATATGATAGCTTAGTTGTATTCTAGCTCATTTTATCTTTTATACAGAAGGAAAGAAAAATGCCTACAAAACGATGTTAGGGAATTTTCTAAGGAAATTTGAGTACAGACTGTTGTGACAGTCCATCTTATTTGTTGATCTGGTGGGATCTGAAATCACCATAGAAACATAGAAACAAACCACTGCTCACAACTGTAAGGGAGCCCCTAGATGGAGGTGGAAACACAAACCCTAAGGGTGGTCACAGCCATTACAGGGGCTGAAGTCCTGGACTGGACAAAAAAGAGACAGGTAGCAGAGCTCATACGCTCGTCCCCCTTCCCCTCCTGACGGTGGACACCGAGTGACTTGGCTGCCTTAGACTCCTGCCGCCATGATGTCCCCACCAAGAAGGACTGCGCACTGGAACTGTGTGCCAAAATAAATCCTTCCATCCTTAGACTGCTTTCGTCAAGTGTTTTGTCCTAGCAATGAGGAAGGTAATTAATACAGACAGGATATTAAATGATATTAGAGATCTGTCATGTGCCTTGAGTGTGATACTGATATCACGTCGTGCTGAAGAACTTCCTCTTTTTAGCAAAACTAGCTAGGGACCAAATGTCTCAGCGTCTGAAACTCATTTCAAATGTTTCTGCAAAATAAAAACGCGTGCACACACACAGACCCGTACAAGCAAAGCAAAATATTGCCAAAAGGCTGTCAAACTGTTGAAGACGTGGTGGGTAACATTGCACTCCTTTCAACTTCCTGGGTATTTGAAACGATTCCCACAAAATCTGGGGAAGCAGTATCATCATAGCCTTCTGTGCCAGAAATGGCTCCTCCAAATTTGGTCCCCGGGAGGGCTTGAGGTTGGCACCATCCTGGCAACATTTTCTTCTGAAACTGTCATTTCCTGAAAGTGTCCACCCACACGGAGGCCACCTTCATGGATGGCTTCCTTCTCAGCCTTGACCTTATGCTTCTAGCGTTATTAAGGTGGCTTTCACAAGGCTCGTCTGAGGAGCTGGGACACCCTCCAAACCCCGGATGAAGTTAACAGATTCCTTAACTCAAGTGTCCCAGGACCTTCTTGTTGTTACATGCACAGTCAAGAGAACAAATATTGGTTTTGTATATACACAATCTAATTGATGTTTTCAAAAATAGCGTACTATAATGTGTGTTCCAAAATGTCACCCCCTGGGCGACACAAGCCAGCCTAGAAATCGGCGTTGTGGACTCACCTTCAGGCCCTGCTTCACATTCGTTCTCTACGCTCCTGTGCCTTTGTCCTTGAAGTACATGTTTGATCTGTGAGCCCTCAAATGTCACCAAGAATCACATAAAGAAAATAAGCCGGCCACAACCGGGAAGTCCTTCTAGCCAGACACTAGAAGGATTAGGAAGGTTGATATTTATTTTCTTAAATTAACTGGCTTTAATTGTCACTCATTTAAAATAGAGTTCAAATTTTGCCAATGTTGGTGTGACTTGAAACCCATAAGGGAGGCTACTTGGGTGGTCCATTGCCCCCTTGGAAACAAACATCTAAACCGTGAATCTGAAGTTTGTCATTTTGCATGAAACAGCAGCATAGCTACCACATCAACTCTAAGGCATAAATGCACTGATCCTTGCAAATTGCTTAAAACAGGGCTTGGTTTTTGTCTTAGGAACCTGTCTTTCTATTGCTGTGAAGAAACACCATGGCTATGGCAGCTCTTATAAGGAAAACATTTAAAATGAGGGGACTCGCTTACAGTTTTAGAGGTTCAGTCTATTATCATCATGGCAGGGAGCATGGTAGCATGCAATTGGACATGTTGCTGGAGAAGTAGCTGAGAGTCTTACATTGTGCCGGCGACAGGAAGTTGACTGTCACACTGGGAGGTATCCTGAGCATAGGAAACCTCAAAGCCCACTCCCACAGTGACACACTTCCTCCAACAAGACCACACCCACTCCTCCAACAAAGCTATACCTTGAAATAGCCATTCCCTATGAGATTATTGGGACCAATTACATTCAACCTTCCACAGTCTCTAGTAAATCTCTATATGATTTGGCATATTGCTACTACTATTCATCAGACATTCAGTCATATTACTTTACAGTTATATTTGTGTATGAAACACTGAAATGTCCTTTTCATTGCAGGTGAGAAAAGTTTAGCTCAACCGGCTTCAGAAAGGAAAAAAATAGGATCATACAGCCAGGAGTCCAGGTTCAGAGGTAACTTCAGGTGTGTTTGGATCTAGGATTCCAGCAATGGCACGAGAGCTCTGCCCCTCCTTTCCACTGTTCAGCTCCGCTTCCTCTTCAGTGGAGCTATGGAAGCCTCTCTCCAAGAGATGGTCAAGACGTCCAGTAGGAGCAGGATGATACCCCAAGCTCTGCTTCCTCTTCAGTGGAGCTATGGAAGCCTCTCTCCAAGAGATGGTCAAGACGTCCAGTAGGAGCAGGATGATACCCCAAGCCTTAATCACTGTTGTCCATGATTCCTGGAAAACACCTAGCCACTTCTGGCATGTACTTCATGTGAAGGTGAAGGTGACTCCAAGCAGTCATGTGGTCCTAGCTTGCTTCTGAGCAAATCACTTGGAGAGGAATACTGGATAGCTAATGGTTGTCCCAAAGACAGCCAAGGCAAAGGCTTGAGAATGCTTCCAGGCCTTTTGAAGAGGGAGTGACAGTGTCTCCAAAGAGGCCATGTCAATGAAGAGATGAAATTATTCTCTCAGAACTGAACACACTGTCTCAGTTCATTCTGTATCCCTTTATTAACCAAAAAAGTGCTGTCAGTTTTGATTTCATACTGATCACAGTCATGGCTACTGGATAAATGGGCCCCACAAGACTGGGAGTACTGGATCCATTCAGAACCTCCTATGTGAACCCACTCTAAGAAGAGTAGAGTTTGACTGGCCTCTGCCCATCCTAGCAGGGTTGACTTACACAGACAGCATCTCTATTAAGGTCATTAAGACTCACAGAAAAAGACACACCTAAGAATTCAAGAACACCTGGAACCCCGTCAATCTGATACAGAAAGCTGGAGATGGCTAAAGTCATTTAACAGTGCCATAGACTGTCTCATTATTGTATCCTCTCTATTGCCACAGGAGCCCCAGTGCCCAATGAAAGTGATCATTTACACATTCCACAGATCTCTGTCTCTCGTGGGTAAATATTGATTAATCTTTGCTGCCTATCATATGTTGGGCTCCTTTTTGAATAATGTCAAATACAAGAGATTAATGCAAGCTATTTATTTGGGTGGTGATACTAAGAAACAGCCTAATAACACACATTCAAAGGCCAGAGAAAAAATGTACACAAAGCAGTAAGTACAAAACCTTGGAAACAATGGGCACACAATAACAATTATCATCTTGATCTAATTCCCAACTTGTCTGTGTAGAATCTGAGCTCTGTGTGTGCTAGAATTGATGGGATACTTATATCTAATCAGCAACAGGGGACCTAGTCTCAACATAAGCTAGACGTATTTAGCCCCCGGCACCAATTGGCACAATCAGCCCATGGCAACAACGCTTACTTCATGGCAAGCAGGAGTCAGTGTTTGAGTGAGACATTAGCTACTAGCAAAATTAGATTTGCCCTGTCAGCTATGAGACAATAACTCTTTTGAGGAGTAGGGAAGGACATTAAGATGTTGGTCTGTGAGATTTCTTCCAGCAACTGATAGGAGCAGATGCAGGGTCCCACAACCAAACATGAGGTGGAACTCGGGAGTCTTGTGGAGTAGAGGGAGGAAGGATGGGAAGAACCAGGAAAGTAGATGAGGTAGAGGAAAGTAAGTGGGCAGAATCATGTGACATGGTGAAGATCGGTTGTGTTCTGTGTCCTCTGACCCCCAGCAATGTGTTAGGAACCTCAGCTAGTAAGGTCCAGAGGAGGAGATTGGAATCCCTTTGAAACTGTGTCAGTCTGTGAAACCCAGTCTGAATTCTTAGAAAAATATCTAGGAGAGAAATGCTTCATACCCAGGGACATGGGCAAGCTAACATCTCATACAAAGTGTGTTGTCCTTTGTCGTTTAACTCTTTATTAGAGACATTCGATGACAAATTTCAGATAAACGTTTTTAGGAATTTTAAAGCTGCTTCTTAAGTTTGACAAGTTTATGGTTTGTCAAAGAAGAGTGAAGATGTTGTCCGAGGACATTGGTCACATGAGGTTCTCTTTGGTGGGGAGTACAGCATTCTTCAAAGACTTCCATAAACCACCACATCACTAACACGTCAACTCCAAAAGGGAGAGAAGACCATGTCCCTGAGAGAGCGTGAGTATTAGAATCACCCTGCCAGTGAAAGGTTTGACTTGTTTGGAAAGAGCGAAGGAACACTCTTAAGCCTCTGATCTTTAAAAAAAAAACCATCTGTTTTGTAGCCACTTAACCTCCACCCCAACAAACACACCAAGAAGTGTTGGGCGCTCAGTGGTAGATATTCCCTCATTTCTCCGACACAATGGAAACGTTGTATTGTTCTATTTGCTCCTGGGACAATGGGTCTCCAAAGATACCTCCAACCTGAACAGAGTGACAATGAGCCACATTGTGTGGAGACAGGAGTGCCAGTGGCAGAGAGGGACGGCCGACCTCTGCACCACGCAGCTGTTGGTGGGACGCTGTGGCCTCCAAGCACCCTGGAGAATGAATGCAACATGGCTGCCAACTTCCTCCAGCGCAAATCCTCATGTGTCAGAGATTTTTAAATTAAAAAAAAAAATCAAGAATAGATGGCAAAATAAAGACTCATTATATGTGTGCAGCCTGTGCTTTGCCTCACGTGCACATCACTGTGTGTGCGCAACATTCATGGCATTTCTTGGGGATAATGAGTTCATTCTGCCAGGACCCATTTATGGCTAATAACAATCAACAATTATTGATGATTCATTATTACCTTCTACCTCATGAATATTTATTGTCCCCTCAAATCGGCACCGAAGACTGCTGCAGACAGATGTCTAATTAGACTGCAGGGTAGAAACAGCCCCCTCTTCACTCAAGGTTTATTTAGTCACACACACACAAAAAAAAAAAATACTTCACAGGGGCCGATTTCTTGAACATATTTATTTACTTATTTTGTTAGGGTTTAAAAGGGAAAGCAGCAGAAAGGAGATGCTGGAAGCATGAAGGACTTGAATGCATGACTTCGTTACTGGGTGATGGTTTTAAAAGGTGCAGTGTACCTTTAAGAAGTCAGGCCTCCTGGGAGCTCATTGGAGGCCCCTTTGAAGGGGATTGTGGGAGACTCCTCTGCCTCCTTCTGTGCAGTCTCCCTGAGTGTTTCCTTCCCTGCCAGCTCCCACCAGGATGGTTTCCTCTGTGAGGCCTGAGCTTCCAGCCTTTGAAGCTCCAGAACTGGAGCCCAGCTCGCCTTTTCTCCTTAGAATTGAGTTGTCGCAGAAAGGCCGTGATGCCGATGAGACTCGGACTACTTACTGCAGCAGCCTTCGTACTGATGAGAGCTCAGACTATGTTGAAAATGTTTTCTCTGGGGCTGGTGCCATACTTCAGTGGGTAAACAAGTCTCTGACCTCCACAGGCATGTCGTGATATGTACACCCCAACTCCCACGCCCCCACACAAAATAAAGAAATAGACAAACAAATGTAGTAACACGAATGAATAAAAATGTTATCTAATGTTCGGAGATCAGGTAAGTGAGCCCCGTTTCCCAGGCATGACGAAATGTCTGGCACATGACACTTTTTCTTTCCTGCAGTCAGGCACATTTTTAATAAAATATTCATTTCTATTTTATTTACACTGGCATTTTGACTGTGTGCATGTCCGTTTGAGGGTGTTGGAAACCTTGGAACTGGAGTTACAGATAGTCTTGAGCTGCCGCGTGGGTGCTAGGAATTGAGCCCAGATTCTCTGGAAGAGCAGCCAGTGCTTTTAACCACAGAGCCATCTCTTCTGACCTCACAGGTTATCCTTTTAACTGGGGAGAACCTAAATACCTTTTTGTAGAAATAGTCTAAAGGCTGAGATTCTCCTCCGGCAGCCCCCTACGTGTTCACAATAATCCTAACTATACACTTCCATCCGTTTCAGACCACAGCACAGCCCGGAAGACTCATCACACCGCCGTGAAGTCTGTGTGCCCGCCAGCTGAGTACTAGCTGAACTTGCGATTCCCGAGAGGGAGGTCAGTGGGGGTACAAGGCTAGATCAAGAGATGCAGAGGCCGTAGGATAATCTAGGATCTCTCTTAGTCCTCAGTTTGGAAGACAGAGAAATGGGGACTCAGTTTCCGGGTAACTATAGCTGCAGCTCCCATAAGCTCTCACTGCTAGTTCACACTGGTGTCGGGTTTAATATGATTGGGTCCCGTGATGTACATGTGCTAGATCTCTGCATCCATCTTCACAGGAACCTTTGAGATAGGGGCAGTCATTGGCTAAGGTCACACAGCCATGGGTGTGGCCGTAGATGTATGGTTCAAATCTACCCAAGGCTCTCAGCCATTGTACAAAACCATCAGAAGCAGGCAGGGGTCAAAGGGCACCTCGTGGCCTTCACAGCAAGCTTTGTGCCCTAGCATGTGACTTACCCAGAGGCACCTTTCTCTCATTGCCTCAAAGAGCCTTTGTGCTGGCTAAGCCCTATATTCTCAGAGGCACATCTGGTCAAAACCAGACATAGGTCTTCTCCCTGAGGTCTTCTACCTCTAGGCTGTCGGGTACCACTGCTCCTTAACACAGGTCTGCGCTGAGGGTGGTCACAATGAGTTACTCTGCTGCTATGAGAGCTGCTATTTCACTCCCTCCCCTATGAATCATGGCTTTCGTGTCCTTCCGTCAGCCATGCCTCCACATGACCAGCCCAGCGGAAACTACAGAGGGTAGGAGCGCAGAGCTGTGGGCTGGCCACCTGCCAAGGACCCCAGGGTGAGAACAGCAGGACTTCTGCTTGGTTTTGTGCCACACCACACGCAGCAGGGACTGGGTGGCTCTTGATGCTCGCGGACATCCAGAACAAAAAGCAAGGGCCACACTCAAAGTAAAAAAAACTGAAGGTTTGTACTGTGGTTGTTTTCCAAGAAAAACAAACAAATGTTCCGACCGCTCTAGTTTTGAAAATAAGTAGCCATAAATTCGAATGTTAATCTGTTGGCAGTAAAATGTACACTGCGGTTCTGTGTCCTAGCCGGTCACAGACACCCAAGTCTAGCCACAGTCCTGCCATTCCCAACTGTGTGAACTTAGCCAATTCTGTGAATTCGCTGGTCTCATTGTGCCTGGAAACAGAAGGAATGTATTTATCTCCTATGCTCTAGTCTATCCTTAGTTCCTAGCTGAACCTGTGTTATCCTGAGGGAGGTAGTGAGGGTGCAGTACGAGAAAAGATATTTCTAGAATGACCAATGCCGTGTAGGGTGTGTGTAGGGTCTCTTTCCCTCCTGAGACTGGAAAAGGTGGAAAGCTGGAGACTCAGTTTCCTCCTGGTAACTAGATACGCAGCTCCGGGAAGAATAATACCAGTTCACACTGGTGTTGGCAGAAGTCTCATAAACTCCGGAAAGAATGAAGCTAGTTCACACTGGTGTTGGCAGAAGTCTCAGGAACTCTTGGAAGAATGAAGCTAGTTCACACTGGTGTTGGCAGAAGTCTCAGGAACTCTGGAAAGAATGAAGCTAGTTCACACTGGTGTTGGCAGAAGTTTCAGGAACTCAGGGAAGAATGATGCTAGTTCATTACGTTTTGCCTCAAGGGTTTTTACCTTTCTTTCATTCTGTATGTCCTGCTCCATGTTTGCCTGGCAGCTGCCTGGCTGGCCCTGGGCATCTCCCTCTCTTTCTCCCTTGCTCTATCTCCTTCTTTCATCCTCCCTTGAGCCTAGATTCCTCCTCCTACTTACTCTCTCTGCCTATCTCTCTACTGGCTAGCCATTGGCCATTCATCTTTTAATTAGACCAATCAGGTGACTTAGGCAGGCAAAGCAACACATCTTTACATCATTAAGGAAATGCAGCATGAACAAATATAACATATGTTTCATAGTTAAAGTAATAGTCCACAACATAAACAAATGCAATACATCTTTACATAGTTAAAGTAATAGTTCATAACATAAACAAATGCAATACATCTTTACATAGTTAAAGTAATACTTCACAACACTTTGGCCCCTGGTGAAGACTTTCTACTTGTATTGCATCATGGCAAAGGCATTATGGAAAGACAAGAAACAAGATGGGTTCTGGAGCAGGATGTGTGTGTGTGTGTGTGTGTGTGTGTGTGTGTGTGTGTGTCTAGAAGATGCACCAGAGACAAGAAAGCAGGTTCCTCTGAAACCTCTAGAATGGTGGTTCTCAGCCCATGGGTCCTGACCCTCTGGGATAGAACTATCTTTTCACAGGGATCATGTGACCCTTTCACAGGGGTGGCATATCAGAGATCCTGCATATCAGAAATTTATATTATGGTTCATAACAGTAGCAAAATTACAGTTATGAAGAAGCAACAAAATAATTTATGCTTGGGGGTCACCACAGCATGAGGAGCTGTATTAAAAGGCTGCAGCGTTGGGAAGGTTGAGAGCCCCTGCTCTAGATGGAACCAGCTCTACCAACAATCTGTCTTCAGCCTGATAGAGTCTCGTTCTGCTGAGCTCCCAAATGTAAGCCCAGGCACTTGTCTTAGTCCCAGCAGTCCATCCACCCAGTAAAGGAAATGAACACCGCCCTGACCCTCCCTTCCTATTTTTTGCTCTCCTGATTAGCAGTTACTTTTACACCCTACTCAGAATTACAAAGACATTTGCCACTTGTATAATCATCAAGATCTGCAAAGATAAACTACTAACACCTTCTCATTCACCCTGGGCTAGGCACTGTGCAAACCCTCAATATGCCCCGGCTATTTGGTGCTAGAAATATCTCATTTGTCCATTGTCACTTTGAGCCAAGATACACCACATATGGTTCTACTTTCACAATCAATACCTGCAACTGTGCTATGTTTTCTCATACAGATCATTCATCCATCCGTTCATCTGTCGACATACCCAGAGCCATTCATTCAATGCCAGGCCTCAGACAGATCAGATGCTCCATTCTCTTGGACCTATTCATGGGAAATAATTGGCCCTCCCTTGAATGCCTTAGATCTTTGTAAATACTTGTCACCTCAAGGTGCTCAGTTTGTGCACCTTTGACATTGAAGCCTTTAGGACGCCAAATTCTTGCAGGTCAGCCTTCCTATGATGTCATGATTATAAAAATACAACCGGCCAAAACACCAAAAAAGAAAATCTTGAGTCTTTGTTTCTTTTAAAAGAAAGAAAGGAGAGAACGGAAGGAAAGGGAAAGAGCCCAGTGTATACTTCTCACCTTTGCCCCCTCCCCTCTCAACCCCAGGAAGCCTCAGGGGCCCCGCTGGTCCTCTTAACCCCTCTGGTCCTCTTAACCCCTCCCCTCCCTTGGCCCTAAGAATCCTCGCCCCAGCTCTGAACCGGTCATTACAGCCATCCTGATTCCTGTCTGATCCTGTCATCGGTTAGTTGTAACCCCACATCACAGTTCTGTTTTTGTTTGCTTTACGTTTCCTCAGTATTTCTTGCAAGCCCGTGGCCGTAGAACAAGAGAGCAAGCTGTTGATCTACACAGCCAGGTGGGCAAGGGGCAGCCTGGAGAAAACCCGCTCAGTTATCTTTCAATACATCTCATAAGTGACAGTAACACAGCTCAGTGTAAATCCACCCGCATCCGCATGCTGTTCCCGGGATCCCTGAGGGGAGTGTTTCATTTGAAGACACTGACTCAGAGATCATTGGTTCCGCTGGACTCCTCCCCCCCCCTCCAGTCCTCTTCCTTGTCCCACCCCAACAACTCCCCAACCCGGTCTCCTAATTAGAACGTCTTATCAATCCCTCCAAAGCTTAAAGCAGAGCTATGCCAATAGGAAGGACTTAACAGAAAGGCAAAGCTTTCACCCACCTTATTGCTAACCGGAAGTATTCCCGACACTGTCCCATCCACCCCATCCCACTCACCCACCCACAGGGACCAGAAGTCAGGAGCCTCAAGGTCCACACCTACAGAAGTTCTTAGAGTCCTCCGGAAGAGCTGGGAAGGCTTTTGCCTACGCCTATTCTCAACTCACTGTAACCCAGGGGTCAAAGTGGTCAATGGCTTTCCCCACGCATCTGCTGGAAGGGCGGTTGCAAATACAGAACTAAGAATTTGGCACAGGCATTCTTCAGGTGGTTTCTCCGAATTCCAATCTGCATCTATTCCTGGAAAGCCATATGGTTAACTGGTTGTATTTTTGCATAATTTCCCAGTAAGTCCTATTTATGCTCTATCGCTGAGTTTATAATAGATCGAATTAAACTCACCTTCACTTCTGGGAAAGTCATTTGCTCAGAGTGCTTTAATTAACACATCAAACAAAGGGAAGGCCACTAACTTCTGGAATGAAGGAGTAGATTGGGGTGGCAATCCTGAAGCTGAAATTTAGTCTTGGGCAATTTCCCAAACACAAGATCACTGAATTTGACTCAAAGGATTCCTGGGAGCCTCTCTCAGAAAGCAAGGACACCAAGGTTGCTCCACCCAACCTTCTCTGCCAGTCTTTGTCACCTCTACTCAGGGTCCAAGGACTCCTAGTCTCACCTGGTCTCACTTCTGCTTTGTCTCAAGTGTCTGCTTGTCACTTCAGGCTGGACAGAAGGTCACAATTTCCCTTCAAAACGCATTTCTTTGTTATTCAAATCAGTCTCTTTAAAATCCTTTAATCCTGCATCCCCCCCACTTTAAGACCCAGAACACCCCCTCTCCTCCTTCCCTCCACCTCTCCCTCCTTGGGTGTGTGTGTGTCTGTCTGTCTGTCTGTCTGTCTGCCTGCCTGTCTGTCTGTCTACTTTCTACAAGATCTTCCTTCCTATCCAGTCCATGCTGACCCTTAACTCACTATCCACCCACCTCAGACTAAACCCACACGTTTGGGTTCCAAAATTCATCTTCATTCAACCAAGACTTTCTTCTATCATGTGCTGAGATCTCTGCCAGGAACTAGTGGGAGCAGAGATGAAGGCCTCTTGGAGCTGAATTCTGGTACAATGTCCCTCTGCTTTTCTCTCCTCCTCGACATGTACAGTGAGCTTTTCCCCAGCCCTTCCAAGATGATCTCAGCCAGGAGTTAGCTGGTACCTGTGGTGCTACTGGTGCGCATTATTTATGTTGCTGTTTGATGCCGACATTGATTTGTGTTACAGTGTGTGTGTGTTATCTGTGTATTGATTGTTAAATGTATTCAGCTAGGACTAGTCTTCCACGGTTTTGTCTGATAAGGAACAATTGACACTCAATTTAAAAATGGCATTCACCTGCAGGATGTGTGAAGTAATCCCAGGACTTTGGAGGCCAGAGGATTGTTTCAACTTTGGGACCACCATGGACTATATAGCAAGTCCCAGGCTAGTCCAGACTATATAGGGAGACCCAGTCTCAAAAGTTGAAGGGGGAAAAGCCAACAAAAGAAATTGACCATTTATCGAGTGCTTATTTTTGACGCAAAGAGATTTTTTTCAATGCCATCAAAGAAGCCAAGGGTATTATCTGCTTCTTCTGTTTTTCTGTATTCTGATACATTGATATTTGAGGCTTTACTGGCCTTGAAAAGACATCCCACACACCACAAAAAGTCAACATTTGCCTGGAACTTAGCTGTTAGACACCTGCCCTTGTTACTCCTAGGCCAGAAACCAAAAGACCTGAACCTTGTAACTTAGAGCCCACTGAAATCTGTCAAGTTAGCCATACTAAGGCTGATTTCTGGCCTCCATTTATTCCTAAGTCATCCTCCTGCCTCCTCGCTTGGTGCTTCCCTGCTGTCCCCTCTACCCTGTGCCATGATGCTCCCCTGTGGTGGGAAATTAGTTTAAGCTTTTGTTTATGCTGTAGAACATTTGTTTTAATGATGTAAAGATGTGTTACATTCTTTAATGTTGCATTTACTTAACTCCAGGAAGCTGTGTTACTGTGTCGGTCTAAAACACCTGGTTGGTCTAATGAAGAGCTGAATGACCAATAGCGAGGCAGGAGAAAGGATAGGCAGGGCTGGCAGGCAGAGAGAATAAAGAGAAGGAGAAATCTGGGAAGCAAGAGAACAAAGAGAGGAGAGGACATCAGGGGCCAGCTACCTAGCCACCCAGTAACCTATGGAGTAAGAATAGAAGTAAGGTATACAGAAGTAAGAAAAGGAAAAGCCCAGAGGCAAAAGATACTTGGGATAATTTAAGCTAAGAAAAGCTAAAAGAAGCCAAACTACGGCTGGGCATTTATAAGAAAGACTAAAACACTGTGTCATAATTTTGAAGCTGGGTGGTGAACTCCCTCTCAAAAGAGTAACGAGTGAAAACCCAACCAGAACACTCCCCCTCCTCCAGGGAACTGTCAGCAACTATCTCGTCAGGGACAGTCATCTCCCTGTTGACCTTGGATAGCTCAAATTTCATATTAATACACTAACTACACTTTAAAGCAATTAGGAAATGATCAGCTTTTCTCCCAAGAGAGATTATATGGAAAAGTGAATAATGACATTTTCTGTTTGGAAAAACAGTTGTAATTATCTTATGACTTCAAATAAAGTAAAACAGTTATGGTAGTGGAAATGTACAGAATCTGCAGTGATTTTCCTCAGGGGTTGGTAGGAAAACGAATACATCAATGGAAGTGGGGATTGCTAGGGAAACTGGCTTCCTTTTGGGTCAAAAAAATGGGGGAAGGCAGAGTTTTAAGGAAAAAGGTCTCCTTAGAATGAGAAAAAAATCTGGTAAATGGTCTTTTATGGCACAACACACACACACACACACACACACACTTCATTCTATTTTGTATTTTGTAGGCTATCTTTCAAGAATGTTCTATTCAATGGGTGAAATCAGGATAAGAAATAGTTTTCAGTCTTCCTCTGCAAATTGGCTTCTTTCACACCGTAGTCTTTTTATAATCTCAAGTTTTATGGGTGTGGGTGTGTGTGTGTGTGCGCGTGTGTGTGCGCGTGCGCACGTGTGTGTGTGTGTGCGTGCATGCGTGCGTGTGTGTGCATGTGTGTGTGCGCGCGCGTGTGTGTGCGCGTGTGTGTGCGCACGCGTGTGTGTGTGCACGCGTGTGTGTGCGCGCGCGTGTGTGTGCGTGTGTGCGTGCGTGTGTGTGCGTGTGTGTGTGTGTGTGTGTGTGTGTGTGTGTGCAGATTGCTATGGAGGCCAGAGGCTATCGAACCTCCTAGAGCTGGAGTGAGTGCTGGGAACCAAACTCAAGTTCTCTGGAAGAAAAGGAAATGCTCTTAATGTTGATACTTTTATTTCCAGTCAGCTAATCTTGATGCATGTCTTCAGCCCCTCCCCTCCCATCTCAGAAGGTGCATTTATGACTGTCCAAAGGGAGCTATAGCAGTTAGGACATGACAAATGTCTTAACAAGAGCTTGCAGCAATTAACCGGGAGTGTAGAGAGGATGGGAATTTTTTTGTTTTCCCATGTTGAGGTGGAGGTGAATCATCAAGGCTGTCCTGAATTTTGCTCCAGTCGGTCATGCAGGGACTTGGCCTGATCCACATGACAGAGCCTGGACTTCCACCTGTTCTAACTAGGAAGGGGGAAGAGAGCATGGCGGAGGCATAGCAATGTCATAGGAGAGACTGCAGTGGGCCTGCAGATGTTATAATTCTTAATGAGAACTAGCCGGGCAGTGGTGGCACTCGCCTTTAATCCTAGCACTTGGGAGGCAGAGGCAGGCGGATCTCTGCGAGTTCAAGGCCTGCCTAGTCTTACAAGAGAACTTGGTCACATGACTTGCACACACACACACACACACACACGCACACACGCACGCGCACGCACACGCACACGCACACACAACGCAGCTTATCCTTGAACTGCCACAAGGGAGATCTGATTGAGAGAAGGTGGTTTATTCTGCTAGAGACTGGGGCAGTTTGAGAAGTCCAGCCTTTTGTGTATCTCGAGAGCTGCTGTCATTTTCACTTGGTAGCTGGTTACACTGGAGCTCTAGGTGGTAATTAATTAGCCAACTCAAGTCACATCCATGGCTGAAATCAGAAGTAGAATTTAAAGTGAGGACAGGGGACTTCTACAGCTCCTTTCCCTCGCTTGTCTTAAACACAGCCTAAGCATCCTTTTTCTTCTTGCCAATATCCTTCTACTTAAAAAGGCTCCCAGTCTCTGCTAACTCTGTCTCTCCTCCTCACTCCCTCTCCAACCAAGGCTACCCCAGTTCTTAAGGAGGTGGGTTGTTTGGTGCTGACAGGGTGTCACCGTTTATATAGCAGGGCTTAGGAAAGAGCTGAACACACAAAATGGGGACCTCACTTTCCCCTGCCTGAGCCCTCCATCTGCAGGGATGGAGTAAGAGTCCAAGTGAGTGCTGTGCTTGCTTTCTCCCTTCCTCTATTCTTCATGCCAGCGCCACCTAAAGAGCACGTGACCACTCTGGCTCATGTTTTGGGGCTGCCTGCCTTGGGAAGTGTCCATGGTCCCCTTAGGAGGCCTTTCCTCACTGTTCTAATAATGCTTCATTTCGACAGAAACATGGATGCTTTTGATCTGAGTTAGTCTATCTGGAGTTCCACCGATATGTAAAGTCTATAAAATAATAACATTAATTTGAGTTTTCAAAATAGTTTTGCCCAGAAACTATCAAGCCATCTTATTGAATGAGTGTGGTTGATGAACAGTATTGACTCTTCCTCCCCAGAGTAAAAAACAAACATGCTACAGCAAAGTGACGAAAAATAAAAATATGGAAACAGTTCAATGCTAAGCCATGATGTCATTGCCCACAGGTAATAAAGGCAAGAAACATAGAAGCCTAAGAATCAATTGGATGGGATGCAATTTCATCTGTTTTTAACCAAGAAATGTTTTATATAAATTAATGAAATCAGTTCGGTAAAGGAAAAGCAATTGAATATCTTAGTAATCTTAAGACACCACTTCAACCAATAAACAAAATTATAAATTAACTCTCCTGTGGCAAGACAGTGTCTCAAAATTTCAGAAGTCCCTGTAGTCAAACAAAAAAAGAAATATAATACCATTATCCCCTCCCCAAGTACAGTAGATGTTTCCTTGTGTCATTCTCATCACTGTGGAATACAGACTGGACTCTGTCTTTTCCAAAGGAAAAGTGATGTAAGACAATGGACTCTCATCTAACCATGCTCCCTGTGGGAAGTCATCACGGATGTGCTACAGCCACAGGCAGTCTGAAATTACTCACAGGAGACCAGCTGCGAGAGCAAGCCACCCAGCCGTCCCTGTCATTTCACTTCTGTGATGGTGGGATGTGGGTGCTCCTGCCATTGAGACCTCCGGGAGGCTTTGCTCTCAGCCATGGCTCAGACCAGCCTCATATTCTTGGGGTCTCTGCTCTTGCCTACACGAGGCATGAGAGTCTATGATTTCTGGCTTTACATACGGAGAGGGAATGATGGTCGCTGGTGCACACTCAAATCATCCTGCTTGATTTGTTTTCCTCCAAGAAGAATAATGACTCCAGACCATCCCGTTCTCATCTGGATGGCTCTTAAGGTGAGCAGCCTTTGATCTTCTCAGGGCTGATGGGAATCCCAAGTGAGGAGGGGAATTGAAGACAAGGCAAAGAGGCATACAAAAAGAAAGGGCCCGCTTTTGACTAGGTGCCCTTTGTGGGTGGAATAAGAGCTTCCTGTGTGGGTCCTTTTGTACGTGGCTGTCTCTAGACTTTCAAAGTTGGGCTAAGCTGAGACACAGGCAAAGAGCAGAAAGAGGCTGGACTGGAGCTCCAGAAGTTTCCTGTGGGAGAGGACATCACCTTCATTGTTTACTTCTAGGCATGTTGATCTCAAGCTTCAACCAGAGCTGGGTTCTGTGAAGGTTTGTTTGGTGAGTGCTTTGTGTCTGTTCCTTTGTCATTTCTGATGTCACCTACGGACTTCTCACAGTCTGTGTGCCAAGATGAAAGGCTTTTACAAGCACAGCGAAAGTCTTCAAGAGATATAGCTTGAAGGGCTGGAGAGGGAGCTCTGAAAATTGCTCGTACTCCAGCTAAAGAGCTCAGAGCGGCTAGACAGGGTGTACTTTGAAACGTTTTCAAAGAGGGAGAGCCACCAATTTGTTTTATCAGAGCTCAGGATCTTAAATCTCACACAGAGAAACAATCAAGCACTTGGGATGTTTCTGGGTAGAAGAAAGTGTGTGCTTAACACTCTAAGAAGCCAAAAAGGGTTCTATTTTTTTTTAAAAAAATGTAAATCTAGCTTTCTGTATACTGGCGTAACAAGGACTGTTTTGAATTCCAAAAGAATCCAGCATGTCCAACATGGATTATTCCTTTAAAGCACCAGCTGTGAAGGTCGGGCTTTCTTTTAAATTCCACTGATCATCATTGCAACAGACGTGACTAGTCACCGAACATATCGCATTGACCCACTTAGAAAAGGTGGTATTTTTGCTTGTGTACAATGCCTGCACTTGGTGATCTTAGAGGACAGAATGGAATGTCAGAGCCTCAGTTGTGAGCTGCCATGTGGGTGCTGCGAATTGAATCTGGGTCCTTTGGAAGAGCAGCTAGCACTCTTAACTGCTGTAACCTGAATTTTTTCTAATTTTCTTCTATTAAAAGATATTTATACACATGTATACAAACAGACACACACATACACACACATACTCACATATGTATTTATGTGTATGTATATATAGAATGCATGTCTTATATAGACTGTATTAATATATGTATATGTATGTGTATATGTATATATGTATTATGCTTGCATGTGTATGTATGTATGTGTATATATATGACTGCATACAAAGAACTCATGAAGCTACCAAAGAGTAGCTATAATGGTTTAGAAATAAAATGCTGCAGGTCCCCAGGTGGTGGCAGTGGGCAGCAGGTGCAGACCACGAAGGCAGCCAATCCCAGGCAGGGAGCCGCATGGTGGGTGAGAGCCTGAGACGGATAGGCACGCCATGAGACCACAGCACGAGTCTTCGAAGGTAGCTGGTCCTAGGCAGGGAGCCACATGATGAGTGAGAGACAGAGACATGGATAGGCACGCCATGCAGAGTGAGGCTAATTCTTCCCCTTCACAATCCCATTAAGAAAAAGAAATGCTGTCTAGTTCGTCATGTCCATTTGATTCTTTAAAGAAGATGAGTAAAGATGGTCAAGTAGCACCTGACTTGAAATTTGGTTGTCAAGTGAGAAGGGGAAGCCATGCTGACTCTCCCTGGATGGCTTTTAGGGTACTTCTAAGGGACAGTGAGCATGGCTCAGTTCCATAGCCTCAAAAAGAGCTGCAATACACACAAAGGTATGAAAGCTGCCCAACCAAGCTGGACAAAGAACAAAC
Source organism: Microtus oregoni (assembly GCF_018167655.1). Lineage (NCBI taxonomy): Eukaryota > Metazoa > Chordata > Mammalia > Rodentia > Cricetidae > Microtus > Microtus oregoni. Next base: position 30,322,748 of record NW_024543080.1, on the reverse strand, counting down.
ACAAGAACCTGGGGTCGAGGGGAGCAAAATCAGAAGTGGTCCTGCTTCCTGGCAGGGCTTACCATGCTGTGTTTAAATATTAAGCAGCTATGACCTTGATACATATCAACAGATGTTTATTGTGTGGGTTAAGCAAGATAGCCGAGACACACCTTACTGGAGATTAAACTCTAAATTTGCTAAGATTCAATATAGGGCCGTGTCCTCTTTCCCTCCCTCCCCCTCCTTCCCTTTCTCTTTCTGTGTGTATTTGTGTGAGAGCTTGTGTATATATGTGCGTGTGTAAAACTCAGATCATATATGCTGTTTTGCAGTCCTTCTGTATGTTTTACAGGTAGCATGATCTTTTAACCATTTTCCCATGGTGAGTGTTCTAGAACACATCTTCTGCCTGTGTTAACATTCAGTTTTCTTCACACTGTCTTTGGTAAGGGCGCATGTGATTTATGTAGTACATTGTGCAATTCGTGCCGTAAATCCTTACACTGGGCCTTCTTCCCTACCTGGGAACCCAAAGGTACTGTCCTAGTTACTCTTCTACTGCTGCGGGGAGACACCATGAACAAGGTAATGTATATAAGCCAGAGTTTACAGCTTGTGGCTGACAGCATCAGAGAGAGAGAGTCCAGGACCATCATGGCAAGGAGCTTGACAGTGAGCAGACAGATGTGGTGTTGGAGAAGTGGCTGAGAGATGACTTATCTGCAAGTAGAAGGCAGAGAGAGCAAGAGACAGAGAGACAGAGACAAGAGAGACAGAGAGAGACCAAGATTGACTCAGGCTTTTGAAACCTCAAAGCCAGCCCCAGATGGCATGCCTCCTCCACCACATCTCCTAGAGCTTTCCAAGCAGTTCTACCAACTGATAGGAACCTATGGGGGCCTTTCTCATTCATACCACCACAGATATTATAGATGCTCTGGCAGGGCCAGAGGCTGAAGGACAACTGTCTTAAAGGAGAGATTCACTAGAAGCAAAAGAAGGCCATCACAATGAGGGCATTACAAACACCAAGTCTGTTCACGCCTTCCCGACCACCCACGATGGACTCTCTAGCACCAAGGATTGAAAGCATAGCCTCACACAGACTTGGCAAGTGTCCTACCACTGAGCTCTATCCCCAACCCTCTCACTCCTTTTAGTTTTGAGACAGTGTCTCTCCTTTGCCCGGGCTGGCAAGGTGCTCATCTGTGACTCAGGAAGGCTCTGTCCTCCTGCCTCATCTTTGTGAGTGTCCAGGTTTCCAGGTCTGCACCACTATGGCCATTTCTCTGCGAACATCATTTGTCTGGTGTGTGTGTGTGTGTGTGTGTGTGTGTGTGTGTGTGTGTGTGTGTGTGTAAAGTATAGAGCAATAACTAGACATCAGAACCCTAATGAGGCTGCCCAGAAAGGAGAGAAGCTGAAGGCAGAGAAACAAGGCAGTCATAGCAATGTCAGGAAGGACTCGGAAGATATTATCAGTGAAATTTAAAAAGGGGTGATGAGAAGGAGGGAGGTTGAAGCCTATAGAGATGCTGAATTGGAAAGAGTTGTTGAATACCCATAGGTCAGCGTACCCACAAATACCATGTTCTGTATAGAGGTCTGTCCGGCTCTGGGACCTTACCCAAGAGGAAGCCCCAAACTCTTGGCAAGATTTCTACACACACTGAATGGCCATGCTCAGACTCCATGGCCTCTGCCTTTTCCACAGGCTGCTTCTGCTTGCATCATGTGATACTCCACTCCCACTTTGGTTTCCCAGATGGTTACCACACAGTCAGCTGATCTTATCCAACGTCACACCTTCCTGCTGTCTGCCCTCATTTAGATGAATAAATGACCTTTTCTCAACCCTGTGCTGAAGGAGGCTTTGTGATTGCTAGGGGTGTTTCTGGGATTTTACTTTCTTACCAGGAAAGCAAGGCCTTTTCTTCTTTTTCTGCATTGGATGTGGATTTGATGCATGAGTAAACAGCACCCAGCCAGGGAATGGAATTTGGCACCATGAAGCCTCAAACTCAATAGCAAGGGTAATCAGGTGGGAATATGTATAGCCCTGACTCCCAGGGGCATGACTGAGCAGTTACACACACACACACACACACACACACACACCAACAAAGAGACCTCCACTGACACAAGCCCCAGGGGTGTATAATAGTGTTCAGTCCTCATTGCCTAGTGTGGCACTGTGAGAAAAAGAGGATGCCGTTGTGGCATTTCATAGAACCCTGGGAGAGTGGAGAAATCTATGCATTTTTCCACTGGGCTTGTCCCTAGCCCTTTCTCTCTCTCTTTCCTATCCTTCACCCTTTTCATTTCCTCCAAACCAAAGCACAATTCATAATTATCCCTTTGTTTTCCATAGGGAAGTTAAAATCATGATGACTTTTTTTTTTTTTTTTTTTTTGCTGTTGTAGCTTTGATATCCTTCCCTCCATTTCAAGTGTTGGTGTTAGTGTGTGTGAGAGAGAGTTCTTTTTTCCTCCATGAAGTCAGTTGTCTCCCTAAAAGGAATTCTGGTGCCAGGTGTGCAGATAAAAATATCCTCAACTTTCCTACATAAAATATAAGGCATTTCTAAAACAGATTCTAACACCGAATGCCTCAGAGATGGATGCCAGCACTGCTGAGGTAATGCCGCACAGGGGTGAGAGTTGATCACAGACTCAGGGATGATAATCTATCACAGAGTTAAGGATGGGATCCCACCACAGTGCCGACTCCTCTGACTAGAAAGCACTTCAAAGCCTGAGCAATTGAACTTGTCCCTTCCTGATAAAAAGGGCCATTTCCTTGGGCTCAGACAACATCCACTTTGAGATGGCATGATAAATCCTAGACAAAGCCCCGAGCCTCTGCTGGCCATTCTAAAAACCCTGACTTCATCCACCAAGGAAGGTTCAACAGATGACAACATGGAGGTCTGCACTTGCCCAGCCTCAGCCAGTTCCTGAGATCAGCCAGCAGATGTCAGCTATTGGGAACACCCACTGTCAAGGCCAAGGGGAGATTTCTTAGAGATACTATTTACTATTTCGTGTGTTCTATTCTGGGAATAATTGGAGTTTCCTTGCATAAATGTTTTGAGTGCGTTATTTAATAGTTTTCTCCTTTTGTGTAAAACCAAATCTACACATTTGTTGAACCTCTTTAGGACAATTTTTCTCTCTTTTTAATTTTTGAGGTTATATATGTAATCTCAAAATAATAATATATACTTTTATATGTATAGAAAGGGTTTCTCTGTGTAGCTCTGGATGTCCTGGAACTTGCCCTGTAGACCAGGCTGGCCTCGAACTCAGAGATCCATCTGCCCCTGCCTCCCAAGTGCTAGGATTAAAGGCATGCATCACCACCACCCAGCCTGAGATTATAATGTAATAACAACATTTCTTCAGAAACCCTCAAATATACACTACCCTGCTCTCCTTCAAATTTGTGTGGCCTTATTTTTGAAAAAATATACTCATTTGTGTAAACCAATTGTCCTCAATAGCTGTGATTTTCCTCCCTCGGCTTCAAGGACATACAGTAATGTCTGACATTGTGGTTGTCTGAACTATCCCCACAAACTAACATGTTTGAACCAGTCCTTCGCTTGCAGTGCTGTGTTTGAGGTTGTGGAAACGTTGGGAGGTACATTATTAGGGGTGGACCTTGAGGATTGCAGAACAGCCCTGCTTCCTGTCCTGTCTCTCTTTCCTGATTTACCTTGGGAGAGACAAGGGTAGTGGTCCACACCTTTAACCCCAGAACTATGGATACAGAGACAGGCAGAGCTCTGCAGGTTCAAATCTAGCCTGGTCTGCCTAATTAGTTCTAGTCCAACAAAGACTCTAAAGTGAGACCAGCTGCCACGGCCTAGCACACTCCAGCCGCACACCTTCCTCACCATGACAGAACATACTCTCTGAGATGGAAATGTGAAATTTAACATTAACATCAGTTTGGCAGAATCTGGAATCAACTAAAAATCATGCCTCTGGGTGAGTCTGTGAGGGTATTTTCTGGAGGATTAGCTGACATAGAAAGATCCACTTAACTGTAGGCAGCACTGCTCTTTGGGCTGAGGTCCTAGATTGAGGATGAAGGAGAAAGTGAGCTGAGCCCAGGATCCACCACTCTCTGCCTCCTGACTATAGGACTGGTGAGACCAGCTGCCTCAAGCTCCCACCATGCCGGCTTTCCCACCACGATCAACTCTTGGACTATAAGCTAAAACAAACCCTTCCATCAGTAAGCTGCTTCTCTCCGGTATTTTTGTCACAGCAACATGTAGTATGAGGCTGTTTGTTTGTCCCGTCTGCCCAGAACCAAAATAATCACACAGAAACTGTATTAATTAAATCACTTCTTGGCCCAGTATCTCTAACTTCTTATCAGCTCTTGCATCTTAATTTAATCCATTTTTATTAATCTACATATCGCCATGAGGCTGTGGTAAAGTTCAGACATCTGTCTCTGGTGGGGCTATATGGCTTCTCTCTGACTCCGCCTCCTTCCTCTCAGCATTCAGTTTAGTTTTCTCCACCTACCTCTGCTATAGGTCCAAAACAGTTTCTTTATTCACAGCATACAGAGAGGAATCCCACATCAGCAACATAACAAGAAACTAATACATCAAACTCAATCAATCAATCCTTCCTCACTCAAGCTACTTCAACCAGGTCTTCTGTCAGAGTCATAAAATGAATGCATCTGGAAGCATTTCAGACTGTCAGCATGAGTTGATGCTAGGGTGCTGTTGGTAAAAAGGAATACAACTGTCATCTAACAGGGGCTGGCAATACTGTTAAACATTATCCATGCACAGAAAAGTCCCAAATATCAAACAACTATCTTTTCAGAAATATCTATCCACTGGGCTGAGCTTGAGAAACTCAGGGACCAATAAAATCACAACAGAAAAAGACAGCCCTTTCAGCTGACTGATGGATGAGTCTTCAGTTTATTGGTTTTCCTTCTAGTTATGTTTTCATGGTTACTTTGATTGTCTTTATGGTTTCATAGCACTTTTATAACCTAGTGATGACAACTGAATGTTTAAAAGCATTTGCTGATATTGACACTTTTGTTTATTGTTTTTTATGTCATAGTTCGTGTGTGGAGCGACTCCAACATAAAATTACGTGTGCTGCCTGCCAAAAATTAGGGCAGTGTAAAAGGGGTCTAAATCTAAAATTTTTAACATATGCATTAAACCCAAACATTTTACAGCGTGTGTCAAACCTTTCCCAACATTTATAAGCAGTTACAAATATCATTAGGCCAATTGCAGTAAGAGCACAATGACATACATAGTTGTTATTTAATACCAGCAGTTTCAGTCTCTGAGCAACAGTGACAGGAACCCCAGTCTTCCCCCTTCTTAAGTGAAGAGGGGTTAGTATTTTAATTAAAATGAGTTTTGTGTCCCAAAGATTAAAACAGTCTGATGTTTAGTCTGCACCTTAGCTCCAAAGCAAACCAGAATTTAAACTGCAGAGGCAGTTCAGCATTTGTGCTTCAGGGCAGGTGGGATTCCTGGGTGAGGTGAGCTGGATTCAGCTACCTGAAGCATATTTTAGCAATTATCTCAGGCGGATCTCCCTGGACTCTGGAGGCAGAATGACGCCCTGCAGAGTGGCTTAGCAGGTCCTGTTATCAGGCACTCCTCTCCTTGGGGGCAGGAAAGGCCGGACCAAGGACCTCTCCCCAGTCGCTTCTGGAACTCCTCTGTGGGATGTCCACAACCAGGACATCATCAGGTTCAGCTTTTATTTTCTTTCTGTGAAAAAAGCATAAACATATCCTCGACCCCAAATATATATAGGTCGGGTTTTTTTTTTTTTATAATGCATTGCAAGGGCTTTTTCACCTTGCCCTAGCAAAGGTCAGCTTGGTGTTATCACGCCAGATCCATTTGCATCAGGATCTGCTTGCAACTTTTATGAGTTGCTTTCAAGGAGCCTTGTTACGCTCCACAATTTTATTTATTTATTTTTTTATTAGCCATATATGTAGTTCTTCTATTGGAAGAGCCATTTGTAAAATTTAGCATAAAATCCTTTAAGGGATTTTTAGCTATAACATTAGTAAAATACAGTTGTGTGAATTGTAGCAATGATCATCTGGGAAAAGATTATTGTTTTTGCCTTTGAATCGAGCAAACACAACTGTCCAGGAATCAATCTTAAAACTATCAATGAATCTATTGTTTAGTATAAGAAGTATTGATCATAGTCAACATTTTGTCAAACCATTTCCCAGCTTTTCTCCTGCCCTTTTGTATCAGACAGGCTACTGTTTTAAATTAAGAGTTTAATATCTTAACTAGCAAAACTGGGAAGAGTTAGCCATAAACAGCATTTTTTTTTTTTATAAAACTGTTGTAGAATAAGTTTGTATTTAATACAGGCACTTGCCATAGCTGTAAATTATTGTATACTTTACCTGTTGATTTATATTTTACCTGCTTGAGTACCTGTTAGACAGCCTGTTTAAGCTTTCTATTGGAAACTGTTTTTTGTAAGAATTTTACCTAGCTGCACAAGGTCTCCCATAAGAATATTATAACTAGAGCTTTATAAGAAAGGAATAAAAACTCAGGATAGCCTAAACAATTTTAAAATCCTCTGAATGTATCACAATCTTTGATTTTAAAACTTTCTTACAGAAACACAGTACTGAAATTAATTTACCTTGCATATAAATTTTTACACCTACAAACTAAAGACTTTTGACCAAGAAGCAAGATTTTTAAAATGGAAAAGAAGCATATTTTAACCTCCTTTTACTGTCCTGAAGCTGTAACTTTTTGAGTCTAGATTCCTTTATAGCAAACCTGCCTGTCAGCTTTTGCTCCATATGGCTGGGAGTTAAAGACATAGGCTCTCTAGCCCTAGCAGCCAACCTGCTTGGCAGGCATAGCTGTGTGGATTGTACCCTTACTTCTCATGTCTTGAGGGACTCCCTTTTGAGTCCACAAGCAAACACATAAAGCAAACACATAAATCTCTCTTTTTGACTCTTACTCCTCTCACCCTGATTGATTGATTAAATTCCTGTATGAATTTCTCTTCCTTTGAAAGTCCCATATCTTTTTGGATGACAGTGAACCTGCACCTACCTTGTTCTGCAGATCTGTCCGAGTTCTACAGCCGCAGAATGTTCTTTTTTCTTCTTGTTGACATCCCGGGACCGCTCGTGCTCTGAGTCACTGGTTTGGGCACCACTGTAGTCCTCCTGGGCGGGTTACTCACTCTGTGAGAGCTGTACATGCTCTCTTCATCCCTGTGTGTGTGGTTTTGAAAAATATTTTACTTAAAATTCATATTTACATACGATATGTTTGGATCCCTATTCCTACCCTCAATCAGTTTATATATTGGCATGTGTTATTCTTTTTTAAAAAATGCTGCAAGATCCCCACGGCAGTAGGCAGCAGAAATGCTGTAGGTCCCAAATGGTGGCGGCGGGCCATGTGGTGGCAGGCAGTGGGCTCTGGGAGCAGCCAGTCCCAGGCAGAAATGGCTGCTGGTCCCAGAGCAGAGGTCCCAGCGGTGGTGGTGGGCCATGTGGCGGCAGACAGCGGGCCCTGGGAGCAGCCAGTCCCAGGCAGAGACAGCTGCTGGTCTCAGAGCAGTGGTGGTGGGCCATGTGGCAGCAGGCAGTGGGCCCCAGGCAGAGACGGCTGCTGGTCCCTGAGCAGTGGCTGGTCCCAGGCAGGGAGACACATGGCGGGCGGGCAGAAGACAGAAACATGGATAGGCATGACATGCAGGGTGAGATTGAATGTTTATTCAGGGGGTTATGGAGGAGGAAGGGTGAAGAGGGGGACAGGGAGGGAGAGAGAGAGAGAGAGAGAGAGAGAGAGTAGAGGAGAAAGAGACAGAGAAGGGGGGAAGCAGAGAAGTGGGGAGAGAGGCAGAAGAGAAGCTGCCTCTCCGAGAGGAAGATGGAAAAGAGAACCAGCTCAGGCCGGAAGCTGAAGATCAGCCTGCCTCAGCGGATGAGGAGGGGAATGGGTGTGCCTTGTCTCTTAAAGGGACCAAAACCATAACATTCCCAGGTCTTCCTTATAATAAAAAGCACGAACGTCAAGGAAGCAGAAAAGGAAGGGCCCAAGATGGCGGTGGGCAGGTCAGAGGTAATGGAGTGGGCGTGGCTTGTCCCTTAAAGCAACAGGAAAGCACAACAACATGTCCATAGTTGACAAAGAAAATATGTTCAAGGTGACAAGTTAATCACCAGGGACCTTTGTCCATGGATCATGTTATTTCAAATTTTACCAATTGTATCAACTTTTACCTTTTGAAAACACCACTGCTTCTCACTAACTCAAGAAGCTTTTCCCATCAAGGACCACGTCTCATCTTTCATTTATTCTGGAACACCAGATTCGGGGTTCATACAAAAGCCATTGGGACAGTGACCGTGTAAACCAGATGCACATCCCAGCTCTCCATACCTAAGACAGGACGAGCTTGCTGCTTTATCCCAGTTCCCAGTTTGATCATATCGACCATCAGGAAACATATCTGGCCTCCCTCAGAAACTTCCTCCTACAGTAAAAAGTCTTAGGTAAGCTTGGCCACATTTCTTATAACTCAGTCATGACCAGAGAGAAACTTGGTCCATGACCGTCAGTGATAAACCTCATGTAGAAATGTCAGTGAGCTTAATAAGAAAATGTCAATGAGTTTAATAAACAAAGACAGTTGTCAAAACTTAAAGCATCCGAGGTTCTGCTTGTGTGAATCCTGAGCCCGCACATTCTGAGGTGTTAGAGTTAACTTTCTGATCCTGTTTCTCTTTCTAGTGTTTGCTTTTGACTAGCCAGAGCAGCTAAGGCAATCAGGAAAAACAACCCAGGAGAGATGTCTTCCACTTCCCCACTGCCAGCTTAGACAGATGCGTGCTTGATCCTAAGCCAAAAGACTTTCCTCAAAATAAGCTGGAATATGAACCATGAAACTGTTTCTTTAAAATAGAACATATAAATTTTCATAATCAAATTGTCTATCCTACCATATGATATGAATTTTTATAATATTCCATAAATGCTTCTCCTGTAGGGAAATGCATATCCTCCTCACTACAGAGCTGTGCTGATCTATCCTATTCATCCCTAAAGTGTTTTCCTGAACTGAAAGGGACAAACAGCAGCTCTCAGAGTTTTGAGTCCACCAGACTCTGGCAGCCCCGTGGCCCTGACCTGACTCACGGCCCTGCCCAGGATTAAAGTTCTCTAGAATGCCTGTTAACTCCGTGTGCAGTCTCTTTTTCCGTTAGCTAAGGAGTCCTAAGCAGTTGATAGAACAGGACCTAAAACACAAAATCAAAGGGAGAACATGAGCCTGGATGTCAAAACTCAGGTTGAGTGCCCTTCAGATTTATCCCCAAAAGTTCAAGGGGAAGGCAGTTGAATGGCAGCTTCAGTGTACCAAGAGAGAGCAAGTAAAAGGTCAAGGGAACGTGGGACGAGGAGCAGGAAGACCTTAGGAACAGCCCTGCAGCCTGGGCAGACACTGCGACCACAGCAGACCCAGCATGGGAGCATAAGAGTCTTTCTTCCATTTGTTCCTTCTGTGCTGATGCTGTCCCACCCCTCTGACTCCTTTTGACCTATAAACAATTTGTCCATTAAACTTCCTGCCCTGTTTTTCCTGTCCACTACTGCACGGGAACAAGCTGAACAGCGATCTGTGTCCTGTAGTGTTGGCTGTATAGCAAGAAAAAAGAAAGATGTCACTGGTCCTAACAGGGGAGGCCAGTCAAGGCGGAACTCTACACAGCTGTGTCCCTCTTGGTCTGGCATGGAATTTTCCCTGGGAAGGTGGAATCAGCCACAGTAGGTTCCAGAAATGATGGAAAGAATCGGATCACAAGCCCAGGAAGAAAGTTCGGTGGCCGTGTGACTGACCCTATAATGCAATTCCACTCATTTAAAAATAGCACTTGTATGATTCACACTAGAGTTAAGTAAGACACCGCCTACTAAAAATAGCACACGGGGCAAGGAAAGTTGCTTTTAAGAACGAATCCGCCTCCTGTTTGACCAGTAACACATTGGCTAACAGTTAAGTTCTCAGTAATTGCACGCAGTATAAAAGAGTAACGTGTAGAATTACGCCTACCGATACTTCATGTAGAAGTATGTGTAGTAATTCTCCATCATTTCGCCATCAAATGCTACTGTAATACACTATGCAGCACAGGGAACTGAGGTTTAGAGGCTGTGGTGACTCTCCTGTCGCCCTGGTATGTTGCTGAGGTGGGGTCCTATGCCTTAGACTGTTGTTCTTAGATGATTGACTTCCCGGGATCTGTCAGCTTAAGGCGTCATTGTGTGCTATGACAGATGAAACCCAGATTTTCCATTACCTGTCACAGCAGGCTTCTTCCACACCTGCCAGGTCCCTGTGGAAAGAGTGGCTCATGGAAGCAGAACCCGTCCCACTGAAGTGGTCCAAGGCCCAGAGAGAAGGGCCTCTTCGCCACGTTGTCCCTGGAGCTTCAGCTCAGCGTTTCACTGTTGATGAGGCCTGCTTGACCGTCTGGACCTAATCTGCCATTTCCTGCTTCTGACATAATTTCTGCACCAAACCCCGACCAGCTTTCACTTCAAAGCTGAACCCGGCAGCTTCACTCTCAAGGCTGACCGCAGATCCAGCAGCGCCTTCCTCTCCACACTTATCACCAGACTCTCAGCCCGCTTGTGAACTTGGACTCTGATGGAGCCTTTTGAACTTGTATACTGTATGTGTATATGCTCTCACATGTGTATTTTCTGTACGCTATGTGATATGAAAGTTAATACTAGCAATTAAAATTTAAATCAAAGAACCTGAATTCTCTTTGGCCCAGATACCAAAGGAGGCGGATGACACATTGTCGCTAAAACCACTAACCCTTGTGAATTTATCATTATTCAGTAAATTCTACAACTGTGGAAAGACACAAGCATGTTCGTCTATGATTCCACCGCAGCAGGCTCATGAGAGTCGCTGTAGAAGAAATCAGAAGTTGAGAAAACCCCACCCTTCGAAGAGCCTGAAGTGGTAGGCATGACTTCTTTACAGAAGGCCCCCTGCTGCAAGCTAGGGCTAAACTCCAGACTGAGTACTGTCCAAACACCCACCCTGGCACTGAAGAACAACAGAGCCTTGCTGTTGTTCCTGCCTAGTGCTCTTCCTTTGTTTCCCTCTTTGGTGCCTAGACCCCCTTTCTATCTGTGGGGAATCTTTGTGATGAGCTCTGCTGGGAGGCAGAGGTTCACTGCCCACAAGGAGTCTAGCTAAAGAGTCGATCTTTTGCCTCTCTGTTGTCTGACAGTAGAAACAGGACAGCCAAACCAGGGTTAGCCCCTGGAGCCCTTGCTTGAGGACTCAGTTCTTGACCATCAGAGACAAATGGGCAAATAAGTATATGTTCTTATGATGCTGTGGCATCAGACAAAGCTGGTCCAGAGATGGACCCTTGGCCACACTGGCAAGTCACGCCAGAAGGCTGATCCTTCTTGTCATGAATTTTCTCGGCCCTTGGCTTCCATCTGTTTCCTAAGGCTGATTCTTCTACCTTCCTTCTGAGCTATGAGCAACTAATTTCCTACTTAAGAGAAAGTTCATTGTTTAAACAAACGATCCACGGGTTCACGAATGGTTTCCCTCCCTTGCTCTTTGGCATCCTTTCTACCTGTGACAATGTCAGTCTGTTTTCCCACTCCATTCCCTGTCTTTGTCTCCACATTCTGACTTTGGGTTGGTGACAGAGCAGGGAAAAAAGAAGTCACACACCAGACTGGAACAAGTTCAGAAATGCACGGTCCTTCTAGGAGCAATTGGCTTCTTAGCCCGTTTCCTCTGAACAGTTCCTGCAGCTCCGAGACACTTCTTGAACCCGCCCCACCATCTCTCGCATGTCACATTCCAAGGGGCTTGCAGGAAACCACTTAACTATCTGCCCACGGCTGGAACAGAGACCATGAGGTAGAAAATCATCTGGATAAACAACCCTGATTGCACCCACACTGCACACCTCCTCTTCAGCTTAAGAGAGCCACCAGGGCAGGAAATGTAGCTCAGTTGGAGGGATAGACCCCATCACTCCTTCCACTTTAGGTTGAAGCACCAGCATACGCACACACGCATGCACGCACGCACACGCACACACACACACACATACACACACACATTTCTGTCACTTAAACGATTCTAGTATTTTCCTAGACTACATAAACTTATTGTGCCTAAAGATGATACTGATATATACGCATGTGTCTATCACACGTTTTGGGTTTTGGGTGGAGCAAATTTTTCCTTTATGCCTTCTTACACTATAAATAGGGCAGATATGTTTGTATAATTAATTTTGTTTCCTTTTAGTTTATTTCTTTAGAGTCTATTTCCAAGGTAAAATAACTAGATTAAAGTGTATGAAGAGATGGTTGGAGAGATGGCTCAGTGGTTAAGAATGTGTGTTGCTCTGAGTTCAGTTTCTACTGCCCATGTCAGGTGGCTCACAACTGCCTTGCTCCAGGGGATCTGACGCCTCTGTCCTCCGATGGTACCTGAACTCATGTGCATGCGTGCACACACACACACAAACACACACAGACACACAGAGAGACACCTACACACACAATTAAAAACAAATATTTTTAAGGCATATAAAGATTTTTTTAAACTTATTGTTTATATGAGTGTTGAACATGCTTAGAGAGGCCAGTAGAGGGCATCAGACTCCTGGACCTACAGCGACAGATGGTTTGTGATCCACCGTGTGAGTTATGGGAACTGAACCCCAAGTTCTCCGCAAGAGCTGCAGGTGCTATTGACAACTGAGTCTCTCTCCAGACCTGGGGTTTGAAAATTTTAGAAGAACCTGAAATACATTACAAAGTATTCTAAAGAAATATGTAAATTGCAGTTAGCTGTTTTTCACTTTTTACTCTTTACTCTTTTGGAGGGCCTGCCACCCAGCTCCCAAATCATGACACGGGGGCTTTTCTCCCTTACGAATGCCCGGCTTGAGCTTGGCTTGTTTCTAGCCAGCTTTTCTTATCTTAAATTATCCCGTCTATTTTTTTTTTTTTTTTTTTTTTGCCTCTGGGCTTCTATCTTTCTCTATTTCTGTATATCTTTCTTAGATTTTTTTTCTCTGTAGGTTGCTGGGTAGCTGGGTAGCTGGCCCCTGATGTCCTCATCTCCTTGTTCTCTCTCTCCTTCCTTCATTCTCGCAGATTTCTCCTCCTATTTAACCTGTCTGCCAGCCTCGCCTATCCTTTCTCCTGCCTTGCTATTGGCTGTTCAGCACTTCAATAGACCATCAGGTGTTTTAGACACGCAAAAAATCACAGCTTCACGGAGTTAAACAAATGCAACATTAAAGAATGCAACACATCTTTGCATCATTAAAACAAATGTTCCAGAGCGTAAACAATTATAACACACCTTAAAACAATATTCTACAACAGTAAATCTGTTCCTATTAATTTTTAATGCTTTTTCTCATGAACTCCTTTCCCACAATGCACTGTGTGTTGCTCCATACCACAATGAAATAGCTGCCTAGTGAGCAATGTTGATTTCTACCCACAGATGGCTAGGTTTGGTAGTAACTGTGTGGGATATTGTCACGTGTTATCTCTAGCTCACTCCTTTCTTTCCAAGGTTTGTTTTAATTTTAGTGTGTGTATTCATATTTTCATCTTGCTGAATGAACAGAGAGGATTACACTTCTCTGTTCATAGCCCGTCCTGTCTGGATTTTCAAATCCTTGTCTCCCCTCAATGGCTGTATTCAATTTGCCGGAATGTTCTTCATGAGCGTCTTTCCTTCAACAAATTGCAGTTCAATGGTACTTAACTCTGTCCCATTCGAAGTATACTTTAACATGTCTCCGAAGTGAGGATCCAAATGAATTTTCTCTGTACTCTTATCTACTTGCGTGGAGATGTTTATTTCCCTGACAATCTTCACGCCCACCCCCACCGGTTTTCCACTCCTGACCATCATTTTTCAAGTCAGACCTGCAGACTTCCCTTTGAGAAGACAAGATTGATTTCTCTTCAGCTAATGAGCACATGGAAGAGAAAGGCTCTGTTGCTTTTCTCTTTCCTGTTGTAAGCGAGGGAAACTGAGTCACCAAGAAGCTGAATATGGCAAAAGATATTCTGCTGGGAATGTGGGAAAACATGACAAGTAGAACATCCGTGAGAAATTAGAAGGATGGCTTTCAAGTAAACATAAAATGCACATAAGCATTAAATATACCACTAATAAAAATACACAGTAAATATAAAAAACACACCACAACAATACATTATTTCTAAGAAAAAAATATATATCTCATAATAACAGCCATGACTACTAGTAGAAGCTCTATGATCCAAGCCCTGGGTATCTCTTCTAAGCCTGTGATTCTTGGCCACTGTTCCCACTAATGCTCCTAGTAGTAATTTGCCATGATCTGCCACCAAGTGGCAAAAGCCGGGTATCAGCTCACCGCCCCCACCCTTGCTTTTTCTTGTGCAACAGTGCCTCCCAGCTACCCAGCGGTAAAAGACAGGCTACCAAGCTCCTAGTGGGCCTGGAACTGGTTACAGGAGCTGACTCACTGCTGAGGTATGACCAAGGACAAATCAGGTGACTACTTAAAACCCAGTTGATCCCGCTGTGAAGAGAGTAGGCACTGAGCTGAGAAGGAAATGACCTTAACATCACTTCCATTTTTAGCGCCTAGGATTCTGTTTCCTGCTGTTCACATTTTATTCTTCAGTGCATAATAAAAAGAATATAAAATTTTAAATTTTTATTTTTTGAAATAAAAACATAATGACATCATTTGCCCCTTCTTTTTCTTTCCTCTAAGCCCCATCTATCCTCCTTTCTCTCTCTTAAATTCCTGTCCTTTTCTCTTTAACTTTTTATGTGTGTGTGTGTGTGTGTGTGTGTGTGTATACACATAAATATATTCCTAAATATATAAATGTCACCTGCTCGGTCCGTAGAATGCCGCTTGTAGGTATGTGACTGCAGCACTGAGCACTTGGCACTGGAGAAACAATGTGGGGGCTCTTCCCCGGGGAAGACGACTTCTCCCTCCATCAGGATTCTTTACTTGCCTACGTTTCTTTGTCTTGGGTTGGGGTCCTTAGAGGTTAGCATGTCTATTGTGTCTTCCTTCAGGTCTTGTGTGTGCAGCCGTGTTGGTGAGACTTCATGGGTGTAGCTCCTCTGGCATGTCTAGGACACACAGTCTTACAGTAAACTCTCTGTTCCTCTGGTTCTTACGGTACATCCGCCGCCTCTTCCACAGTGCTCCCTGCGCCTTAGGTGCAGCTTTGTTCCGGGTGCAGTCAGGACTGGCTACCGCACAATCACCAGTTCTCTGCAGTTTTATGGGCTGTGAGTTTTCTGTCACGGTCTCTATAATAGGAAGTAATTTTTTAAATTAATGAAAATTATTTTTATTTATTTATTTATTTTGAGGTTTTGGACAGGATTTTTCTGTATAGTTGCTCTGTAGACCAGGCTGGCCTCAAACTCAGAGATTCACTTGCTTTTACCTCCTGAGTGCTGGGATTAAAGGCATGCGCCATGCCTGGCTAGCATTCTTGTGTGTGTGTGTGTGTGTGTGTGTGTGTGTGTGTGTGTGTCACGGTGCAGATCAGGGACAGCCTGTGGGAGTCAGCTGTCTCATACCCTGGGTTCTGGGAATCAAACTCAGATCATCAAGCTTGGGCGGCAAGAGCATTTGCCCATTGAGCCATCTTGCTGGCAACAGAACCTATTTTTTTTTTAATCTTTCCATTCATTTATTTATTTAGTCAGTTCATTTTCTGTTCGTTTTTTTCAAACAAAGTCTCTCTATGTGACTGAGGGGAGCCTCAGGCTCATTAGGTAGGTCTGGAATTTTCCATCTTCCTGTCTGCATCTCCCCCACGCTGGGATTACCAGTGTGCTCCATCATCTCTGGCTTCCTTTCCTTTTGTAGGTCTAAGACAACTGAGAAAGGATACCGGATTGGTGCAGGTCAGGGTCAGTGTAGGGGCTAGGTGATTGGCCAACAGAACCTATTTTTGAACCAGGTAAAATATATTTCTATTCTTATGGCCAGTAATATTTCAGTAACCACAAAAGAAAAGGAAATAATAAAATAGCTGGAATCTCTTACAAAACTTTCAAACTCACATAAAAATATAAAAACAGATTTTTAGTTTATGGAATTCGTAGCACTAGCTTTTCAGTTGTTCATTGGTTTCTAATTTACTCCTAAAGCACAAAACTGTGGTTTGCAATAAAGAACTTGGAGAAGAAAATGGCACCTAGGTAGAGAGGTGGCTAGCGATTGAGAGTACTTGATGCTCTCTGAGAAGACCTGAGCAGAGTTCCCAGCACCCACACCAGGAGTCACACAGCCATCTGTGATTCCAACTCTAGGAGAGCGAATGCCCTCTTTTGACCTTTCCAGATACCTATATACATACGATATATACGCTTCTAGACACACAAACACACACATAAATAAAAAACTTAACTTTTTAAAAAAGAGAAAATTATACCTTTTGTTGTTTTCCCCTAAAGCAAAGTCTCATAAAGCCAGACTAGCATCAAATTAGCCTGATTCTTTACCTCTGCATTATGCTTGCTAGGGGTTTGAGACAGAGCCTCACTCTGTAGCCCAGGCTGGACAGAAACTCACAACGTAGCTGTGGCTGTTCTCTGACTCACCACAATTCTCCTGCTTCAGCCTCCTGAATGCTGTGATTACAAGGATAAGCAGAAAATATTGTGTGTGCCTTTAAGAAGTATCCTTTCTCATATGAAAAGATGAAATTTTTCCTCTGTAAATATTAGAATCATTTATTTATTTTTCAACCCATTTATATTTCTATTTGGGGTTATGCTGTATGAAAGCAGAATTTAAATTGAGACATTATCATCTATTATATTTGGTTATCACCTAGTGTTCAGTTCATCACCCATGGCCCAGGGAGATGACTCATTGGTAAAGGCACCTGCTGGCAAGGCTGATGGCAAACCTCTGCCCCGCCCCCACCTGAATGCTGTCTTAGTTAGGGTTTCTACTGCTGTGAAGAGACACCATGATCAGGACCAATCTTATAAAGGACAACATTTAACTGGGGCTGGCTTACAGTTCAGAGATTCAGTCCATTATCACTGTGGTGGAAAACATGGCCACTTTCAGGCAGACATGCTGCTGGTGGAGGAACCAAGGGTTCTGCATCTTGATCTGCAGACACTAGCCATAGCTTGGACATATCAGACCTCAAACCCCACCCTCACAGTGACATACTTCCTCCAACCAGGCCACACCTCCTAATAGTGCCATTGCCAACACATGAGTCTATGGGGGCCATTCACACACACACACACACACACACACACACACACAAAACGTAGGTGCACGCACACGCACACACTAAATAGACAAAAGATAAATGTTTTTTTCATTGCTACCCATGTATTAAAAACTACATTTTAAAAATGCTTTGGGAGGGGAGCAGTGACAATACAAATTATTTTTAAAATAAAAGATGTGTAAGATAAGAAAATTAACTTTAAAATATACATGGCTATATAAGTATGAAAACTACCATATTTTCTCTCAAATTCTAAATGTATATTTATATCAGCCTTAAATTTGATGAAAACTCTCAGCAGAACATCTGGATGATTAGAACATAACGTCTCTGCAAACAGATGTCTTGGCATGAAGGCTCACGATAGTCCCTGATGACTCGGAGGCAAACAATTGATGTGAAACATCACTCACGAGAAATGAGGAAGTCACAGATGAAAAGATGCTTCTTCTCCCTTTGAACCACGCGTATTACGATGCTTTACTTCCACATTCCATTACAAATAAAGGGCAAAGTGCTAACATGTCACTTAAGATCATGTGGACTCTTCCATTTTCAAAGAACATAACAAATACCTTTGGAATGAAAATAAATCTATCTGCTTCAATGAGTTATAGCCGTGATAAATAGAATTGTATTAACAGTTAAAGGCCAAGGTCCCAACTGAGTGATGAGACTCAGAGTTCGGCTTAATAATCCCAGTCTGGTCTCCAATATCATCTTCAGACTAAAAAACCAGGGGTTTGTTTCATTGTTTTTAGGATTTCAGCATATTCTGGAAGTTTTTCATATGATTTCCGACTTCCGGCATCACCTTTTACAGCTTAAAATGACGTCGACATTCAGAGGTTCGTGGGTCTAACATCCGAGGCCCGGATCCCCACTTTCTCCTCGTTTTCCCTGTAAACTCCTTGTACCACTGCTGCTGCTGCCTGGTCTTCCCACCAGACTGAAGCCTCTCCCTGTGGAGGAGTGGGAAGAGATCTGCAGGGGCGAAGGAAACTCTAAGTAAACTCACCAGACGCCAGAGCCTGCCCCTGAGTTTATGTAAACAGTGAAGAGCTGCTGGGGAAAGGAGACTTCACTGGTGTGGCTGCCTGTCTGACGTGCAGGGGACTCCATCGAGGCGGCTTCTGGGATTTGACCATACTGGGCTTTTTGGTGATGTGGATACCCTCGTCACCCGTGTTCAGGAAAGGAACCCCTCACCTGCGTTCTTGTAAGTAACTCCAATAACCTTCTGATTCATGAAGGTGGACTTTGAGGAGAGTTTTCTTATCTGTTTTCCCCTCCCTAACTGAGGTGAACAAAAACAGACTCCGAGGAAGAGTAACACGGCATCCACCCAAACACTGCTGCTGAGCACAGCCGCCCGGCATTTTCATGTCTGGAACACGCTCTTGCCCTTCTTCCTGTAACACCAACTTTCTTTATTCAGATTCATTTTTCTTTATATCTCAGCTCCTGCTTTTATTTCCTTTCTGTTTCTTCACTCCTTGGCAGAACTGGAATGCTGACCATGAACTGGGGGGAGGGCGTCCTTTCGTGCAGGTACTGCGGATGGGTGGCCGTAAGCTGTCAGCAGCAGGCTCAGAGCACAATGTCTAGCGGACTTCTGGGGCTTTCTCCTAAACCTCAAGGGCACAAGCTCTGGAAGCTGCAAATAACAGAATATTTTAAATACAATATTGCTTCAAGGTGGTACAGGGAAATAAAACAAATGTTTTTGTTTCATTTAAAGCTACAATAACTATCCTGAACAAGTAAACCAAAAAAGCAAATGCGACGACGGTGGGGGGGAAGAAAGATCTATTGATTGCTTTTAAACTACGGTTGCCATGACTTCAACTAAGTTGGTTGTAGATCTTGAATAACCAGTAATTTCTGCTTAAGTCATTTCCATATACCGCACTCTTACTTGAAGGTGTGTGCTAAATATTCATGCTGATATATAACCAGAGTCAGGCCAGGTAAGATCTTAGAGCTGAGCAGATGTTTCCTCTCTGAATAGAAACAGAATTCTGAAATTCCTGTAAGATTATATAAGCTGTTGCCAGTGTGAAAGAGATTCTGCCTCTCTCTCCACTGGGGTCATGGTGGGCCAAAGGGTGTCCTACGTGAGCAAGTCTGGGGCTGTAGCTTTTACCTTTCAGGGGAAGAGCCCACAGGGCTTCATATATGTAAGTAAACAGAAATGGAAATTTTAAAAACTATTATTATTTATTTATGTATGTAAGTGTTTTGCCTGAGTGTATGTCTGTCTGCCACGTGCATACCTGACACTTGAAGAGGTCCGGAGAGACCACAGGATCCCCTGCAACTGGAGTTACCAACAACTGCGAGCTGCCTTGTGGGAGCTGGGAATTGAACTCAGGTCCTCTGGAAGAGTAGTCAGGGCTCGTAACTGCTGAGCCATCTCTCCAGCACCTATTTTATTATTTTTAATTGGGGAGGGGTGGTTATGTGCGTGTAAGAGCAGGTGCCCAAGGAGCCAGTGTTGGATCACGGGGAGCTGAAGTTACAGGCAATAACGTTGGTGCTGGG
Organism: Microtus oregoni; assembly: GCF_018167655.1. Classification (NCBI taxonomy): domain Eukaryota; kingdom Metazoa; phylum Chordata; class Mammalia; order Rodentia; family Cricetidae; genus Microtus; species Microtus oregoni. Next base: position 30,302,848 of record NW_024543080.1, on the reverse strand, counting down.
AACCTAACTCACCGGCTCTGGGAGAGCAGCCGTTCTCTGAACCACGGGGCCGTCTCTCCAGCCCCGCAAATGGGGAATTCTCAAATTTAAATTAAGTAATATTAAATAGAAATAGAAAAAAGTCTATTCCTCAAATTTTCTAAAATACTTTGAATGGACTAAGACATAGATTGCTGCATGATACCTCTTACGTCATCCCATAGTTCCTAAAATTTTGTTTTTTAACCAACATTAAACGTGGTGCCTAAAGATGGCCCCCTTTCCTGTGAAACCAAAATCCAGCCACTGAGCCTTTAAACCTAAACTAATCTGAAAGAGGGAGTATATCAACTTTAAAATTTTAATAGCAATTTTTTAAAAGGAAACACGTAGCCCGAAAGTAGAGTCTATCACGCACAAGGACTGAACTTTGGTCACGCCTACAAAACAAGACGTGGTAAAATGTGAAGTAGACCCTGGTAGCCTGGAAACCCTTCTGTGCATCTCACAAAGCGTCACAGTCTCTCCTGTTTCCTAAGCGAACCACGTTTTACCATTTTCTTCCTTTCTATTAGTTTTATGACTTTTACATTGCTTGGCTCCTCCCTTGACAAGCCTAAATACAACTGTATTGTGCTGTAAGCTTTCTTCTTTGGTTGGCTTCTTGATCAATGTAAAGAGCTTGAGATTCAACCGTCCTGACACATGGAGCTGTCTAAAGTTCTTGCATTTGGACTGCCGTGTAGGATTCCATAATACGGACACAGCACACATTACATTCATTGCCTGTGCTTATGGGAAAGTTTTTGGTTGTAACAGCAGCCTTCCTTCAGACCCTCTTAGTGCATATGCACGGCCATCCTAAGACAGGGGTCAGCTCACTGCAGTCAGTAGGGTATAACACCTCCCCTCTTGTTTTTATCTAGCCACAGCTGAGAGTGATTTTTACATGTATTTGCGTAACTTTCCATTTTCATTTGTTATTGTATATTTGTAAGATATATATTTAAGTACATTGACATACATGCCGTAGCATGCTTGTAGAAGTGAATTGTAGAATTATTAGTTTAATAATTGAATAATAAACTAATACGTGAATTATTAGTTTAAGATGTGTTGCATTTGCTAATGCTGTGGAATATTTGGTTAATGACGCAATGGTGTGTTGCATTCCTTTATTTTGCATTTTGTGTAACTCTGTGATGCTGTTTCGCTTGGCCTGCCTGAAACACCTGATTGGTCTAAGGAAGTGCTGAATGGTCAATAGCAAAGCAGGAGAAAGGATAGGCAGGGCTGCCAGGCAGAGAGAATAAATAGGAGGAGAAATCTGGGCTCAAGAGAAGAGAAGAGAGAGGAGTAAAGAAAGGAGGAGAGGAGGACACCAAGGGCCAGCCACCCAGCCACCCAGCCACCCAGCCACCCAGCCACCCAGCCACCCAGCCTCAGAGCCAGCCATCAAATAAGAAAGGCATATAGAAAAGAGAAAGGTAAAATCAAATCCCAGAGGTAAAAGATAGACCGGATAATTAAGTTAAGCAAAGCTGGCTAAAAACAAGCAAAGCTATGGCCAAGTATTCATAAGTAACAATAAGTGTCTGTGTGTTTATTTGGGAGCTGGGTGGCAAGGCCCAAAAACAAGAGTTAAAAAAAAAAAGAAAAACAAGCAAAACAACTACAGCAAGAGGACAACTTTGAGAATTCAACAGCTTTGAGTAGCTCCAACCATCAAACTCAAGTCAACAAGTTTGGGCATGGAGCACTGATAGCACAGCGGCATCTTGCCAGCCCAATGTTTACATCTTAAATGTCTGAAAAGAGAAAATGTTTTTTTCTCATGCCAAAAATTACATGAAACACAAATGTAAATATAGACCAACTTTTATTAGACCGCAAACACACTCATTCACATGTGTGTTCTCTACTCAGCAAGCACAGCGGTAGTTACAACCTCCCGACTGGTGCAACCCAAGACACTTTCTGTCTGGCCCTCTGACAGAAAGCCTTTCAGAACCCTGCTATAGACGAACAACTCTCACCAGAACCGCTGCTGCCGGAAACACACTGCTAATTTCATTGTTCTGCATCCCTATCTGGGAAGTATAAGGTTCTGTGTTCTCATGGTGGAAAGAGAAATAAGTCATCCAAAGAAATGATGAGGTTACTTGCTGTGCCTCTGTGGCAATGTGGTTAATTGGCAAAGCCCGTGCTACAGTTTCAGTGAACTTGTAACAAAGATGGACCTTAGCTTGGCTGACTTTGGCTAACCCTTAGCAATTTTCAGCCAGTAGGGCCCTTGAATGGTGAGGTAGTCCATGCCTCATCCTCCCTGGGATCTTGACCAAGTCATTGTCTGGGGTGACTTACTCCTCGGTGGGGAAGAGACTTCATCTGGCTGAGACCAGCTGAGGGTCTTTTATAAAATCGGATGAACTGAATGTTATTGGTATGACTGTCGTGTGATTGTGATTGGTAACTGACTCAAGATTATGAACTGGTTCTGATATTCTCTGAGGTGAGGCCTAAACTACATTCTAATTATGCCCAGTCCTGGCAGCCCCGACAATGCTTGACATGTCCTCATGCAGCAAGACATCTGTAGACAGTTTAAAATCTGATGTGTAGGCTGTTTCTAGCCTTCAAAAGCGAAGAGACAGCACCTCTGAAGGAAAATACCAAAAGCCAGGTGGTGGCGGCTCTTGCCTATCCCAGCATTGCAGAGGCAGCGGTAGGTGGATCCCTGTGCGTTCAAGGCCAGCCTAGTTTCCAGAGCAAGTTCCAGGACAGCCAAGACTGAGAAACCCTCTCTGGAAAAAACCAAAAAGACAAGAAAGAAAAGGAAAAGCACTGAAACACTGTCAAAGGAAGCCAGTTTTACTTTGAAGACAAAATACCATGCTTATAGTGTGGATACAAAATGTACCCACAGGCTCTGATGGCACTGTTTGGAAGATTGTGGAATCTTCTGGACGTGAGGCATGAGCAGTCCAGGCTGGCTCCAGTTCTAGCCTGAGCTCCCTCTGCTTCCTGATGTTAGGGCAAGACCAGGTCCTGGCAACAAAGCTTCTCCATTGTAATAGACTCTATACCCTGAACCAGGAACCAACAGAAACCCCTCCTCCCTTAAGTTGCTCTGTCAGATCCATTGTCACAGAGACCGGAGCAGTAACTAAGACAACTATATGACTTTAAGAAAGAAATTCCTGGGGCCGTGGGTACACCTAAGGGTGGATCCTTGACTAGCAAGTACAAAGTCCTGGAGTTGGTTCCCAGCACCACGCAAACTAGGGATGGTGGTACATTCCTGTAATCCCAGCATAAGGGAAGCAGAGACAGGAGAATCAGGAAGTCAAGGTCAACCTCAGGCACCTAGTGAGCTAGCTATAAAAGACCCTGTCAAAGGAAGGGAGGGAGGAAAGGAAGGAAGGAAGGGAGGGAGGGAGGGAGGAAGGAAGGAAAGAAGGAAGGAAGGAAGGAGAGGGAAGAAGGGAGGGAGGGAGGAAAGAGAGGGAATAAAAGGGAAAAAAACATGGATTTCATTGTGCTAGAGCTGTAACCTTCTCCAGCTCCCCTTTCTCGTGTGATCAGGAGGGCTGCTATTTGGAGGGGGGCTGCCATCTGGAGGGGGGCTGCCATCTGGAGGAGGTTGAGCACCCAGTGATGGGAAGGGCAGCGGGTATCATCCTTTCAAAGGGATTATTTCTCAGCTGTTTCCTCGCTTCACTGGAGGAACCTTCATGGCCTTCAGACCAGGCTCTGCAGGATTCTGGGAAACAAATCATAAAGAAAGCTGGGATTTTATCAACTTTCTGGATAGCTATCAATTTTTGCCAAGTTTTATTCTTCAATGAATGATAAAAACAATATGAATTTTTCACTTTTTTCTTTTTGGAAATTAAAGTATAATGGCATCATGACCCTCTTTCCCTTTTCAAGCACAACTCCCACCAGTCTTTCTGGCTTTAGACCCATCTTCACCTCTGCTTCCAGAAACACGTGGGTCCTTGGGGTTCTGCCTTAGAGAGGTTGTTCTCAACAGCAAGTCTAGAACTCAGGGCTTCAGACTGCTGTAGAACTCACTTCCACTTACGGGATTTTGTGCTATGACCCAACTCTCCCCATTTTCTTTGTTCTAAACTCTCTATTTTTTTCCCCCTCTTAGCAGAGTTTTAGAAGCAAAAGCCAATGCATAGAGTTATTGCTTGCTTTTTTTTGAAACAGGGTCTCCCTAAGCAAAATCCTACAGCTTGGAACATGTTAAACAGCCTAGATTGGACTCAAGTTCCCATCCTCCTGCACAAAAAACAGAGAAAAGCCTGGCTCCCTCTGCTCTTTGAGGACATTGCAATGAGGTACCATCTATTAGAAGTGGGCCCTCAGCAGACACCGAGTCGGCTTCCACCTTGATCTCTGGTTTCCAGGCCTTGAGGACTGTATGGAATCCATCTCTTAGGTTGATAAACTACCCATTCTGCAGGATTCCCTTAGAGTCATCTGACTGGACTAAAGCACATACCTCTATCCAAACATAAGTGAACACTGAGATGTAATGATATCCCTGTCATATAGCAATAAGATTGACTTTGCTGAAAACCTTTAATTATTTAGGTGTCCAACCGTAAAATTACCTAAGCCTTTCATTTGAAAAGGAGCCTGTGTCAGGGACATGATATTAACCAAATCATGTTTTGATAAGATCCCATCAAGCAAAACTATGATGTAGTATTTTTCAGACCTGATAATTACCAGGAGCCAAGAACCAGAGGCATTTTCCCTGGGTGTTTTTTGTAGAAGTTTGTTTTTTTTTTTTTTTTTTTTATCTCTGTCCAAAGGTATCTTACAGTGCCAACCGTTAGCATTTTACCAGCAACACTTTCATGGTGAGTGGAGAAACAATTTGATTTTCTTATGGCTAAGAAGGAGCTAGGATGCTGTAGGAAGTCTTACAGCCAGTGGTTACCCGCCCACTGGGGCGTGGCCTCTTAAACTACATAAGCCGATGTAGACCATGCTTGCATCCGCTCTCTTTCTGGTTGCTGGATTCAGTCTCTGTTCTCCATTCAAGCAGAGGATTCTGATTTGTGAGTTTACCCCTAAATAAATGACCATCTATTTCTCAATTCTGAGCGAGTGTGGGATTTGTTTTAAGCATCCTTCCACGCCAGGACTCTTGTTCACAACGGCTGGAGCGTGGCTCCATGCGTCTTCAAGGGAAGGAATGCTGTTTGCTAAGGGACTCTCACAGGTGGAAATGGGAGAAAGGTTAAGAATTTTAACCACAAGAGAAAAATAGGATTGGGAGAAAACTGAAGAGCAACTAGAATGGGAACGATAACAGGTTTGAAATTTTTCTTTGGTGAACAACAACTCCAGGAAAGAAGCTGTGTCTACAGAGAACAGCTGACTACAATTTCAGTGCTGTGGAGAGATTGGAACATCACAGGTCCAGAAGCTAATTACCTTCTCTTGGCCTAGTTCTAGCCCCCTGAACATCCAGCCATCCCTTGCCCACCTCTGTCTACTAAATGTCTCATAACCAATGAGAATCTATTAACTTAGCTGACCACTATCTTCCACCAATTCAAAAGCTAAGAATTCCATCAGAGAGGCTCTGAGGCCAGTAGAACAGCTTCCCTATCTTGCTGTCACCACCTCTCAGATGGACCCACCGATGTATTTTAAACTTGCCTTAGTCTATAAATTCCTATGCTCTGCAAAGCTACAAAACCTCAGAAAATATGGAATTTGGAGTCACCTAAATCTGGACCAGGTTCAGTGACTCAGTGGAGCGTCAGAGTAAACTTTCTTCTTGTTTCCTTCAAGATGGCAGCTATGAATTTGTACTTACACTTTCTTAAGTTAAACACAGAAGCATTTTAAAAGCTGTGAGGCGTGCTTTGGATCTCAGCACTGAGGAGGGAGAAGTAGGCAGCTCTCATGAATTCAAGATAAACCACATAGTCAGTTAAGATCAGCCAGGGCTACAAAGAGTGCTCCTGGCCCCTCCCCCCCCACACACACACCAGAAAAAACAACCTTAAGGCCAAATCTGGACAGCATTTACCTGTAACCCCAGCATTTGGGAAGTGGAGGATAGAGGATCAGGAGGAATTCGATGTTGTCCTCTGTCACAGGGCAAGTTTAGCAAATTTGAGAGCAAACTGGTACATGTCACACAAGGAGGGTTCCAGAGCTGGAGTTAGAGGCGGGTGTATGCTGCCTGACCTGGATGCTGGAAAATGAAGCTTAAATACTGTGTAAGAACAGCAAGTACTCAACCACCGAGCCTTTCTCCAGCCTTGAATACTCTGGAAGAACAGCAAGTACTCACCCACTGAGCCGTTTCTCCAACCTTGGCACATAATATTATTAGAGGCCAAAGTTCCTTTTAATAGTCTAGACACGTCCCCTTTTCAACACTGTTAGTTTCATGAAGCATAAATTCAATATGAACACAGACAGACTTAAAAATAACAGTGAGAAGGATCAATGTCATTTCTGTGCGTAGAGGAAAGTGGCTCTGGCCCAGGCTGCTCCGCGTGAAGCAGTACGACTTACCTTACTATGATTACCTACTATCTTGCTAAGATTCTACAGGGCATTTTAAAGAAACTCTTTGGAGCAGGAGAGTTCAGTCTTTTGACATTGCGGTGTGACAATAGTGAGTTCAGCACAAACATGTTGAGCTGCATTCTCACCGTTCTGAGATCCATTCAGCCTATATGGGCTGGGCTGCAGGCCAGATGTGCCAAGAGGGCCTTGCAGCATCCACATGGGATTTCCCCCATTCTCACAGGGCTGGGTACCACTCTGACAGACCAAACAGACCCTGAGCTCTTAGCAGTTTCTCAGCAGTGCCTTTCTGAGTTCCCACATCCTTAGGGCTTCTAGAATATCCAGGTCCCTCAGGCAAAATGACCCAGTGATGCTGGCCCAGGCTTTACTCTGCTGAGAGACAGGCTCCTCTCGAGATGGTTGTGACAGGCAGACAGACAGACATCTGAGGGGCAAGGTTGCTGTTGTTGGGTTCCTTAGGAGGAAAGAGAAGAAAGAGGAAATACCTATGCAGAGACACGAAGCAGATAAGGGGTTAATTATTCTTTCTTTTAAGCTCTGGAGATCAAGCAGTGTCTGCACACTAGGCACACCCTACCATGAGCGAGATCCCCAGTCAAGCTGTTACATTTTAATAACCAGAAAGGCTAGTGGGAATTGAAAAGCAAACTATTAAAATGAGCAATGAGAGAAATTAGTCAGCTTTAAGAAGGTCATGAAACTGAATATAAATAATAGATGGTTTAATTTTCACTGGCAAGGCCACTGCGTGTGAGCCAGGCTGCGGAAGCTCCCACTGCTGCTGGGGTCGGAGTCTCCGGCCAGTGGTGGACACTGACAAGGACCTGTCGCTGGGTTATTTCCTCTCGTCAGTCGTGGAACTAGGTCACGAGAACATGATGCTAACAGTTTCATTTTCCTTTGTCAAATTCAGTGACCATGATGCTAACAGTTTCATTTTCCTTTATCAAATTCAAAGAGTTTTGTTTATTAGTTCGCATAGAAAAATTATGTAATTTTTAAACCTGTATATTATTCTATTTTAGTATCTTCTTCATGAACCCTGCTGCTTTATTCTTTAGCAAACACTTATCAGTTACCTATAATCAACTCAGTATGTTCTATACACTTGAGACACAGATAAAAGAAGGAAAGATAAATAATATTTTTATTTTATTTATTAAATCTGTTAAGGGTGTTTTTTATATTTCATTTTGTGTGTGTGTGTGTGTGTGTGTGTGTGTGTGTGTGCGTGCACATGAGTGGATGAGTCATAGAGGCCTAAAGAGGGGGTTAGATAATCTCTAGATGGAATTACACATAGTTATAGGCTCCCAGTGTACGTCCTGGAGAACAGCAAGTGCAAGCCACTGGACCATATTTCTAACCCAACAGATATAACGCTACTAATGAAAATTTTAACACCACAGCACACAATGAAAACTGCTTTGAGGAAAAACTAAAATAGAAATGAAGCTGGATAAAGTGACCAGTAGGGTTAGGGCTGTGCTACTGGGGGCTCCTGGTTCCCGGGTGTGCACTAGCACATTTTGGCACTTTGCAAGCCAGTCATTACTAAGGGGTAAATGCAGCCAGGTGTGGCAGCCTCTGATAGTAATCTGCAGCACTCAGAAGGTGGGGGTGGGATAATTGCAGTGAGTTCAAGGCCATCCTGAGCTACACAGGGAGGTGTTGTCTCTAAAACAGCATTAGGTGGAGCTCAGTTGGTAGAAGTGCTTGCCTAGCATGCAAGAGGACATGTGTCTGAACCTCAGAACCCAGTAAGCTGGGCATTTGGGAGGTAGAGGCAGAAAATCAGTCACTTAAGGTAATAGACACTTAGTCTATAAGTGAATTTGAGGCTAGCAGCTACGTGAGGCTCTAGCTCAACAAAAATAACCCAAAACACTAAAAGCATTTTAATTGTTTTTAGAAGTTAAATTACATTAACCTACATGCAAAAGAATTCTATTTAAGATGTAACAAAGATTGAAGACACCGTTTCATGATTTACCACCCGTCATGATTCATTGTGCTCTTTGAGCACGATCACCTCATTTAATGACGGGCTGTGGGCTGAAAACATGTTCTGAAGGCACTTCATCACTGGGTAAACATTTTTTCTTACACAACCTACATAGTAAAGCTGACTACACCCCTCAGCTGTGTGAGTCCATGCACGTGTGTCTCTCAACAGAAAGTGTGAACAAAGGTGCTTGAGCACACACGCTCTTAGGCCGTGAGGAGTAAAACCACATGAGACAAAACCATGTGCAGGGAGAAGCGAACTCGTGACTTGGGAAGCATGAGCTTGGTGACACGGCTCGCTGCCCGTGGAACATGGTTCGTGCTTCCCAGCAGGGTTTTTTGTTTGTTTGTTTTTGGTTTGCTTCGTCCCCCCCCCCCCCCATGACAGGGTTTCTCTGTGTGACCATGTCACCATCATGGCCTCACTTTGTAGACCAGACTGACCTCGAACCTCAAACTCAGAAAGATCCACCTGCCTCTGCCCGCCGGGTATTAAAGGCATGCATCACCATGCCCAGCTAGTTTTTTGCTGTTTTAAATAAAATGAGTACATTCTAAAAATAATGATTAAGGGCTGGGGAGGTGACTCAATGGGTGAGAAAAGTCTGCTGTACAAGCATGAGGACCTGAGTTCGAATCTCTAGCGTCCAAATAAAAAGCTAAGCATGGGGTTGACAAGATTGCTCGGGAGACACAGGCATTTGCTGCCACTTCTGGAAACCTGAGTTCGGCTCTCAGAACCTACATGTTGGAAGGAGAGAACCATTTCCCACAAATGGTCCTCTAACTTCCACAGGTAGTTTATAACATGTGCTCCCCTACCCAACTCCCGGGCAGGTAGAGTACTTTTCTAGGCCTCATAAAGCCCTGGGTTTGATTCCCAGGACAGAAATACGAGTAAAATAAATACATGAAACATTAACATTGCTGCTATCGGGTGTTCTGCATTGTACCCTATTACGGCCATCAATAAGAAACTACACCATCCCCATCCAGGAAAACGACAAATGGTCCAGAGTCATCAGGAATGAAGGTGTGGGTCACCTGTCCAGGTAAAGTACTAAGGTCAACGGAGGTGCTTATAGAAGGTAGGGGGAATCCTGACTGAGTAGTATAAAAAGATAGTTATAAATATCAATTATGGGGTCTGGAGAGATGACTCAGCAGGTAAGGGTAAATCCTGGTCTCTGGTCTCCATCTTTGGAGGCCCTGCCCCTATGCCCCTTGCACTTTGACACCTCCCCGAGGAGGGTCAAGGTAGACCACCAAACCTTGACCGCTCCCCAAGTCTATTTAAACTGCTCCCTGGAAAGTCAACACAGGACATAAGGAAATAGGTTTGGTGCCAAACTGACAACAAGTGAACTCTAACAGTCTTGACTGTCAACCTGACTAGCTAGAGAGATGTAGTCTCTGCATTGGTCAAGATGCTTCTGAGTATGTCTGTGAACACTTTTCTGGACAGGATTGGCATATGAGAGGAAGACTGGGGGTGAAGGATCTGCCTCAAATGCTGACAGTGCCCTGCAGGCAGCTGGAGAAACAGAACAAATCTAGAGAAGACTTGAGCATGTGAACACTCCTGCTCTGGTGTGTCTGGTGTTGCTGTCCCCCACAGCCACTCAACGCCAGTTTCCACAGTGTTCGCAGGTGGCCCCACACAAGCAGCTCCGCAGGGAGCCTGCAGACCAACAGCTTTGGACTAGGAAGCCATCGCTGGCTTCCATACGCTAGTCCAGCTTCTTTGACTGACCAGTTACTGAATTCTCTGCCTCTCCAGTGTGGAGAGAGCCATTCTTGAACTAACTACCCAGCTTCCTGTTGCGCAAGTCAATGTAGGAAGTCCATTTATAAGCATGCACACACACACACACACACACACACACACTACTGGTTCTATCTCTCTAGAGAACTATAACCAATACAAGAATATTGCTTCTACCTAGAAGCCAAAAAATATTACATGATTTGCCTGAAGAACTCAGAAAAGAAAGAAAGGAAATAAGAACCATTGCCAGCAACTCACTCTAAAGTCTTCGATGTTCTGACCAGAGGAACAAACAACAACCACTTGATTTCCTCATTTTTAATTTATTTATTGAAGACTTACAATGTTAGCTTCTAAGCAGACACAAATAAGACACTATTTCTTGGAGAGTCCACCACTTAGGAAAGTAACGAGTGAATTTTCAGGAAATGGAGGTGAGAGAGAAACTGACCAAGGACACCCCAGAGTCAATCAGCAAAATCCAGACTTCAGGCCAAGAGACTGTTTCTTCACAGGTGAACTCCAGGAAACTAAACCTGTGCCTTAGACTGAATGAGACTTGAGACAGGATTGACTCAGGGGAAGCTTTCTTCACTCTTAATTCAAGCAAACTGGACACAAAGTTTAAGTGAGATGGGACAGAAATTTGAACGCTAAAATGGACATTTGGTAGCATTAGAGGAGAATAAGTTTAATTTTGGAAATGTTTCAATGAGATCGTGGTACTATGGTTACCGTTAATGTGACTTTAGATTTCAGAAAAAAATATAAGAGGAAATATCTGTAGACAAAATGATACAATGTCTAGAAGTTTCTTCAGAGCAAGTAAATGAAGGAGGCAAGATTGGCCACCAATTGATCATTATACGACTGGATGAGAGTTACCTGGGGATCAAAGTTAGCGAATAATTAAAATTTCCCATACTAAAGAGCTTTAGAAGAACAGTGCCTGGGGTGGACTCAAAGAGGCTGAAAACTGCTGACAAAGTATTGCTTCATGTTGGGACACTTCCAAGATTAGGATATTCATAGGAGAAACAGCTGTTAGGCAGCCCGAGAGTACGACAAACGCATGGCATCCCTCAGAAGAGCCCCTCATGCTGTCAGGGTCAGAGATGGGTGGTATTAGTTTATCAGGAGGTGCCAGATACTATCACATACACACAGGCTGCCAGAGCTCATGGAACTTCCTTCTGTTGACATGTGTTAAAATGAACTCAGTGAAACAGGATTGGATGTCTGTGCAGGAAATTGGGAGAATAAGGTAGGGGGATGTGGGTTCTGTCATTAACCAGTTGTGAGCCTTAAAGACAGATTCTTTTAAAGCTAAAAACAAACAAATAAACAAACCAGACTCAGGCTGGACAGTGGTGGCACATACCTTTAATCCCAGTGCTTGGGAGGCTGAGGCTGGCAGATCTCTGTGAGTTCGAGGTCAGCCTGGTCTACAGAGCAAGTTTCCAGGACAGCCGGGACTACACAGAGAGACCTTGTCTCAAAAAACCAAAAGAAAGAAACAAAAACAAACAAAAAAAAAACCCTTAGAATTTTTTTAATTGATTTTATTTATTATACTGTTCTGTCTACATGTTTGCCTGAATGCCAGAAGAGGGCACCAGATCTCATTACAGATGGTTGTAAGGCACCATGTGGTTGCTGGGAGTTAAACTCATGACCTCTGGAAGAGCAATCAATGCTTTTAACCTCTGAGCCATCTCTCCAGCCCCTCCCCCAAACCTCAGACTCTTAAATTTCCTATTTCTCATTTCTTTATCCATAATACTTGAAATTACAGACCATCCCTAAGTGTCTAAATTATTTACTTTTCTGCTGTTTTGATAAAACACCATGACCAAGATAACTTGTAGAAGGAAGAGTTTATTTGGGTTTACAGTTTCAGAGGGTGAGAGTCTAGGACGGCAGCAGGCACAGTGGCCGAGAGCTCACCTCACCATAAGCATGAGCCAGAAGAAGAGCAGTGGAGATGGTACATGGTAAACCTTAAAGCCAACCCCCAGTAACACACCTCTTCTCGTGAGGCCACACCTAATCCTACCCAAACAGCACTACCAACTGGGAACCAAGAATTCGAATACCTGAGCCTATGGGGGACATTCTCATCCAAACCGCCATGGTGTTGTTCCTGGACCAATAAAACCGTCAACATGGATCTCTGCAGGTCTGACACGTCATAATTGTCTCAGGATACCTGTGGGAAATCAGCAGCTTCAGGTCATTATCATCAGGAAATAAAGATCTCCAGGATTGGCATCTTTGTCATAATACCCTCTAAGAAGGGTTTTTTTTTTTTTTTTTGCATTTAGAGACCCCCATCATAGCCCCAAAATCTGTTTTCTACTTCACACATAAGTGGGTGGGCATGGTGAACCCTAGTTATGTGCGCTGATTTTCAGCACAGTCCTTACGAACTTGGCACTGTACTCAGCCAGGGAAAATTAGGTATGATTTGGTGATACCAGTGTTCATAGTTCCTCTCTGCATGAACACACTATGTGTTGTCTTTTCTTGGTTCTATGGAGGAATATGGAGAAGCTTGGTGTACCTGATGAAGTTCAAATAGATGTCACCCTAGGTCCGTAATTCCCGATACAATAAAAGGTATGAAAGCACCCAGTTTGCCTCCCCTCTCCCCACTTTGCCCCCTGTTCCCCAACACACACCTTTACTTTGGGCTCAGCAGGAATGTAGCCATCTATCTTAGTTTGGGGTCACTGCGGCTGTGATGAAACACCATGACCAAGCTGCGGGAGGAAAGGGCTTCTTTGACCTACTCGTTTTTATCCGTTGTCCATCATTGAAGGAGTCAGCACAGGAATGCAAACAGAGCCGAAACCTGCAGGCAGGAGCTGATAGAGAGGCCGTGGAGGGGTGGTGCTTGCTGGCCTGATGAGCCTGCTTTCTTACAGAACCCAGGAGTATCATAATGGGCTGAGCCCGCCCCCATCAATCACGAATTAAGAATGCTCTATGGGCTTGCCTAAAGAGCAATCTTATGGAGGAAGTTTCTCAATCGGGGTTCCCTCCCCTCAGGTAACTCTAGCCTGTGTCAAGTTGACATCACATTAGCCAGGCCACTGTCCATCATGGAGACACCTATGTGAGCTCTGATGCACTGAATGTCATTCATGGAAACACCTCACCCCCATCTTGGCAGAAGGCACTAAAGAGCGCAAACACGGTGTGAACCGCTCCTTGGCATTTCAAAGACAAACAAGGGTGAGTGAGATCTGCTTGGTCTCTGAACCTGAACCTTACAACTCCTGTCAGTGTGGATGGTGCCGAGAGAGGAGATGGCAGAATTAACAGATGGGAAGGCAGGGCTGACTTCTTGCTATGGCTTCAACATGTTCCCCAAAAGTTCCAAAGATAACGGACTTCCTGGTTTCCAGATCCACGAGCAAAAGACACCCCTCTTATTTATAAACTATCCAGTTTGTAGTATTTGGCTAAGGCCGCAGAAGCCTGGCTAAGACAGCATCCTCTCTTCTCCTCTTCCTCTCTGCTTCCACCTCCCAGTCTTTTGGTTCAGGGACAGGAACACATTCTGTCTTAAAAGCATCTGCCAGGCTGCCAGCCCCAAGGCGGACCATCTCACTTACCTGTCTGCATAAGCTCCAAGAAGCCTCCCCACACCAGCAACCTTTTAATCTCCACTCTCAGGACTTCCTCACTTCCCTGCCAGCTTCGTTATCAGACAGTAACTTTGTGTTAGTTCCTTTATACGGGTACCATACACTCTAATATGTGGGCTTTTATCTAGTGCTTGCAGAAGAACACAATGGAAACGCACAGCTCTTAAAGCTGTGGCTGGATATGGCGGCGTGTGCCTGTAATCCCTGCACTTGGAAGTTAGAGACAGGGGTAGCAGGTGTTCAAGGCCATACTTGGCTACATATTCAGTTGAATGCCATTCTGGATTACAGGAGACCCAAAAGCAAACCAAGCCACCAACAAAAATACTATAGCTCTGTGAATTATTAATAACTTACGTGAATGCATCTATATCATCTCCATTCAGGTGATAGAATAGGTCTAAGCAAGGGATGACGGCAAATATCAGCTGCTCTGAGAGACTGAGGCAGGAGGATCATAAGCTCCAAGCCAGCCTTAGCTATAACTATAGGCAGTTTAAGATCAATTTATACAACTGGACCAGGCTTTTGGACCACCAACCAGCTCCCAAATCATAGCACGGAGACTTATTAGTTGTGAATGCTTGGCCGAGCTCAGGCCCATTTCTGGATAGCTCTTTTAACTTAAATCAACCTGTTTCTCGCGATCCCCTGGAATTGTAATTTCAGATGGTTGCAAGCACTTTCTGTGTTAATGCTGATAACCAAACCCGGGTCCTCTGATAGAGAAGTCGGTGTTCTTAACTGTCTTTTTAAACCCTCGGTGACCTGGCACTCACTGCTTGGTCAAGCTTTGAATTCACAACAACCCTCCTCAGCCGCCCACTGGTCAGGATTGCAGGAGGGAGGCAGTTCAGAAACATTCTTGTTTGTGCCTCGTCATGCCCAGGTGTGCGCATCACTCAGTTGACCCCGAATACACATTTGTGCGTGATGACATCAGGCGGGTGAATCGACTTTCTTTTTACAGGATCTGGTGTGAAAAACCCGTTGCCCCAGCATTCTGAAATAACCAGTCCTTCGGGTGCTCTTCAGCGCCACTCCTGACATAAACTGTCTCTACAAGTGAACTCCTTTCTGAATTTCCTTTTGCTTCGCTGGCCTATTTGACTTATTCCCCATTTGGCTCTTCTTTTTCAAAAAATCTCCCCCATCTGCTATATTCTTTTTTAATTTAATTGAAATTTTGAGACAGGGTTTTACTAGCTGGTCTGAAATTTACTGTGTAGACCAGACTGACCTCGAACTCACGGAGATTTGCCTGTTTCTGCTTTACCGCTACTGGCCCGCGCCTTAGAGCTGTTTTCGAACGCAAGCAGCCCAGCATCCCAGCCACGATGGGCACCGATGCACACGTGATGCATGCTGGAGGGTCCTTGGTATACCTAGGAGAATAGCGTAAGGTGGCCTCCTGCTATGCTTGCTACGAGACGTCCTCGCAGCCTGGCCCTCCTGGAGGTGCACCCGTAAGGACAAGCCTCCGGGAGCCGGGCAGAGCTGCACGTCCACTTCCAGCAATTCCTCTGTCTCCGCCTCTGTCTCCGCCCTCTCCCCGCCCTGCCGGAAGGGTGACCCAGCCTCCTACACCCGGTTGTGGCTGCGGCTGGATGGCGGCGGCGGCAGCGGCGACACCAACACCAGCTCCGGGAGTCAGTGACTCGGGCATGGACCCGCGAATGGACCAGGAGACCGCGCAGTGGCTGCGCTGGGACCGGGTAAGGGCCGATCGCGGGCTCCTGGGTTCCCGGACGCGGCGGTTTGACCCGAGGGGCGCAGGGCCCAGCTTCCTTCCTCCTCTGCCCCGCGGCACCGAGTCTTTTCGGAAAAGGCTGTTGCGGGACGGAGGCAGTTGTGTGGCCCGCTTGGCTGCTAAACCGGATAGAGGAGCGAACTGGGGCGGGGTGAACATAGCGGGACTGGGGCCGGGGTAGTCCGGGCATGAAAGGGTTTCTGGGGTTCTGTGACGGGCTGCGCATCCTCATCCGTCCAGAATCCGCTCGGTCTAGCTTTCCCGGGACCCGGACCCCTCCACCGTCTAGAGCACCCTTCCCGACCGCGTGCTTGCTAACGGGTCTCTGGTGGCCTGGGGTGATCGGAGTTTCCTAGAGGACATTCACTTCCCTGGGAAGGTGACACAGGTTACACTTTGTCCCAGCTGCACCTTTCTGCTGCAAACTGTCTTATGGCTGAAACAGTTAGGTGGCCAGCTCTGGACATCACTTCCTCTGCCCTCTACAAGTTCTTTCCGACCTGTGCTTTCGTATTTCCCCATAATATTCTTCTTTCCTGTGTTCAGTGGACCTTGTTTCTTTTGTTGTTATTCCTGTGTGAACTTAAACGAGGTCTTCCTCGTCTCTGAAGTGCAACTTATTTCTCTCGTACACTTTCTCTAAACAGCCCGGTCTTTTCCTTCCTGGCTCTTACTGGGATTGGAAGAAACAAAACCAGCAACCCCTTACAGGTTTGTTCGTTTCATGTCTGTTGGTGTCCATCCAGGGTTGACTTCAGGAGGTGAGACCCACTCAGGTAGACGGAACCAATGCCCGGGGGGTAGGGCCTAAATCGTAGTTAAAAGCTCTGCTTTCAGATTCTCTGTTGTTAAACATGGAGCCTTTCTTTTTAATTTTCCACGGGCCCCTGAAAAATATGTAGCTTGTGCTGTGTGTTCCTGCTACCTCCCGTGTCTACTGTACCTGCACATAGTAGGTCCCTGAAGCATTTGTTGACTGGCAGAGGGTGTGAGTCTCAGAGAGGCCATTCCCCCCCACTCACACCTGTGTCCGCCCATCCTATTTCCTGGGTGCCAATGCCAACTCCTTGAGGGAGTTTTTCTTTTTCTCTTTTCCTGGAAAGTTAACCTCGAGATGCTTAAGGGAAGGAAACTGTTTCCATATCTGATAACTTAGTAACTTGACTTGTGTGATAACTTAGTAGCTTGATTTGTACAGATTCTCCTAGCGCCGGGGTTAAAAGAAGTACTGTTCTGTACGGGGCTATGGTGAACAGTGCAGCTCATGTCATGGTGCCTGGGAAGTAGAGAGGATGCAGGAGGAGGCCCCAGCAAAATATATTGCCTAGCAACAAGCCCCAGTAACCTCTATCCTCCAACTGGCCCCCAGTTTTTACCTTCTGTCACCTCCCCATAGTTCCACCATATTTTTAACCCATCAAAGGAGTGACCTTCTGATTCTGTCAGAGCCCAGGGTCTAGTTACCTTTGGAAGCTACTTCACAGACACCCCAGAAGCGAGCAGCATTGTTTTCCTCGGCCTTCTTAATCTCAACAAGTTGAGACTCAGACTTAGTCATCAACCTCCATAAAAGAAAACCAGAAAATGTAGTTACTCCAGAATATGGGATCTGTCTAGGATTGGTACCTCCATGGGTAGAACTGGAGGGAAACTGTCCTTTTCTCCTTTGGAGATGTTTCAATGTTCTTTTCCCAGTCAGAGGGTGTGTGTGCACGTGTGTGTGTGGTGTATAAATGTGTCTGTGTGTATGTGTGCATATTCATACAGAGGTTAGAGGTCGGCATCAAGTAGATTCCTCAGCCACTCCCCACTTTGGCTTAACTGACTGAGCAGCCCACTCTGCGCATCCATTGCCTGTAGCATTAGTCTTACAGATGAACTCTGCTGAGCTAGGCTTGTTGGTGCATGCTGGGGCTGTGAGCTTGGGTCTTAGTGTCTTGCACGCACTTCACTGACATAGCTGACTTTAGTCCCTCTCCGTTTCTATAACTGGAGACAGGTGACTCTCTGGGAAGGTCCCATTCATTTTTTCAGAGACACACCCACCAACCGAAAGTGCTGAAGCTGCTGACCCACCCACAGTGCCAAGGTGCCAAGGCACCCGACACCGTGTCCCCTGCCGTGTGCTTCCCTCCCTTGCCAGTTTCCATCACTCCCAGGTGTGACCTTATTTCTGCTGCCCTCTCCACTTTGCAGTATCTCCCTGATTTGTTCTCTCGGGCTGCTGAGTCTTTTCTAGATAGCCAAGGTCAATTAGGACTTTTGAAATCTACAGGGGAAGCCCCGGATATTGGGTGTGGCCAGGAAGCCTGTGTTTTCTAGTCCACTCAACCTGTGTTTGTTGAGCTCCTTTTGTTTACCAGCTCTGAGCTTTTCCTTGGGGGCACCAGGCAGTTTAATGGGTAAGATTGTTCTCTGTGATTGGGATCTACTGTTTTTAATCAAAAGGTTGGCCCAGGTTCCTGTTGAATCCGGAACAATTTGGAAGCATAGGCTTGACTCCAGGAAGCCAAGGTTTTATTGCAACCAATCTCAAAGTTTAATCCTGAGGCCTTATCTTGTCCAGTGTTCACTGGGTGGCTGACACCTGGAAGCCAGGACTGCTTACTCCGGTAGTCCTTAGCTTTCAATTTAGAAGTTCATGTCTAGCTCTCCAATCTTAACATCTCCTGCAGTTCTTACGCAAAGAAAGCAAGGCCATGTATGGTGGATTTAAATGGTTCATATTGCTGTCTATGTGCAATTAATGTAATAGAATAGGCACTGGCCTGATGTTTATCGTGCAGTTAAGCAAGCCACTCAATCTCTGTAGTATAAAATACTACTAAAAGTCATCGACTCTTATTGGCCTGAATAGTCATTGAAACTTGACTAAATACAAAGGAAATACTTTATAAAAAAAAACAACAACTAAAAAATAACTATAAAACCCCACAAAAGTAAGGGTTTAGTTAAATTGACTGACGTTGCAAATTGTGCAAGAGAGCTTCTAGCTGGTTCCCCTTTTACAGATGGGGACACTAAGTACTCAAGAAACTCCATAGCCTTCACAAGCACGGGTTTGTAAGTGATGGGTCTGGGGTCTCCCTACTAATTTTTTGTTTTTTGAGACAGGGTTTCTCTGTAGCTTTGGAACCTGTACTGGAACTAGCTTTTATTGACCAGCCTGGCCTCAAACTCACAGAGCTCTGCCTCCCGAGTGCTGGGATTAAAGACATGCACCACCATCATCCGGCTCTAAATGTCTATTCTAAAACAGCACCTTGTTCGTTTTCTCTAAAACTGCTTACCAAAGTAGGAAAGAAAATAATAAATCATACTATCAAAACATCAGAAAACGCAAAAGCCTGTATACATTCAGGTTTTGCCTAGAGGTTAGAATTACCTGTATGAGTGTATGTGTGTGTGCGCGTGTGTGTTGAGGGGGGTGGCCGACTTTGCAGGGTTTTTTTATTTTTTTAATTTTTTTTTTTTTTTTCAAGACAGGGTTTCTCTGTGGTTTTGGAGTCTGTCCTGGAACTAGCTCTTGTAGACCAGGCTGGTCTCGAACTCACAGAGATCCGCCTGCCTCTGCCTCGCAAGTGCTGGGATTAAAGGCGTGCGCCACCACCGCCCAGCGACTTTGCAGGTTTTCTGTCCTTCTTTTAACCAAGCTGTGCCTAATACATCCATGTTTGTCTTTCAGAATCCCTTGACTTTGGAGTCAGTGAAACAGCTCATCGCTGAGGGTAATAAAGATGAGCTACAGAAATGCTTTGGCGCCCGGATGGAGTTTGGGACAGCTGGCCTTCGGGCTCCTATGGGAGCAGGGATTTCTCGAATGAATGACTTGACCATCATCCAGACCACACAGGTACCATGATTTTGTCATTGCTGGTATCTCCTCATGCACCTGATAGGTTTAATTTGTTTTAATTATGGTTATGTTTTTGGATCTGACAAAGTTGAGAAAGTTCCCACTATTTAATCTCTGAAATGAGGCTTGTGCAGTCCTTGTTTAAAAATTCAGCAGCTTTCTATCCACCTTCTGTCTGCCCAGCCAGCTGTGCAACATGTTTATTGAACACCTGCTGATTGTCAGGGAGGGTCAATTGATATGACTAACACAGATTCCCTTGTGGCTTATTTCTGCCACATTCTGTCAACAATGAAGGTCAGCATCACAGGAGTGAGATGTTCTATCAGCTTGGGGCAGGTAGTGATAGCCCCAAACTGGGTGGGTTTGATTTGTGTGGCCAGTTATGCCCTGCAAACTGATTCCAGGGCCTCCTTTAGAGCTGGAATATTTGGTGTTAGAAACAAGCAGACCAACAGATTTTCATCAGTTAATTGGCAAAATCATATAAAACATATTGGGTTTCTCCAACTCAATGGGTTTTCAATCCGTGGGTCCTGACCATCAGAAAACACATATTTCTAATTGTCTTAGGAACTGCAACACTCCTCAGTAGCAAAGTTACAGTTATGAAGTAGCAATGAAAATAAACATATGGTTGGGAGTTCCTAGGACCATTCAAAATATGTGTTTTCCCATGGTCTCACGCCACATGTTGAAAACCACCGCTCAAACTTACATCACAGAGCAGAGAATGTCTGAAATGCCTGCTAACTCTAGGCTGGCGCTGTAGAGGAAGCAAGGAGTAAGCTCTTTGGAGGAAATGATGATTCAAGTAACGCGCTAAGCAAAATGCTTATAGTATTATCCATAGCATGCAGTGTATGCTAGACTGTGTGTGTGTGGGGGGGGGACAAAAAGATAACCTTGGGTGTCATTTCTCAGGCACTATCCACCTTTTCTTTTGAGATAATCTCTAACTGGCCTAGAACTCTCCAAGGAGGCTAGACTGGAAGGCCAGGGAGCCCCGGGATCTAGGAGCTACCTCTGCCTCCCCAGTCAGTCCTGGATTTGCAGGCATGTCCCACCATGTCTAATGTCTTCTTTTGTTAAACTTGGCCTCTGGGAATTGAACTCACGTGCTCAGGTTTACAAGGCAAGCGCATAACTAACGAGCCCCACTTCGCAAGTTTTTAGTTTATTTAAGTCATACAAAGGTCCTATATGGTGCATATTATTGCTGTTACTATTTATAGAGGTGGAAACTGAGGCATCGAAAGGCTGAGGAATGTATCTCTTCCTCGGTAGGGGCACAGTGGGGTGCAAGTCCATTTTCTGGCCTCAGAGTATAGACTTAATACCTGACACTGAGCCACCTCTCACCAGAGCTGGGCGTAAGCCATGTTCTGGGGCTCTTTAGGTCTGACACTAACCTTGCTCTTGCTCATCTCCATGTTTCCAACGAGACGATGGAGATTCTGAGTAAGCTGGTCTGAACCTGGAGATAGTTGATTCTAGCTGCTCGGCACAGCATCTGACTTAGACAGAAGAAAAAATAACCTTTTCATCTTACTGATCAGTTTGCGTAAGCACTGCTCCCCCCAACATATGAATGATGTGCTAAAAATATAATTTTGGAATGATTTTTTTATCATATGTATGAAATATGTGCTTTTAATCCCTGGGCTATTTTCAGGGATTTTGCAGGTACCTGGAAAAGCAGTTCAGTGACCTGAAGCAGAGGGGCGTGGTGATCAGCTTCGATGCCAGAGCTCACCCAGCCAGTGGAGGCAGCAGCAAAAGGTATTTAGGTTTTTGCAGCACTTTGGGGATGGAGCCAGAGACATTTTTCGGAAAAGGATTTTTTTTAATATTTTCTTTTATACTTTTTAATCACCATTTTAATAATTTGACTTTTTAAAAACTGTTTTTTAATGATGTGGATATGTGTATGCATGTGGGTGCGGGTGCTCACAGAGGCCAGGGAGCTGGAGTTCCAGGCATTTACAAGGCTCTGTAAGACAGTAGGGAATAGCTGGACATGGTGGTGCATGCCATTAATCCCAGCACTCAGAGGGACATTAGATCCCTGGAGCTGGAGTTACAGGCATTTACAAGCCTCTGTAAGACAGTAGGGAGAGCTGGACATGGTGGTGCACGCCATTAATCCCAGCACTCACATTAGATCCCTGGAGCTGGAGTTACAGGCATTTACAAACCTCTGTAAGACAGGGAGAGCTGGACATGGTGGTGCACGCCTTTAATCCCAGCACTCAGAGGCGAAGACAGATGGATCTCTGAGTTTAAAGCTAAACTGGTCTACAGAGCTAGATCCAAGGCTAGCTAGGGCTGTTACACAGAGAAAGCCTGTCTCAAAAACAAAACAACAACACAAAAAAGTATAGATTCTTAACCACTGTACCATCTCTCCAACCCTTTGATTTTTCTTTTTAAATAACTTGACTTTAAACCCATAATAATTGCTTAACTATTAAAAAAGATGGTTTAGGCTGGGCCTTTAACCACAGCACTCAGGAGACAGAGGCGAGAGGATTTCGGTGAGTTCAAGACCAGCTTGGTCTGCATAGCAAGTTCTAAGACAGCCAGGGCTACATAGAGAGAGAACCTTGTCTCAAAAAACCAAAAATGATGGGGTCAGATCTGCTAGTAGCTTTAAAATTTTTGCTTTTTCTATTTAAGTTAAGAAAATGAAGTTATTTGGGTGTTTAAAGGGTAATATTTACCCAAAGGAAAGAAACTGTCTAAATTGTCTCTGACTTGCTCCCATGTAATTTCTTCCCTCCTGTTCAAAAGCTTCAAGGCCTCTTCGTTTCTTGAACACACACCCTTCTCAGGCTGAAGCTTTGTGATGGTCCCAGCCCAAAGGGACTCCTGTTTGCTGTGGGCAGATGATGGCCAAGATAGTGAGACAGTAATGGCGGCAGGTTTTTCAATGTTGATTGGGTATTTAGGATTCGAATCCCCCAAATGCCATAGAAAGCATTTAAAATTGGCCCTCAATATCCACTAAGGCTGGTTCTAAGACAAGCTCAATTCCAAAACCCAAAGGTTCACAAATCACCTACACAACACGGCATATGGTTTGGTAAAAACCTGTGTACAATTTCTCATGCACTTTTTTTTTAATCTTTTCAATTTGGAGACTAGATCTCACCATACAGCTCTTACTGGTACTGAATTTGTGATTCCTTTGTCTCCATCTCCTAGAGCTGCAGGATTACAGTCACCCCATCCCCCACCCCCAGGCTTGGTGTCACAGCGCCTGGACCATTCTTTGTTGTGGGGCCTGTCCCGTGCATTGCAAGGTGTTTCGTGGCACTTCTGGCCGCTACCCATTAATTTCTATTAACTGTTGATAGCACATGCCCTCTCCCAAGCATAATTACTGGCCGTGCCTCTACATCAGAAACCTTGTGAGGAACAGATGAGCCCGAGCGAGAACCACTGAGCTAGGCCGAGATAGATAGTGTTGGCAGACTTTAATGCAGGCCTGGGTACGTGCTCAGTGGCCTTGGACATGTGACAAGGTGACCTGTGAGGCCTTCATCCTAAACAGAAGGTGGCATGAGAGGACCCCAGCAGCCCTCAGCTTTGGGTACCAATGTACACATTAGAAAAACATCTTCCTTCTCTCCCTACCGTGTGCAATCTTAGGGCGCGGTGGCAGGGGCCAAGGCTACAGCTCTCTTAGAGTGCTTGCCTCGCACGCATGCGCAAGTGCAGCCCGGGCCTCCAGCCCAGCATGCTTGTGTCTTGTTCTTCCCTACCGCCCGCAGTCCTGACCCCGACTCTCCTGTTTCTTCATTCCTAGGTTTGCCCGACTGGCTGCGACTGCATTTATCAGCCAGGGGGTCCCTGTGCATCTCTTCTCTGATATAACCCCCACTCCATTTGTAGTAAGTAACCCTTCCAGCTTCTTGTCACGGGACCCAGGGTGAGACTGCTAAATTTTATGGGCCTTGGTGCTCCTGGGCTTTGGCTGTTTTGGTGACAGACAATTCCCTGATGCATGCTGGGCCAACTCCTCTCTCTCTACGGCAGTTTCACCCACATCCTCATAATCTGCGTCTGGTGTGCAACTTTTCATTCCGAATTGGTTTTCTTCAAAGTCTAATAAGGGTTGCGGCTAGAGCTCAGTGGTAGCACAGGCAGGGGCCTGGGTTCGAACTCCGGCACCAAAGGAAAGGCAAGATACCATTTTATTTTGTTAAACTTTTGTCTGAGTTCTGATTTCTATTGCTGTGAAGAGACACTATGACCACGGCAACTCAGGGTTAGTTAAATGTTAGGGTTAGGGAAACATTTAATTGTGGTGGCTTGCTTACAGTTCAGAGGTTTAGTTTATTGTCATGGTGCGAAGCAAGGCAGCATTCAGGCAGACATAATGCTAGAAAAAGAGCTGTTCTTGCATCTTGACTGATGAGCAACAGGAAGTGAACTGAGATACTGGGCGTGGCTTGAGCATATATGAGACCTTAAAAAACCCCCACACTTCCTCTAACAAAATCCAATAAGGCCACACCTCCTAATAGTGCCTCTCCCTTCAATGGCCGTTTTCTTTCAAACCACCACAAATTCAATGGATCTTTTGGCAAATTAGCAAAATGCTCATTTTTTTTTTTTTTAACTAGAGGTAGTTCTTCACTGCAATTATCACAATTAGGGAATCTCTTGGGTCTAAATCTGAGTCTACTTTTCTCAAACATTATATTACTGTGTCTTTGAGCAAGTTGGTTTATATTATTTGTGTTTTAATAAATAAAGCTTGTCTGAAGACCAGAAGATACTAGTCAGCCATATAGGCCAGGCAGTGATGGCACACATCTTTAAGCCCAGGACTTGGGAGACAGAGGTAGACAGATCTCTGTTAGTTCAAGGCCACCCTGGGCTACACAAAATTAAATCTGTCTAAAAGAGAAACAGAGCTCACACAGAGGTGATCCCAGCACTTGGGATAACATGCCTTTAATTCCAGCACCATGGAGGTTGAAACAGGAGCAATATGGCTGGGCGGAGAGAGAAATATTGTATTCTATACAATCTAAGTGTCAGAAGCTAGCATACTGTAAGAGAATTGAATGACTGTCTCGCGAATCATAGAGTGATTTTAGCACTTTCTTTGAAACAGGGTCATGCTATGTAGCTCTGATTAACCCCGAATGTAGGCTAGGCTGACTTTGAATGTACAGTGATTCTTCTAGATGCTGGAATTTCAGACATAAGTCACCACACCTCCTCACTCATTCTGCCGTTTCTCTGTATCAGGTCAAACCCCCAAGGAGTGTAACGTAACTCCAAGAAGAAAGTTATGGCAGAAGATAGAGAGGATCGGGTGGTTCAAATCTCAGGTTTCCTATGTAGAAATCTCATTGGTACCCAAGCATAGAATGAGCCAAGACCTTTCCGCCATTTTGGCACGTTGTCTTGTAAGGGTGGGAACTGAGTTGAAATGTCAGGGCTAGATGTTAACCCTGGAGTGAGAGATGAAGAATCTGTGTACACACTCCATTGTCTCAGCTTTTTCCTTAGTGAGTAAAAAAAGGGAGGGAAGGGGAATGGGTACAGAGAGTAGACAGTGCTTCAGCTTCCTTCCTGAGCAAAAGCTTTGAGTGAATGCAGAGTGGAGGCGTGGCCCATCTTTGTCTTCAGAGAGTTTTCTAACTCTAAGAAGAAGACAGAAGGAGGGGACCTGGGAAATAGTTCCCTGTTTTGTGAGAATGAACATTATGAACATTCTGGAACTTTGGGCAGCCAGTTATAATTATGAGACTTTAGTAGTCTCCTCTTAGCCTCAGGCAGAGTAGTCCATGGTAGTGGAAGCCGCAGATAATATAAAGATTTATGCAGCTTGAAGCCTGCAGTTCATTCCAATGAATGTTTAATTTATGGGTTAAGGGTATAAAGGACGAACAGCAGTAACTGATAATAAAATAGAACGGTTGTAGCAGTATCCTGGCATGAGGTTATGTGGGTGTGGGCCCTGCTAAAAGAGTTAAGGCTCTTCCTGGACCTCGAGTGACTGAGACAGAACAGAGCAAAGCCACAGGTGAGGGGGACACCACGTGTTACTTGATGGCACACAGGATGCTGAGTGGTGTGTAATGATATCAGGGTAATAAAGGGGGATGAGTGGGCCCAAACCCTGTATACTAGGCATTTCCCTTCTCTCTAATCTTTGCTGAGCACTGTCTCCTGCCCTGTCCAGCCCTACACAGTGTCACATCTGAAGCTCTGTGCCGGGATCATGATCACTGCCTCACACAATCCGAAGCAGGACAACGGCTATAAGGTACCCCCTGCCCCTCCGCTCTCTCTTCACACGGTGCTCTTATAAGGCACCCCCACCCTTTTTGCTGTTTGGAAGTGGGTGCTCTGCGCCCTGCACCTGCTAAATGCATTCCTGGCTCCTCTAGGTCTACTGGGACAATGGAGCCCAGATCATCTCTCCACACGATCGAGGCATTTCTCAAGCTATTGAAGAAAACCTAGAGCCCTGGCCACAGGCCTGGGACGACTCTTTGATTGACAGCAGCCCCCTGCTTCACAACCCCAGCACTTCCATCAGTAATGACTACTTTGAAGACCTTAAAAAATACTGTTTTCACAGGTAACTAGACCGCGAGTTCACCTGAGCTAATGTGTTTCAGCCGGATTCTATGTTTGGTTTTAGTTTTGTTCCCCTTCTTGGTGCATATGCTGTAGCTATATATGCAAGGGCCAGCAGGCCCCTTTTCTTAAAGGAACTGATAACAATCCTCATGACCTTGCCAGCTGCATGCAGCCTGTCTTCGCTCCTCAGATTGCTATTCTAGTATGCAAACAGCCTAGGTGACCAGTCAAAGAAGCCAATCTAAGGTGGCTTTATTTACAAAAGGGGGTGGCGAGCCCATGGGCCACAATTTGAAATTCTGTAAACTTACATATTTGTGCCAGTGTCTATATATGCTTGTATGGATACAAGCGTGCGTGCGTGTGTGTGTGTGTGTGTGTGTGTGTGTGTGTGTGTATGTTTAATAGATGCATATGCATTTTCAAAGTTGAAGTTGATAAGCAAATTGCCCTTCAAGAACAAGAGCAGTTGGCACCCACACCTACAGCCTGTGGTAATAACATAAGACCCATGTTTGACCCAGTGCTCAGCCTTATCAATTTATCATAACCCCCCATTTGTTAGATGAGAGCAATATCTCCTTTTCACTTACATCCCTTAAATATGAAAACCTTTTTCATGTTTATTTGATGTATATTTGTCTTTTCTACGTATTTGTTTGTCTATTGTCTTCTTTATTTATTTAGAAAAAAGGTCTTGTTTATTTCTAGTATCTACTTTCCTCTTGTTACTTTTGAAACTTTTTATTGAAACCTTAACAATCTTATTAATACTTGGTTGTCTGTTAATTTTTGGTTTCTGGGTTTTATTTACGCTTTAAAAGACTCTATACCCAGATTTTATAAGGGAAAAATTCTGCCATTTGAACTTTTGCATTTGCATTTTGTGATATTGAATCTTTCAAGTCATTGGTCCTTTTTCATTCTGTACAGAGGACATAGCTTAGGTCGCTCTGAAAGATTACAGCTGTGCCATCAGCATATGTGAAAGATTCCATCTTACTAAGGCGCCCAGCCCTCCCCTAGAGAGCCTTGCTTATATCCCTTGTCATTTCCATTTTGTCCTACTCCAGGAGTGTGAACAAGGAGAGCAAAGTGAAGTTTGTGCACACCTCTGTCCATGGCGTGGGTCATGAGTTTGTGCAGCTGGCGTTCAAGGCCTTTGACCTCGCTCCTCCTGAAGCTGTCCCCCAGCAGAAAGATCCGGATCCTGAGTTTCCAACTGTCAAATACCCAAATCCTGAGGAGGGTAAAGGTGTCTTGGTAACCTACTTTTATTAAATAATGGCTCTACCTTTTATACCCTAAGCCAGTGGTTCTCAACCTATGGGTCGTGACCCTTTTCACAGGGGCCTAAGAACTTCAGAACACAGATATTTGCATTATGATTCATATCAGTAGCAAACTTACAGTTATGAAGTAGCAATGGAAATAATCTTATAATTGGGGGTCACGATAGCATGAATACTGTATTCAAGGGCCACGGGTAAGGAAGGTTGAGACCCATTGTTCTAAAACATTGTTATCAAATCCATTATGTTTTTGTGAGTTTTTAATGTGCTGAAAAATGAGGTATATCTCTGGAAATATGTTTATCAGATGGACATTAATTTCTTTTTTTTTTAATTAAAAATTTCTACCTCCTCCCCGACATTAATTTCTTAAAGGAATTTTCAAACTTGACATCTTACAAGAGGACATAGAGCTAAAATCTAAAGTATTCTCTAAATTTTAAAGAAATATTTGTTTGTATTTTATGTAAATTGGTGTTTTACTACTTTATGTCTGTATGAGGGTGTTGGATCCCTGAGGAGCTGGGGTTACTGACGGTTGTCAGCTGCCGTGTGGATGCTGGGATTTGAACCTGGGACCTCTGGAAGAGCAGCCAGTGCTCTTAATTGCAGAGCCATCTTTCCAGCTCAAATTAAATTAAATTTTAATTGATAGTTTCTTTATTGCCAAGAATGCATAGTAATAGAACAGAGATGGGATTTTTAATTTTAGTATTTATTGTTAGAGAACATTATTTACAGTATGGTTCACACACCATTCTGAAAGGTTAGATGATACTGAGAGAGTTGGTTTGGTCTGCTTTGTGTGACCAGACACACACACAGTGCCTACAAATTCCAGTCCAATCACAAGGCTGCCACAGTTCTGTGCGGTCACAGGGCAGGAATGGGCTGTACATTGGAACTCTCATCATCGGATCTCCAACTTAAGAAGATAAAATAAAATCTGACTAAGCAAAACCAGATCCAGGAAAGAAAAAAAAAAGCAGAAAACAAAAAAACAGAAAAGAAAAAAACAACAACAACAAAATCCTGCAGCCCTAATTTTGGGGCAAGCCCTTTATAGCTCATGAGACCATGCACATAAAGACTAAGGTGTGTTCTGTGTTCCTTAAGTAATTTTTATTTTCTGCACTTGTTTTCAGACTTTATCTTTCGCCTTGGCTGACAAAATCAAGGCCAAAATTATCTTAGCCAATGACCCAGATGCCGACAGACTTGCTGTGGCAGAAAAGCAAGACAGGTGAAATTACCTTTGTTTATGTGTGTCATGAAAAATACATAGAGGCCTGGCGGTGGTGGAACACAACTTTAATCCCAGTACTGGTGGCGGGGGGCAGAGGCAGGCGGATCTCTGTAAGTTCCAGGCCAGCCTGGTCTACAAGAGCTAGTTCCAGGACAGGCTCCAAAGCTCCAGTGAAACCCCGTCTCAGGAAAAAAACAAAAGAAAACAACAACAACAATAACAACAAAAATAAACCAGAAAAATAAACAGAGACCCAATAATAATATGTTTCTGGGAAGGTTGAGTTTTCCAGGTAATTATATTTGTTTCTACCACAAAACCTCTGGTGGATTCCTCTAGCAGGACGGTTTGCTGAGCCTATGGGCAGGGGATCACGACATAGAGCAAAGCAATCCAGTGCACTGGGAACTGAAATTCCTCATGTTGGAATTGAATTTAGTATGTGAAGGTCTCCATGCCTGATAAGGCAAGGTCCTTTTTAGGATGCTAGTTTTGCAGTTCACTTTCTGCCAGTGAATCTGATAAGGCACTGGACCTTCAAGGCAGTTTTGAGTTTAGGGGGAACAGACAGATGTTCAAACTATAGACTTTGTCAAAGATGGAAATCCAACCATCCTTGGCTAATACCATGGAAGCTGCTAGGTGTTTGCGATGGGGCAGGTCCATTTCAGCCCAGTAATTTAAAGACCGGAACAAGGTGTACAGAAAGTATTCCGAGCTTCGTTTGCCTAGCTCCAGGGACTTCTGGGCCTCCCTGGAGGTTGCTAAAACATAGGCCCTGTTTCCTTGCAGTGGTGAGTGGAGAGTGTTCTCTGGCAATGAGTTGGGGGCCCTGCTGGGATGGTGGCTCTTCACGTCTTGGAGAGAAAAGAACCCAGATCGAAGCACCCTTAAAGACACATACATGTTGTCCAGCACTGTCTCTTCCAAGATCTTGCGGGCCATTGCCTTGAAGGAGGGCTTTCATTTCGAGGTAAGGTGACTTTGACTTCCATGTTTCCTAAAACAATGCTTTTCCTTTCTTTTCATTTTTTCTTTTATATTTTGAGACAGGGTTTCATATAGCCCAGACTGGCTTTAAACTTCATATATAACCAAGGATGACCTTGAACCTCTGATCCCCCTGCCTCCACCTGCCCATTGCTAGGATTATAGGCATGCACCGTGACTCCCAGTGTCTGTGGAACTGGGGCCAGCACTCTGCCAATTGAGCTGCATCCCCAGCACCAAACATTTTTTTTTTCTTTTGGGTTATCCCTTTAGGAAACATTGACTGGCTTCAAGTGGATGGGAAACAGAGCCAAACAGCTAATAGACCAGGGGAAGACGGTCCTGTTTGCATTCGAAGAAGCTATCGGTAAGAAGTAATAATGAGGTTCACACAGATTGCTCAAGACCGCTGCGTTCAAGACACTGGGCTAAATTGTCTTGCTTCTGTTTGGTTTTTGAGACAGGATCTTATGTAACCCAGGCTAGCCTCAAACTCTGTAGCCGAGGATACCCTTGAACTCCTGACCTACTGCCTCTGTCTCTGAAGTGCTAGCATACATCACCACTCTTAGTCCAGTGTGAGCTGATCACGCTCTGGTCCGCTGGGGGCTCAAACCCAGGACCTTCTGTGTGTAAAGCAGACGCGATAGCGTTCATATCTAGATTCTCCAACACCTAAATGAAGAACACATGTGTGTGCCAGACTAGCCCCTTACATGGAATAGCCAGCAGGCTTGCCCTCAACGCAGCCTGTTCTGGTGCTGTCAGAGAATCCACTCCAGAGCTGTGTGTCTACCGCTTTGTCTGCAGGATATATGTGCTGTCCCTTTGTTCTGGACAAGGATGGTGTCAGTGCAGCTGTCCTAAGTGCAGAGCTGGCAAGCTTTCTAGCAACCAAGAATGTGTCTTTGTCTCAGCAGCTCAAGGCCATCTACTTAGAGTAAGTGTCTATGGTGGTGGTTCCCAACCTTCCCAACGCTGTCACCCCCATCGTAAAATCATTTCATTGCTACTTCATAACTGTAATTTGGCTACTGTTTTGGATCATAATGTAAATATCTGATATGCAGGATATCTCGTAGGCGACCCCCAAAGGAGTCATGACCCACAGGTGAGAACCACTGGTCTGTGGACTGTTGAAGGAATGATGGTTGTATTTCAAGTGCTCTAAATCTGGTGACGTGTTCTGTCTCTTATGAAAATCAAGGTCACCTCTTCCGTTTAATGGGTCACCACTAATTAGTAATGGCCGTTTGTAGTTGTGTGAGTTCTAGCTCGTGAGAACATTGCACGAATGGCTTTATTGAAGAGTGTGACTTTAAGTAGTCAGCGTCATAAAAAGATTAAAGGCATCGATATTGTAGCCAGGACTGAGTGCTCCTGTGTGGCACAGAAGCTGCTCGGGCGGTACAAACAGTAACCCGTGCAGCACGGCTGTGTTCCATAATAAAGCCGAAACTTACCTAAGCAGACTGGTCTGCAGTAGAGTACTGATTCATAGTTTCACTATGTGTGCCTGTCATTCAGGGAACAATCTCGGCTTTTCATTCCTCGGCCGTGACCAGCTGATTGATACTGTTCTGCCTTAGCCTGGAGTTTGATAAGCAGGCGTGGCTGGCTGGCCATCAGGTCCCCGGGATCTGTCTCTGCCTGTCTCTGTCTCCCGAGTGCCAGGACCACAAGCATGCACCTCCATGCCCATCTTTATTTTATTAGGATTCTGGGAATTGCTCAGGTCTTCATGCTTGGGACTGAGTTAGCGTCATGAACTGAGCTATCTCTCCTACCCTGGACCTCTTTGTCATTTTCCTTTTAAGTTTATTCACTTCTGTTTTATGTATGTGGCTGTTTTGACTGTTTTATGTATGTGCCTGGTGCCCACAGAGGCCAGAAAAAGGTCATCGGGTCCCCTGAGGATTGATATTGCGGATGGGTAGGAACTGCCATGAGGGTGCCGAGAACTGAACCCGGGTCCTTTGGGGGAGCAGCTGATGTTCTTAATCACTGAGCTGTCTCCAGCCCCTTTTCTTTTACTTTTTTTTAAACAATTATTTCTTTTGTGTATATGTATGTGAGTGGGTGCACACATGCTACCAAACACACATGAAGGTCAGAGGACCACTGAGAGCAACAGTTTCTCTCCTGCTACCACGTGTGTCTGCGGGTCAGCTCAGGTCATCAGGCTTGGCCGCAAGTGCCTTTACCCACTGAAACATTTTGCCATTTTTGAACCTTTTTTTAAATGTTAGATTATTCTTTTGAAGTTGGTTAGGGCTACCCGTTTCACTTATTTTAGAATGTGCTAGCTGGTACATATCTTGCAAACAGTCTACAGAAATTTTTGTGGCTCGTTTTGCTTAAGTTTGTGGGTTTTTTTTTTCTCTTATAGGTATGGCTATCACATTACCAAAGCTTCATATTTTATTTGCCACGATCAAGGCACCATTCAAAAATTATTCGGAAACCTGAGAAACTATGATGGGAAGAATAATTATCCCAAAACATGTGGCAAGTTTGAAATCTCTGCTGTCAGGGACCTTACGACGGGCTATGATGACAGCCAGCCTGATAAAAAAGCCGTAAGTCATGTTGTTTACTTTGATCAACTAATTTATTTTGTGTTTACCATTTCTGCAGTTGGAACAGATTCATTTATTCACGTGGCAGGCTGAAGCTAACTTGGGGCACTCAAGTGTTGTTGTAATAAACTATCTGGGAAGTTAGAGCTGGTGCTGTGTAGCTCAGGGGTAGACTGCTTGCTTAGCATGCACAAGGCCCAGGTTAGACCCCTAGCCTAGAAAAAAGAAATCATGGGCTAAAATTGCAAGTAACCTCACAAGTCATCTGGTGATAAATGGCATCCAAAGTCATTCTTTCACACTCAAGGAAATTGTGACCCAAAAGGGCAGTAATAACTGGGGAAGGTCCAGGTGACATGAAACTTTGGACTCTGGATTAGCTTTCCCTCTAACTCACTCAGCACACGCCACTCCAGAGAGTGTCTGAGTCACATGGAGAGTGTGTGACTACTAGCTGGTATGATGGCACATACCGGTACATCTTTAAATCCCTACACGTGGCGGATCAAGACAGGAACATCAGAAGTCTGAGTCTGAGGCCAGCCTGGGCTAGGTCATGAACGGTGTTGAAGGCCACTCTGGAGTTTCTCATTGAGTAGGCCTGAGATAAGGACAAAGAATTTGCACACCTAATAAGGTTCAATGCCCTTCGACCAAAGAATGGATAAGGAAAATGTGGTACATTTACACAATGGAGTACTACACAGCAGAAAAAAATAACAACAGCTTGATTTTTGCAGGAAAATGGATGGAGCTAGAAGACATTATTTTGAGTAAGGTAACCCAGACCCAGAAAGACAATTATCACATGTATTCACTCATAGATGGTTTTTAAACATAAAACAAAGAAAACCAGCCTACAAATCACAATCCCAGAGAACCTAGACAACAATGAGGATCCTAAGAGAAACATACATAGATCTAATCTACATGGGAAGTAGAAAAAGACGAGCTCTCCAGAGTAAACTGGGAGCATTGGGACCTTGGGAGAGGGTTGAAGGGGAGGGGAGAGGCAGGGAGGGGAGCAGAGAAAAATGTAGAGCTCAATAAAAATAAAAAATAAAAATATTCTAGATACTGGTCCACTCTGGGAGAGCCACTTGTTTTCTGAGAATCTGGCCTTCTCTGTCTGCATGTGGCCTACTCATTGTAAAGCCCATGCTTGCCTTGGGATCTCTCTAGAGCCAGAGGTAGCAGAAGTGCAGGGCTGGCTGTGCCCAGATTAGGAGGAGAGCAGGAATAGCCTGACGAGCTATTAGATGTCTTCCCTGATTTTTACCTTTTTCTGTTTTGTTTTGAAATTTTCTTAGATACACAGTATATTTATAAGAGATAGATTATGGTAGAAGGATTATGGTGAAGTAGGATAGTGTATTGCCACACCGAGACAACCAACCATCCTTCCTCTCAATTGTTTCTCTTGGTGTTTGCCACAGAACTTTTGTCTCTCTCATGGAGATAAAGAATCCGTGCCTACACTTCCGACATTCGGTAGCTCCTGCCTGTCCTCATGAGTTACATCTGAGCCTTGACTACAGTGGCTAGTCATTACCAAACCTGTTCAGTATATTCTTCACAGGGCTTCCTACTGTCCATAAAAAGTTCCATTTCCTATAACTGGTCATTGCTTTCTTTGTCTAGATTCCTATGCCACTGTCACTTGTCCTCCCATGGCATTTTCCACTGCTCTCAGGTCTCAGCCACTGTGTGGGCTTCAGTCTGAGTCCATTGGCCATGTTCCCCAGCCTTCCATGCCCGCCCATGCCTGCTGTCCTCTGGACAGCAGCTGTCATTCTCAGAATGCCGTTTGCCAAGGTTGAGACCCTCACACCTGACCTTCTGGCGTCTTCCTGTATTCATTTTCATACACCACATCTAATTGCTTCCTGGGGTGGCAGTAGTAATTTTAGGGAGACTGTTAGGTCTGCACATATTTTGCTTTTTGCTCTCACACTTCCACAGACTCAGAGTTCGAAAGCATTGCTCCATTATTGCTGGGTGTCCAGGCACTGCGTTCAGCATCTGCTCATCTATTTAGTGAAAAATGGAGTCAATGTGTGATGGCTTAAAGGACATTAACACCATACCCATCATTTCTTCACAACTGATTCCGTTCCCTCAATGACAACATGTCCTCTGAACTCAATGTTGTAAACTTTGTGTGTTGGCTAGCATTTCTCTCTGTTCGGGGAGAGTTGTGGTCACTTTTAGATCTGTCAGACTTTTTGGTACTGCAGCAAAATACCCAGGAGAAGCAATTTCAATGCTGAAAGGTTTGGGGACTCACTGTTTCTGTCAGTGGTCATGTGGCTCCACCGTTCTGAGGCCCGTGGCAGTGTAGAAGTCTGACAGAGAGGGGCGCGGTAGAAGGAAGCTGATCGCTTTGTTTGTTACAGACAAGATGCAGGAAAACTACAGCAAAGAGTCAGGGCCAAGTTAAACCTTCAAAGGCGGGCTTTAAAGACCCACTTCCTCCAAGTGGTCCCTGTAATGGTAAAAATAAAATGACGCCATTCCCCAAGGGGCCTGTGGGCCATGAGGGCCAGCCGGTCCCAGGCAGGGAGCTGCACAGAGCTGCAGTGGATGAGAGACAGAGATAGGCACACTATGTTGAGTGAGGATGGATTATTTATTTAGTGGGTTATGAAAGGGAAGAGAGAGGGAGAAGGGGGACAAGGAGAGAGAGGCAGAGAGAGAGAGTGGAAGAGAATCAGAGAGAAGGTTGGGGAGAGGAAAGAAGTTACCTCTTGTGAGAGAGGCAGAATAGAGAGAACTCTTAGGAAGGAAGATCCACTTGCCTAGGCAGACTAGGGAGGGAGTGGGCAGGACTTGTCTCTTAAAGGGACAGGACAGACCATTACAGTCCTCATCTTCCACAGTTCCAGGCCTTCTCAGGACACTACTAAAACACTGCATTATCAATGCATTAAACCATTGATTAGGTCAGAGTCCTTTTGATCCAACTTTATCTGGAAATGCCCTCAAAGACACACCCAGAGTGTACTCTATACCTTTCCTAGTCTCTTCTCAATCTAATCAAGTCAGCTGTCACAGTGGGTCCTTTGGTCTATGGGCATCATTTTTTTTAGGTCTCAGTTTTCTTGGTATATCAAGGAAGGGTGGTGGTTGACTGGTTTCTTAAAGAGTTCCTAGGTAGATGCTGGCTCTCCTGGACTGTTACCTTTCCTTCTTTGTTTCTTCTTGTCCCACTCTACTCCTTTTTTGAGGGATTTTCTCAGCTTTTAACTTTTAGTGTTCCTGTTAACTGTTAATTTCAATTCTTATTCTAAGTTTTTCCCATAATGGTATCCTATTATTGTTTTTGTTTACTGTACCTTTCTAAAGATTCTTTTTAAAAATTAAATATTTTTCATCAATATAGCCTTGATTTCCTCCATTTTTTGTTTTTTAAAACATTTTTTAAAATGGCTTTTGTTTAGTTTTTGTTTTTCCTATTAGTTTTGGACTTATTTACCCACTGTCTTTCCCTAAGGGTCTCTCAGTATCTTTTACATACTTAACTGGTTGTAAGTTTTGTGTGTGCATGACAAATGACCTAATGGGCTTTGGGGATCTTAAGTAGCAAGACAACTATTCTAAGACTGACCTTCACTTTGGAGCTATTGGGCTGGTCCAGAGCCTAACCCTATGGTTTCTGAAGGGATGTAAATTGACTTGTCAAGGCCCTAGAGGTGTGGCTAGGGGCAGGTCTGGGACATCTCACTCAGTGTGTCCCTTCAGACCGTACACTCCATGGTACCTGGTGGTCCTAGTTTCTGAGCCTTTTTGATTCAAATGCCAGAGAACTCATTCCTGGCAGGCACAGAAGAGCTAGCAGGGAATAACTTTGAGAGTCTGGTAGCTTCTCTTCAACCCTGTTTCTCTGTTTCATTCCTGCCTCACACCAACCCTTGGCATATCTGGTACCTCTCAGATATCAGCCCAGCTGGACTGTGCAGAGCACAGTCTCCTTTCCTGTTTCTGTCTCCACCCTCTGTACTGGGACCCCACAGTCACGTGTTTCATCACACCATTTCTAAGTCATTGTCTGCTTCCTGTCTTCCATGGTTGAGTGACCTCCGCGCCAAGTGTCACCGTCTTTGTTCCTCTTTGCCCTTGTGTTTATGCCTATGAAAACACAAAAACTGTTCACTTTAGTGATGTTCTGAAGTTAACAACTGTAAATACATCTGTCAGAGTTTTGTATAAAAAACAAAAGAAAAAAATACCTCCTTATGAATCTTTTATTTTGACAAAATTCCAATTTACAGCCTTGAGTTGTGATCTAATTTTCTGTAGTACATTATTCAACTGAAATAATGTTTCAATAAGAACAAAACTTTCATAACTGCTAATAAATTTATGGACATAGAAAGCCAGTCTGTGAAGTTACTGAATGTTCATACACCACTAGGATTGCATTCTCTGATTTTCTAAGGAATGTCCTTGTGGCCAATGTATCCATCTGGTATTAATTTTCTTGCTTATTTGGGACAGATTCACCGGGTCAGAGCAGCTGGTTACTGTCTCTAACTGTGTGACATGTACGAATTAATCTCTAGGTTCTTCCTACCAGTAAGAGCAGCCAAATGATCACCTTTACCTTCGCCAATGGAGGCGTGGCGACCATGCGTACCAGCGGGACGGAGCCCAAAATCAAGTACTATGCAGAGCTGTGCGCTCCCCCTGGGAACAGGTATGACATGGATGGTGGCGCCGTGCCTCTTAGTCCTGAGATGTTCAGCATAATCAGAAACTGTGGCAATACTATGTTACCATAGACTACTTTAAAAATTAAAAAATAAAAATTAGCTGTCGTGGTGGCGCACACTCTTAATCCCAGCACTCAGAAGGCAGAGGTAGGTGGATCTGATTGAGTTTGAGGCTATCCTGATTTACAGAGGAAGTTCCGGGACAGCCAGGGATACACAGAGAAAGTCTGTCTTAAAAATCAAAACTTGAAAAAAATAAAATCAATTTAAAATTTTTTAGAAAGAGGTAATATAGTAATAATGCTGTTTAACATGTAAAGCACTATGCTATTTAGGCTTCCATGTCACTTTTCAGAGTAGGCTTCATTTCAGACCTTTATAAACTGGGGATGGGGTGGGAGGAAGCTTTTAAAAACTGCCCTTGTGTTACAATCATTGAAAGGTGGCTCCTCTTTATTAAAGGGACATTGGGTTCTAGGTTGGGCATAATATCACAGCTCAAGGAAACATCAGCCTACTGACATGCAACAGCAATAAAAACGTAACTAAGATAAGCTTAAATATTAATAGACTTTATGCCATGCATTTTATTTATTAATAGAATTATCTAACCTATGAATTGGTTAGAATCAAAAAGATTTTCAAGTCTAGGTCCTGCTACTTAAGAGATAATTTTGTGCAGGGCAGTGGTGGCGCACGCCTTTAATCCCAGCACTCGGGAGGCAGAGGCAGGCGGATCTCTGTGAGTTCGAGGCCAGCCTGGTCTACAGAGCTAGTTCCAGGACAGCCAGGACTACACAGAGAAACCCTGTTAGATTTGAACAAGAAAAAGACCACTACCCCAACTAAAGAGACTGCCAGGGCAAATTTGACCCTGATCATGAGGGTGCATTCAGAAGAGCAAGCACAGGGAGATGGGAAGTGTGACTGTCTTCTTCCCCTCGGCTGGAGTCCGCTAGTTTTAAAGGAATGGGCACAAAGGAGATGAAGGAAAGAGGAAAGGGCTCGCTGCTTAATTCACTAAGTAGGGAATGCAGTAGGTCTTTGTATAAACAAGCGTTTTACTGCGTGGGGTGGGGCATTAAAATATTTGCAGAAAGGTTTTATAAGGTGATGGGGGGGTGAACAGATTTGAATTCCTTGTTAAACACAACTTTTATAGTATTTGATAGAAAGATTTGTAGTTAATGTTTCTTGCACCGTGAAGAGGCCTCTGTCTGCGCCCTTTCTCTGAAGGCAACTTGACGTCTGTGACCCGAGGACAAACAGTAGCATGAGCAGTCTTCCAGGAAGACTGAGGACTTGACAGAGATGTGGTCAAAGTTGAGCAGGATTGAAGCACGAGGAGAATCAGGAATGTTTCCTCTGTGTTGTTAGATACAGACAGTGTAGATCCCTGGGGATGCTGGGACTAAAGTTGTGGTTCTTTAAAGTTCCTAGAAGAAGAGCAAAGAGTAATTTTATTTATTGTGAAAACCTTGGATTGAAAAACCTTTAGGGAAAAGAATACATATCCTATCGCCTCCTGGGATTTTCCGCCCAAAGTCAACAAATGCGTTCCCACACTTCAGTTCATGGAGTCCCGTTCTTTTCTGAATTCCACTGTCTTGAAGTTTAGTTTCAGTCTCACTAGGTCCACGAAGGGAGCATTTTAAAATACAGTTTGCAGGGACCTAGAGAGACGGCTCAGTGGTTAATATGTGAGCCGCTCTTGCAGAGGGCCCCAATTCTTTCCTTGGTGACTCACACGCCATGTCACTCCAGCTTACATATACACTTGTGCATATTAAAAATTAATCTGTAAAATACACTTCTATATGTTTTAAATGTCTAATTTTGCTTGGAAGCTGTGGCTCATCCTTATAATCCTTAATCCCAGCACTCAGGAGGATGGGGTAGGAGGATTGTTGGGATTTCAAACAGAGCCTGGGATACATAATAGGATCTCATCTCAAAACCAAGATGCTAATGCAGGCCTCTAAGCCTTTGGAAGGCAGAAGCAGATGAGTCTCTGTGAGTGTGAGGCCCAGCCTGGTATGCATAGTTACTTAGTGAGACTGTCTCAAAAAAGAACAAATCTCTGTACTTGTTTGGCGTTGGAATAATCCATTAATCTGAATTCTCCCCCCACCTTCTATTTTTCAGTGACCTGGAGCAGCTGAAAAGGGAACTAGATGAGCTAGTCAGTGCCCTCGAAGAACATTTCTTCCAGCCACAAAAGTATAACCTGCAGCCAAGGGCAGAATAAATTATCCCAGCATTGGGCACGATCGCATTTACCTCCAATTAAGCGATTAAGCTTAACTTTTCTTTTTCTTTTTGTTTTTTGTTTTTGTTTTTGTTTTTTTTTTTTTAAGATAGGGTTTCTCTGTGTTAACAGCCCTGGCTGTCCTGGAACTCAGTTTGTGTAGTGAGTCAGGCTGGCCTTGAAAACAGAGATCCTCTTGCCTCTGCCTCCAGAGAGCTGGAATTAAAGGTGTGTACCACCTCGCCATGCTGAACTTGATTTTCAAAGCAATATTCCTGAGGGCCAAGCCATCTGGACAATTACAAGTAGTTACATCTTTCAACAGTACTGCCTTCCTGGGGTTTTATACTTTTGCCCCAAAAACTGAATAAAGAAAACATGACCAAACCAATCAAACTAATATCTTTATGAAAATGTTAAGTCTGGGCATTATCTGAATTTTTTAAATAAAGATTTTTTTTTCAAAATTCAAAAAGTAGATTGTAAATAATATGCCTTAATTTGCATACACATATGTCTTCTGTGTAATTCTTTGTATGTGTAGTTGAAATAGACAGAAAACTAATATAGTTCCTAAGTTCCAGGCTCTGCTGATATTTAGTGTATGTCAGGATCTCATAGAAGTAAACTATAATTCCAGTGAAAAAATGACTCACAGCAGGATGTGTGCATTTGCCAGTGAGAATGAAGGCAAGCAGGCAAAGAGCAAACCCTGCTTTCTTCCTCATCCTTTATACAGGTTGCCATGAGAAGGCGTGGCCCAGATTTAGGGTGGGTCTTCTGACCTCAAGTGGTCTGGATTGAAGGTGGGTCTACCCACCATGAATGATCCAACTAACTCAACGTTCCTCACAAGTGTGCCCAGATGCTTGGGTTTTTAGTTAATTCCCAGATGTGGTCAAGCTGACAACCACATACCCACCACAGCACGTGAGAATCAATGTTGGAAAAAACATCATGGCTGCAGACGTCTCCATGGAAACAAGGCATGATGACTGCCCACATCAATCCATAGATAAAAACAAACAAACTAGAGGCATGAGATATCCCAACATGATCCAGGCATGGTCAAGAGGGGGGAAACGTAGAACCAGGGAATGTGGGGCTTTCCACCTGCTCCTTTGTTCCTTGATAAAATCTGAGGTGCAAAGCTGCCAGCAATCTCTCATGTGGGACCAGTGAAGCCTTTTTAGCATCGGGCCAAATGTCGCTGCAGAATGGAGTTGGGCACCCAACCCAAGAGCCAGCTGTGTAGGTCC
Source organism: Microtus oregoni (assembly GCF_018167655.1). Lineage (NCBI taxonomy): Eukaryota > Metazoa > Chordata > Mammalia > Rodentia > Cricetidae > Microtus > Microtus oregoni. The sequence continues at coordinate 30,262,327 of NW_024543080.1, read as the reverse complement.
TAACTAGCAGTTGAACCCATTTCAACATAGCATTGTGCAATTTCTAAAGGGAAGTTAGCGTTGAAAGTTACAGAGATGGACAAGCCTGATTGTCCTTTAGTGCACTGTTCTGTGCAGTGTCCACCTTCCCTAGAAAAAGAACAACCGCAAAAGAAATTCTTTGTTGGCACGAGGGAGGCATAGAGCCGCTTCTGATATGGATTCCTGGGTTTAATATAACAACAGTCAACCATGACCACAAGTTGAGGTTAGTCTGTGGGCTCAGGGCTCCAGTGGCTTCCTCTGTTTCCCTTTCTGACTCTTCACTGCTCTCTGTCCTCTGAAAGCCTCTGGATGCTCCTGGCTATAGTTGCTCAAGAGTTCCAAATTCCTCTACCAAGTCCTGTTATTGGTGTCAGCACTTTCTTACTTGGACTTGCCACCAGACGTCAAACTGAAATGAGCATATCCTGGCCATGAATTAGTTTTCTTCATGCAGCTCCCCACTGCCCTTCCCCTCCCACTTATTCTAGGCACAGAACCTGACCAGAACCATCAGTGACTTGAGTGTCCCAGCCCCACCTGTCTTTTCTTCCTCTAAGAATGCACATAATATATTTATACTATGGAGAATTAAAAACTAAAATAATAGCATCCGTTCCCAGGCAATAGGCATATCTCAGTTCATGGCCAGTCTTGTAACCTCTGCTGTTACCTTGTTCCCTATTTTACTGTAGGCCATTTCAGAAGCAAATCCCAGACCTGTCTTTGTTCCTCCAAATACTTTAATGTGGGCCTGAAGAGACAAGGACTTGTGTGTGTACACACACATTACACACTGCACACACATACATATGTGTGCGCGTGAGCTCACAAAACCATTGCCACACCTTGTGGTCTTCTTGTGGCAAATAGGTATGCCCCCTATAGACTCATGTGTTTGAATGTTTGCCCACAGGAAATGGCACTATTAGGAGGTATGACCTTGTGGAGTAGGTGTGGCCTTGTTGGAGGAAGTGTGCTACTGTGGGAGTGGGCTTTGAGGTCTCACAAGTTCAACCTATGCCCCCCCCCCCCGTCTTCTTCTTTTGCCTGAGAACAAAGATGTAGAACTCTCAGCTCCTTCTTCAGCATCATGTCTGCCCACACACCACCATGTCTCCTGTCAAGACAATAATGAACTAAACCTCTGAACTGTAAGCCAGCCCCAATGAAATGTTTTCCTTTATAAGAGTTGCCGTGCTCATGGTGTCTCTTCACAGCAATAGGAACTCAAACTAAGACATTTAATATCAGTGAAATGATCCAGTCAGTGTGGGACTTCCCTGTTTGTCTTCCTGCTGAGTCAGGGTGCAGGCACTGTCCACTCACAGCAGCTGATTGCTCAGTCTCCTGAAGCTCATTCAGCAAAGAAATTCTTCATCCTTCTTATATTGTTTTCTTGTAACTTGTTGTTTCGAACCTACTGTTTGGATTTCATTCGCTGCTTGCTCATGGTGTGCTTAGCTTGTTTCTCGTGTGCTGTGTTTCGTGGGAGCTAGCACCGGCAGACGATTTGACGTTCTGGCAAGAGAGCTTGTAAATGGATGTTTCCTATCCTGACCATCCAGTCCCAAATAACCAACTCGAGGCTGAATATAAATTATAAATGCTCGTCCAATAGCTCAGGCTTATTACTAACTAACTCTTATATTCAAATTAACCCACATTTCTCTTTATGCTTTGCCATGTGACTCATGGTCTGTTACCTCATTTTCTACAAGCCATGCTTCCATGGCAGCTGGCTGGCGTCTCTCCCTCTGCCTTCTTCCCAGAGTCCTCTGTTTTTGACTGTCCTGTCTATACTTCCTGCCTGGCTACCAGCCAATCAGCTTCTTATTAACCATTGAAAGTAATATCACTGAGTAGAGAAGGGTTATTCCACAACAAATGCTCGATGGGGATGCAGGGCTAGAGGGTAAGGGAGGCTCATACCATTTCTAGTTGTTTTTATAGTTACAAGCCTGGGCCAATGTAATAGCTCGATGTGTAAAAGTACTTACCACACAAGCCTGGAAACCTAAACTTGATCCGCCAAAACCCATATAAAGGTGGAAGGAGAGAACTGACGGTACAAAGTTGTCCTCTGACCTCTTACACACACTCCATGGCTTATGTGTCCATATAACTCATGCAAACACGCAACAGTAATGATAAACATTTTTAAAAGGTGACTAGGTAAATGGCAACAGAATTTGTCAAAAAGAAAGGATGGCGGGCAGATAGCTCAGTGGGTAAAATATTTGCTGTCCAAGTATGAGGACCTAAATTCAAATTCTGGCACCCAAATAAAAGTCAGGCATGGCCCTGTTTCTGTAATCCCAGTGTTGGTGGGTAGAAATAGGAGACTCTGGGAGCTCAGGGACCAGGTAGTTCATCCAATTGGTGAGCTCTGTGTTCATTAAGAGACCCGCTCCCCAAAATAAGGTAGAGAGTGATTGAGGAAGAAGACTGATAATCAACCTCTGGTTTCTAAGGGCACACATGTACATATGTACCTATACACACACATGCATGCATACAAATACCACACACACATGAATGAATCAACATGTCCAGTGCTCTAGCCACAACATGGATATAACAGACAGACTTCTATTGCATGTAAGTTGATGGAAGGAGACTTGCTACAGAAGGAGCCAAAGGAGGCAGTGGACTGTCTCATACAGGCTTAGTAATTTACATCTACCTTGATGGCATGCATTTAAAATCTCCCCTGGGTTTCAGGTCTTCAAAGAAGTTGATTTGCCACCCCCATACTGTTTCTTTCTTTTGTTTTGTTTGTTTGTTTGTTTTAAGCTTTATCCACTTTTATTTTTTGTGTTTGGGGTTTTTAGCTGCACATATTATCTGTGCATTGCCTGTTGAGGCCAGAAGGGGGCAATGGGTTCTCCCTGGAACTGGAGACACAGATGTTGTCAACTGGAAATCCAACTCAGTTGCTCTAAGCTGTCTCTTTAGGCCCGACATCCTCTTAGGTTCTTAGTGATTTCTTTTAACTGGTTGATTACATAAATGTTCTAGAACAAAATTAAATGTGTTTGCCGTCTTAAGGACCAGCAAAAGAAACGTATTAACAAGATACGAAAATCCAACAGAAAGATTTGGCAAAGGCTTGGCTTGAGGGGTGGAGCCAGAAGTCAGGAAAGGTGAACTCTTCCTTCAGAGGGTTTGCTCTTTGCTGTGAAACCCACAGCTGTAATCTCAGTTTTTGTTAATAGGGGACCAAGAGATTTAAGTAAAGATGGGTTTGTCTCACTTTTGCACGTGTGTGTGTGTGTGTGTGTGTGTGTGTATGCACACATGTGTTGAGTGTACTGATCTTGTAGATGAATCTGATTTGCTTTGCTGAGCTCATGGACAATATTGACATTTTATTTGGGATAAATTTTGCTTGTCCCAGTAATGAAAACTATGAATGTAAAATATGCAAAGGGATGAGGGCGCTGAAATATTCTGCATTGGCTCACAAAGGGCAGCACACAGTAAAAGCACTACAGTAAACCTGTTCTGCAGCAGCTTTCCATAGTCAAAGACCCATTCCCGTTGCTTCCCATCTTCTACTAATATAATAATACCACAGTGAATAATGTATGTAAGTAAACTTTTCCTTTTTATTTTTATCTGTATCTCATGGGTGCAATGTTGATATGATGATTAATCTCCATTGTCAAGCTGGTGAGCTCTAGAATCATCTGGAAAGTCTGGAGCATTGACTCAGTGGTTAGAGCACTGGCTGCTCTTCCAGGGGACCTGGGTTCAATTCCCAGCACCCATGTGGCAGCTCACACCTGTCTATAACTCAAGTTCAGGGATCCAATGCTCTCTTCTGGCCTCTTCAGCCACTGCAGGCACATGGTGTACAGACATACATGCTGGTTAGACGCCCATACACATAAACAATAAATAAATAAAATTTAAACCACCTGGGTGGTGGGCCCATGCTTGTGGAGGATCATCTTTGTTGCATTGAGGTAGGAAGACAGGTCCACTGTAGGTGGTACCATGCCCCTGACTGGGATCCTGGAACTGCTGTAAAATGGAGAAGGGGAGCTGAGCCACAGTGTGCATCCCTCTCCCTCTGCTCCAGACTGTGGGTGAAATATGACCAGCTGCTTTGAGCTCCTGCTGCCTTGATCTCCCCACCATGATGGACTGTACCCTTAGCTGTGAGCCAGAGTGAGTTCTTTCTTCTCGGAGTTGCTTTTGTTGGAGGATTTTATCACAGAAACAGGAAGAGAAACAAAGACAGCTGGCGAGAGAGATCTGGTAGAAACACTTGGTAAACTGTCTAGCATGAAGTATCAGTGTCATTAGACAAATGGACAAACCCCATCCATAAACTGTTTCACAGCATACTCACTTGGTGGGTACAGCATTTCGGGGAGGGGATGGGATGAGGTGCTGCTGCTCCAGTTCTCAGTATTGTAATCTTTAAAAAAGTTAATAACATTTCTAATTCTAGTAAATTTGTATTTATAAAGGGATTAATTCCCAAAATATAAGGGTCTTATATAACTCAATAAAGAGGGAAAAATCAAAGAAATCAGGTTATGATTCTGACTGTGAGTAGATATATTTTCAAAGACATAAACATGGAGAGAGTGTGTGTGTGTTCAGACCCATATATCATCAGGAAAATGCAAAACAAAACTATAGATATCCCTGGCACCTGTTAGAATAGTGATTATCAGACAAGAGAGGAACTAGAGAGATGGGTCAGTGGTCAAGAGCACTGACTGTTCCTCCTGAGGACCCAGGTTTGATTGTCAGCATCTATACAGAATCTCACAACTGTCTGTAACTCTACTTCCAGATAATCAAACCCTCTTCTGGCCTGCTCAGGCATCAAGCATGAATGTGGTACCCAGACACATATGCAGACAAAATATACATACATTTAAAATAAAAACAATATTAAGGGGTTGTAAAAATAGCACAGCAGTTAAGAAAAGCATATTTCTCTTCTAGAGGTGTTGACTGGGGTCTTTGTCCTGCCCAGTTCCCACAGCCGTTAAGTCCCAAAGAAATCACACAGAAGTCTACATTAATTATAAACTGATTGGCCAGGTATCTCAAGCTTCTTATTAACTCTTAAAACTTATGTTAGCCCATAATCCTTGTCTGTGTTAGCCACATGGCTTGGTACCCTTTTCAGCAAGGCAGTCACATCTTCCTTGCTCTGTGTCTGGGTGACGACTGCAGACTGAAATTTCTGCCTTCCCAGAATTCTCATTGCCCCATCTCTACTTCCTGCCTGGTTGCCCTGCCTATACTTCCTGCCTGGCTACTGGCCGGTCAGCATTTATTTAAAATACAAGTGACAGGGTACAGACCACTGTCCCACAGCACAGAAGGACCTAAATTCAAATCTCAGCACACATGTCAGGTGGCTCACAACTACCTGTAAACTACAGCTGCAGGGGCTCTGCCACCTCAGGCCTCAGAGGTTACCCACATACGTGACAAACACAAACCCATAATTAAAATGAAAACAAATCCAATGATGATGATGATGATGATAAAAGGACCACTGAAAGAATTGATAAGGGCAAGGGGAGAAGGGAATATGACTCGTCGTGGGTGGGAATGTCAGTTAGCACAGCCATGATAGAAAACTGTACTGTATGAATGTCTCTCCAAACAGAGACTAACCTTGTGACCCAGCAATGCTGCTTCTAGGTGCATAGCCGAAGGAAGGGAAATCAGTATCTGGAACAGGTATCTGCACCCCAATGTTTGTTTGCTTTAGGTTTTTCAGAACAGGGTTTCTCTGTGTAGTCCTGGCTGTCCTGGAACTTGCCCTGTAGATCAGACTGGCCTTGAACTCTGCCACCTGCCTCTGCCTCCCAAATGCTGAGATTAAAGGCATGCACCACCACTGCCCATGCTTGCACCCGTGTTTATTGCAACACGTTCATGACAGCCAAGGCAGGATGGAGGATGGAACCCAGTCAAAGAGCATTGTCTCATGTGCTTAAGGACTTAAGAGTAAAGAAATTAAAGTCAAGATATAGAGGCAGCCAAAGCACCCAAAGACAGGTGAGAGGACAAAGAAACTGAGACAGACTGGTAAATACTGTGAAGCTCTCTTCAGCTTTAAAATGAAGGCAATCACACCATTTGTGAGAGCACAGATGAGCCTAGAGAGGCCATTATGCTAAGTGATACCAACCACCAGATGCTGACAAAAAATACATACTACATGACAGCACCTGTGTGGAAAAATATCATACTTATATAAAAAGTTAGTTGTGGAGAAATTATGAAGATAGTCAAGGGTATAAACTTTCATGGAGGCTACAGTTAACAACCTTAGATTTTTATAAAATTGAACATTACTAAGAAAAATAGACATTGTATTTTTTTTTTATTACCTCATTTCAAGAATGGTAATGATGTAACCTGAGCGATGTCAAACTAACTTGGTTGTGGTGATCACTTCATGATACTTACTTATATCAAATCATTCCACTGAAAATTATGCAACTTCTTTGAGTGGTGCAGATACAGTTTAAGACAAGGTCTCTTAGAGAACACGCAAATAAATAAGATCAGAAATGAAAAGGGGGACATAACCACAGACACAGAGGAAATTCAGAGAATCATTAGATCTTACTACAAAAGCCTGTATGCCACAAAACTGGAAAATACAAAAGAAATGGACATTTTTTTAAATAAGTATCATATACCAAAGCTAAACCAAGACCAGGTGAATGATCTAAATAGACCGGTTTCTCGCGAAGAATTAGAAATGGTTATCAAAAATCTCCCTTCGACAAAAAGCCCAGGACCAGATGGTTTCAATGCAGAATTCTACCAGAACTTCCAAGAAGAATTAATACCTATACTCCTTAAGGTATTTCACAATATAGAATCAGAAGAGTCATTGCCAAATTCCTTTTATGAAGCTACAGTTACCCTGATACCAAAACCACAAAAAGACCCAACCAAGAAAGAGAATTACAGACCGATCTCACTTATGAACATCGACGCAAAAATCTTCAATAAAATACTGGCAAACCGAATCCAAGAACACATAAGAAAAATTATCCATTATGATCAAGTAGGCTTCATCCCAGAGATGCAGGGCTGGTTCAACATACGCAAATCTATCAATGTAATCCACCATATAAATAAACTGAAAGAAAAAAACCATATGATCATTTCACTAGATGCGGAAAAAGCATTCGACAAAATTCAACACCCCTTTATGATAAAGGTCTTGGAGAGAATAGGGATACAAGGGTCCTACCTAAATATAATAAAAGCTATTTACAGCAAGCCAACAGCTAACATTAAATTAAACGGAGAAAAACTCAAAGCCATCCCACTAAAATCAGGAACACGACAAGGATGTCCACTCTCGCCATACCTCTTCAATATAGTGCTTGAAATTCTAGCAATAGCAATAAGACAACATAAGGAGATCAAGGGGATTCGTATTGGAAAGGAAGAAGTTAAGCTTTCGTTATTTGCAGATGATATGATAGTGTACATAAGCGACCCCAAAAATTCTACCAAAGAACTCCTACAGCTGATAAACAGCTTTAGTAACGTGGCAGGACACAAGATCAACTCCAAAAAATCAGTTGCCTTCCTATACACCAAGGATAAGGAAGCAGAGAGGGAAATCAGAGAAGCATCACCTTTCACGATAGCCACAAATAGCATAAAATACCTTGGGGTAACCCTGACCAAGGAAGTGAAAGATCTACTTGACAAGAACTATAAGTCTTTGAAGAAAGAAATTGAAGAAGACACCAGAAAATGGAAAGACCTCCCTTGCTCTTGGATTGGGAGGACCAACATAGTAAAAATGGCAATTCTACCAAAAGCAATCTATAGATTCAATGCAATCCCCATCAAAATCCCATCAAAATTCTTCACAGATCTGGAGAAGACAATAATCAACTTTATATGGAAAAACAAAAAACCCAGGATAGCCAAAACAATCTTATACAATAAAGGTTTGTCTGGAGGCATTACCATCCCTGACTTCAAACTCTATTACAGAGCTACAGTATTGAAAACAGCTTGGTATTGGCATAAAAACAGAGAAGTCGACCAATGGAATCGAATAGAAGACCCTGACATTAACCCACAAACCTATGAACACCTGATCTTCGATAAAGGAGCTAAAAGTATACAATGGAAAAAAGAGAGCATCTTCAACAAATGGTGCTGGCAAAACTGGATGTCAATCTGTAGAAGAATGAAAATAGATCCATATCTATCACCATGCACAAAACTCAAATCCAAATGGATTAAAGACCTCAATATCAGTCCGAACACACTGAACCTGATAGAAGAGAAAGTGGGAAGTACTCTACAGCACATGGGCACAGGAGACCACTTCCTACGTATAACCCCAGCAGCACAGACACTAAGGGCATCATTGAATAAATGGGACTTCCTGAGGCTGAGAAGCTTCTGTAAAGCAAAGGACACTGTCACTAAGACAAAAAGACAACCCACTGACTGGGAGAAGATCTTCACCAACCCTGCAACTGACAAAGGTTTGATCTCCAAAATATATAAAGAACTCAAGAAACTAGACCGTAAAAGGCTAATCAACCCAATTATAAAATGGGGCACTGATCTGAACAGAGAATTCTCAACAGAAGAACTTCAAATGGCCAAAAGACACTTAAGGTCATGCTCAACTTCCTTAGCGATCAGGGAAATGCAAATCAAGACAACTTTAAGATACCACCTTACACCTGTCAGAATGGCTAAAATAAAAAACACCAATGATAGCCTTTGCTGGAGAGGTTGTGGAGAAAGGGGTACACTCACCCATTGCTGGTGGGAATGCAAACTTGTGCAACCACTCTGGAAAGCAGTGTTTCGGTTTCTCAGGAAATTCGGGATCAACCTACCCCTGGATCCAGCAATACCACTCTTGGGAATATACCCAAGAGAGGCCCTATCATACAACAAAAGTATATGCTCAACTATGTTCATGGCAGCATTGTTTGTAATAGCCAGAACCTGGAAACAACCTAGATGCCCTTCAACGGAAGAATGGATGAAGAAAGTATGGAATATATACATATTAGAGTATTACTCAGCAGTAAAAAACAAGGACTTCTTGAATTTTGCATACAAATGGATGGAAATAGAAAACACTATCCTGAGTGAGGTAAGCCAGACCCAAAAAGAGGAACATGGGATGTACTCACTCATATTTGGTTTCTAGCCATAAATAAAGGACATTGAGCCTATAATTCATGTTCCTAGAGAAGCTAAATAAGGTGAATCCAAAGACAAACACATAGGCATCCTCAGGAATATTAACCTTCATCAGGCGATGAAAGGAGACAGAGACAGAGACCCACACGGGAGCACCAGACAGAAATCTCAAGGTCCAAATCAGGAGCAGAAGGAGACGGAGCACGAGCAAGGAACTCAGGACCATGAGGGGTGCACCCACACACTAAGACAATGGGGATGTTCTATTGGGATCTCACCAAGGCCAGCTGGCCTAGGGCTGAAAAAGCATGGGATAAATCCGGACTAGCTGAACATAGCGGACAATGAGGAATACTGAGAATTCAAGAACAATTGCAGTGGGTTTTTGATCCTACTGCACGTACTGGCTTTGTGGGAGCCTAGGCAGTTTGAATGCTCACCTTAGGAGACCTGGATAGAGGTGGGCAGTCCTTGGGCTTCCCACAGGTCAGGGAACCCTGATAGCTCTTCGAGCAGATGAGGGGGGGGGGACTTGATCGGGGGAGGGGGAGGGAAATGGGAAGCGGTTGTGGGGACGAGGCAGAAATCCTTAATAAATAAATAAATTTAAAAAAAAGAAAAAAAAAAGACAAGGTCTCTTTATGTAGCTCTGGCTGTCCTGGAACTCACTGTGTAGACCAGGCCAGCCTCAAATTCAGAGAGCCAGCTGTCTCTGCCTTCCTAGCATAGGATTAAAGGTATGCCTTGCACAACTTTTAAATTTACAACATTTAAATTTATGAAATTATATTTGCCAATTATCTTAAATATGATGGCTATTCTTGGTTGTCAACTTGACTACATCTGGAATTAACTAAACCCCAAATGGGGGCATGCCTGTGAGCAACTTTTGCTTAATTTGAAGTGGGAAGATCCACTTCTAAACGGGATCTTTGGGGTAGGAAGACACACCTTTAATCCCAGTCTTTTGAGGTGGGAAGACCTGCCTCTAATCTGGGCCACGCCTTTCGCTGGCAGCCAGTAAAAGGACTTGGGAGAAGGAAGCTTTTGCTCTTTGCCTGCTTGCTCTTGTCTTGCTAGCAAGTCTATTCCTTCGTTTGGCTTTAGAGTTTACTTCTTCGGGATTCCAGCATATACTAAGAGCAGCTGAGACTTCCATGACTGAACAGCTACTGGATTCTTGAACCTTCTATTCACAGGCAGCCATTGTTGGATTAGCTGGACCCAGTCTGTAAGACTTTCTAATAAACCTCCTTTCCATATATAGAGATCCCATAAGTTCTGTTACTTTAGAGAACCCTGACTAATACACTTAATAAAGCTGGAAAAAAATAGACACTAACCGTAGGTTGTACTAACCACACCTGTAGAAGCCATGGTTGCAGGTGCTACATCCAGACTGTCTGGATTTTGGTTGTGATTCCACTACTAAAATGTGTGATACCAGACACATTTCTAGACATCTCAAAACGCCAGTGTCCTCCTCTGTAATGGGATGTGAAAGAAAATTGTGTTTTTAAAATCATCATTAAGTACATTTTCAAATTGCTTTAACTAGACAGGATACTAATCAATGATTTAAGAGAAATTGGATTTTCTGTGGAAATACAATACCTCTTGAACTCACATTAGGCTTGCTGGCTGACATATGGATATTCCCATTATTATTATTCCTGAACACATAAAAGTTTGCCTGAGAAAATTATATTCTTATAGGTCCTCCAGAAAGCACTAGAAGAAAGTATGTTGTAATTATCATGTAGTCTTGGTGTTGAAAAGGTCTCACTTTAAAAATAATTGGAAATTTTGCCTATTTTATATGAAGTGTTCTGCAGCAAACTAGAGAAAAGTTTTTGGAACTCGCGTCACCCTAATATAAAAATGATCTCCTATATATACTGATTTAAAAAATAACACTATGAGGATAAAGAGATGACTCGGTAGTTAAGAGCAGTGATAACCCTTCCCAGAGTCGTGCATTTGCTCCTAGCACCGCATAACAGTTTACAACTAATTTCAGGTCTATGATGCCCTCTTCTAGGTTCTATGGACACCAGGCATGCACATGGTGCTCAGACATGCATGCAGGAAATGCATCCATATACAAAAAATAAATAATACATAAAAATTAAATTAACAATGTAGTAGAAAAGGGAGAAAATTATATGGAAATATAGTTCACAAAATAGACATGCTTTTAATATGTCTATAAATTAGTTAAGCCACTTAAGAGACAAGAGGGTTATTGTGGCTCAAAGAGGCCATGGTCCATCATGATGGGGAGGACTTGGCAGCAGGAGGGACACTTGCTTGGTGACAGGAACTTGTGGTTGTAGTTTATTCACACTGCGTCAGATCAGCAAACAAGAAAACTGGGCCAGATTCAGGGCTGGCCTGTCACCTTCAAGGCCTGCTTCTAGAAACCCCCCATAGGTCCAAAGGTTCCACAGACTTCCAAAAACAGTGCTACCAGCTTGGACCCAGGTATTCAAACACTTGAACCTGCAGGGGACACACCACATTCAAAGTGTAATTATATATGTACATATAGATACATATGTATACACAGAGAGATAGATATCCAGATAGATGCTCAAGAGAAATTTTTTACCCATCTTAGTTTCCTGCACCATTTTAATCACACATGGAAGTTCAATTCTTTTTTTTTAAATATTTATCTATTTATTATGTATACAATATTCTGTCTGTGTGTATGCCTAAAGGCCAGAAGAGGGCGCCAGACCTCTTTACAGATGGTTGTGAGCCACCATGTGGTTGCTGGGAATTGAACTCAGGACCTTTGGAAGAACAGGCAATGCTCTTAACCACTGAGCCATCTCTCCAGCCCAGAAATTCAATTCTTTTAGTAGTTACGTGTTAAGTCTTTTGTCTCTGTGAGTGTTTGTGCAGGATTATGTATGTACATGCATTTGCATACATGTGTAAGCATGTTTGTAGAGACCAGAGTACAATCTCAGCTGTCAATCTTCAGGTGTCATTCAGCTTGTTTTTTGGAGTTTTTTGGGAGGCCAGCCTTGACAAGATTACCTTTCTTCCAGAGTGGAGGCGTGGGAATTTAGAAATATAGTAAAGAATACAAAGACGTAAACAAAAATAATAAAACACAGAAACACATAGGATAGTACCGGGAGGGAATTTCAGTGGGTACTGAAAATTCACCCATGTTTAATTTTCCAATAGCTTAATATACCTCTGACCTCAAAAGATAGGAGTAGAACAAAAGGACATGAATTAACACACAAATTGAAAGTCCTCTCTTGCCCTTGACTCAGACCCTAGACCAAACACTTTGTAGGCAAACCACAGCCTGGGTGGAATCCCAAGTTATTTCCATAAAAGGAAGTAGAACCTGGTTGGCTCCTTAGACTTTTGTTTTAGGTAGGAACCAACTACTTTCCCAACTAGCCACACCTGTTGACAACAACCTTGAAAGAGCAGAGTTCTGATTTACAACTAGACTTTTGTTTGAGTTAGAAACACAATAATCTTGAACTAAAAACAAGGTCCAACTCTCTGACCTTTGGCCTCTTTGGGCCTCCACAGAGTTTGTCAGGTAGGCTAGGCTGACTAGTTATTGAGCCTCAAGGGTCTGTCTGTTTCTGCCCACACATTCTCTGCTGGAGTTACAGGCATAGACCATTTTCTACATGGGTTTTGGACCATCAAACTCAGGTCTTTATGTTCTCAAGGCAAACACTCTACGGATTGGGTTATCAGTCCAAAACCTCTTTTAATCTTAACATCTATTCTTGCATAATCATTGCAAAGCTAGTATCTCCAGCCTCCACCTAAACAACTCTTGTGTTGTTTTAATGTTTATCTTTCGTAATATATTCAAATGGCCTACAACTCAAAGGATACAGAAGGCATACAGCAAAATGTCTTTACCCTTATCCACAGCCCATGCATTAGTGGGGCCATCTTCATCAGCTTCAAAGATATGCAGCAATTAGGTGATGAATTCTTTTGTCTAGATTTGGCTTTGCATAAATGGTAGAAGTCATTCCCCACTGCTCTCCACTGCGCCTTGTTTTACTATGCAGTTGTGAAATCCTGTTTCGTGCCCCTGCTTATTCACTGGCTCCTTCCCTGAGATGAACTGATGGAGCAATCCAAGTTCATTGCTACAACGCACTGAGCTTCTGCAGTCAGTAATGGTGAAAAGCTCTGCCTCCTACAGAAACATGGCCACTTTGTGTCATAGCTCAAATAAATTCCCTTACCGGAGAGTGCTGAGGTTCTTTCTCACTTGTGCTATTTCAAGCAGCAGTCGCACAGACAATAACATTGCCCTGTATCTTCGCATGTCTCTGTGTGTGCCTGCATGATAACCTATTTCATTTTTAAAGTGCCCCAAAATCACTGTTTTCGGAAGTGAATGCTGTGCAGCCCGTCAGTCTAGCTGCTGCCCCGGAGTCAACAACACACACTTGCTGGAGCACTTACTTCAGAGGTTGTTTTCATCGTGGTCTGAAAATGTCTTCAGCCACCTGCGTTCATTCATCCTAAACTGATGGGAAAGCCTGCTGACTTGATGCTTATTTTCCCTGGTACTGTGACGTTGCTATTTGATTTTACTCAGAGCTGTTTGTTTCTGACCAAAAAACAAGTTGCTAATCCTGTCCTTCCCAATGACTACTTCTTTCAAATATATATATACATACAAGTGTATATATATATTTGTATATATATATATATGTATACACACACACACATTTACTTTCTTTTTTTTTTTTTTTTTTTTTTTTGGTTTTTTGAGACAGGGTTTCTCTGTGGTTTTGGAGCCTGTCCTGGAACTAGCTCTTGTAGACCAGGCTGGTCTCGAACTCACAGAGATCCGCCTGCCTCTGCCTCCCGAGTGCTGGACACATTTACTTTCTTAAAAGTACCTTGGGATATGTTACTGAAGGAGCGTAGACTCTCAGGACAGCTTTCTGGTACATCCATGATAGGGAACATTCCTAGCATACCTTCTGCCTCCTCCCACTTGGAACCTCCCTTGTTTGCTAGAGGCAGCAACTGTTCTGGCAAAGTCATTTTTGTCTATTTCTGAATTTGTATAAGCGAGGCTGGGTCCTGCGTTCAAGTCTGACAGTTTCTCGCCTGCTCTACCTTTGGTCCTATGCTGTTTCCCTGCAGCCATGTCTGATGCTGGTCTCCATTTCTTCATCTTAGGCGACGTTCTCACATTTCCTCAGCATTAGCTTCATTTTCCTAATTCTCAATTCTCTCTCTCTCTCTCTCTCTCTCTCTCTCTCTCTCTCTCTCTCTGTGTGTGTGTGTGTGTGTGTCTCTTTTTTTCTTCTTGTTTTAACCTTTCTTTGGAGTTTCAGGTTTCATGATGTTCTAGTTTCATCTCTGCTGTTATGATTACCACTCTAACCAAATATCACTTAGGGAAGCAAAGGGTTTATTTCAGCTTATAGTTTATGGTCCATCACTGAGGGAAGTCAGGGCAGGAGTTCAACAGGATCTATGGAGCAGAAACCATGGAGGAGCCTGGACATGGGAGGACATGTCTTTAATCCCAGCACTCAGGAGGCAGAGGTAGATGAATCTCTGTGAGTTCAAGGCCTGCCTGGTGAGTTCCTAGTGAGTTCCAGGCCAGACAGAGAGCTATGGAATGTGAGTGAGACAGAGATGGGAGAGAGAGACAGAGATGGAGAGAGAGTCAAAGAGAGAGAGACTGTCTCAAAACGAAACACCAATTTAAAAAAAAAAGAAAAAGAGAAAAGAGAAAAAGCAAAGGAAAAGAAACCACAAGGGAAGGCTCTTGTTGCTTGGCTCTCAGGCGTGGGCTTAACTTGCTCCCTCATGCAGCTCGGACTATCTCCAGAGAACGCCGCCACCCACACTCAGTAGGTGGGGCCACTCTGTATTTATTGGCAATCAAGACAATCCTTGACAGACATGCTCTGCTCTCTGGGACAATTTTAAAAGTCTTTTTCTGAAAGTTCCATTTCCTCTTTTTCTAAATCTTCCCTTTCTTTCCTGTTCTGCTGCATCCCATCCTTAGGGTTCCCACGGATGCGTGTCCTCCCCGTGCTCTGTTTCTATTCCTTCTTACACACTGGTGTCTTCTCATGCACTGTTCCTCCACTTCGTTGTGTGGTGTGAGCTGTTTTCTGGTGTGTGTAAGTTTTCTCTCACTGTGGACATCCCTTGTGCCTTGTGTTGCACACACTGCCAAGTGGTTTTGTGTGCACTCCTGTCAGGTCCCGAGGATTTCCTTGCTTTGCTGTTAGTACTAGTTTGTTTAGTTTTCAAGATAATTGCTTTGCACATCTACAATCCTAGTTATTAATTGTAATTAATTAACTTAAAACTTTTATGCTTTGCCTGAATGTATGTAAGTGTTCCATATGTATGCAGTGGCCATGTGAGGTCAGAACGAGGTCAGAATAGGATGTTAGATTCCCTGGAGCTGGAATTATGGATGGATGTGAACCATCATGTGGGCACTGGAAAACAGATCTGGGTAAGTGCTTTTAACTGCTGAGCCATCTCTCAAGCCTTCATCTAATTATTAATTATATGATACTATTTACATCTTAAAATAAAAATGTATTTAAAGCACACCGAAACATAAATTACAATCGATAATTAGTAACATAACAGTACCCCCATTAATTATACAAAGTTATCTTAAAATTCAGAAGGAAGAAAAAGAGACAGCGTGGGTAAAACAATGAGAGGCAATGGATAAGAGCCGAACAACATGGATAAGTGCTTGGAGAGAAACCTGGGCTTTAGCCTTCTGCCTGTCTTCTGAGCGGAGGCACTGATGGCTCTCTTCCGCAGATAATCTTTTCAAGGATATCTGTACAGAAAACAGTTTTTGGGGAAAATAAAAAGAGGTAACACCACCCTCCAGGAACTGAACAGACTGCTTCGATGTCTAAGATAATAAAAAACTGTCTCCTTCTGTGGTGGAGGATAAGCAAGCTTGCTAGGTCTGTTGGGGTCTCCTAAGCTTGAGTTCCCTGAGAAAAGTTCACCTTAACCTCAGCCATTCCAAGGCACACAGGAGACTTGAGAACAAGAGTGACCAACCTGAACGTAAAGCATCCTACCTGTTGTGCTGTGACCAGTAAAGTCCTTTGTGTCTGACTCCTTGGCCTCTTGTCTTTGCCATGAAACAGTACAGGCTGTCTTGTTAGCTTATAAGTAGATAGAAATCTGACTCTCACAGCTCTTAACTAAATGAATTGTACCACTCAATAGCAATATTTATTACAAATATAGAGAAAGGATAAGGGATAAATTGGTGCACAAACAAACAAATAGAGCAACAAAAAGAGGAAATCATAAATAGAAATTATAAATATATAAATAGAGGTAATTTTATATGAAAATCATGGCCATTGCAAATTTGTAAGTAAAGAATCATAAAAATTTCAAACATAGTCCATGCAAAAAATCCACAAAAAAAAACAAACAAAAACAAACCTGAAATTAAATTGCTGACTCAAATTATGGCCCCTAGACCCACAAGGTCTAATTTAAATAATAGTTTTAATGGAGGGTTTTGAGACAGAGTTTCATGTAGTTCATGGTAACCTCAAACTTAAGAAGTAGTCATGCTGCATGTAGAAGACTCTAAATAGGTCTGTACTTATTATCCTGCATAAAACTCCAATCTAAATGGATCAAAGTTCTCAACATAAAACCAGATACACTAAACCTGAGATCATTTGCACAGGAAAAGACTTTCTGAACAGAACACCAATAGCACAGGCACTAGGATCAACAATTGATAAATAGGACCTCATGAAACTGAAAAGTGTTTGCACAGCAAATCAAAACTACTGTGAAATTTCATCTTACACCTATCAGAATGGCTAATACCAATAAAATAAAAGACAGATCATGCTGTCAGGGATGTGGATCCTCAGGAAGATGGGGACCCATCTACCTCAAGACCCAGGCATATACTCAAAGGACACTTCATCCTACCACAGAGACACTTGCTCAACCATGTGTTAATGAGGTTTTCTGTTGTGTCAGCCAGCTCCCAAATAACCACACAAAGTCTTATTGTTAATTATAAAGGCTTGGTCAATAGCTCAGGCTTGTTACTAACTAGCTCTTACAACTTAAGCGGACCCATATTTCATATCTACACTCTACCATTTGGTGGTATCTTTTTAAGACATGGTATATTCATCTCCTGCCTCCCTCTATGTCTGGTTGGCATCTCTGCCCTCCTTCTTCCCAGCATTCTCTCATTCTGGCTTTCCCACCTAAACCTCTTCCTAACTATCTACTGGCCAGTCAGCTCTTTATTAAACTAATGAGTATAATACATATTCATAGTGTACAAAAAGGATTAGTCCATGGCAACCATGTTCATTTCTGCTCTATTCATAGTAGCCAGAAATTGGAAACAATCTAGATAACCCTCAGAAGATGAATGAATAAAAAAAATGTGATACATTTACCCAATGGACCATTACTCAGTCATTAAAAAAATCAAATTTGCAAGTAAATGGATGGAACTAGGAAAAATCACAGAGTGAGGCAACTCACTCAGAAAGAAAAATATGGCATGTTTTGGCTTATATGTGGATATTAGCTGTTAAGTCAATAATAACCAAGTTATAATCCCATAGAACCATAGAGGTAGATATAGAGTAAGGGACTAGGGAGGGACAACTAGATCTCCCTAAGAAAGGGAAATAGAATGGATAGATGGTGATGGATGAATGGCAGTAGGGAACTGAAACAGGGGGCCAAGTGGGGAGGGAAGAAGGGGAGTGAGGGAGGGAATCGTAATGCAGGACAAGTCTCAAAATATATGCACACATATGAAGGGAGTCTAAATGAAACTGTCAGATAATGGGGGAGAGAGAGCCCTAACTGGACATGTCTTGTTACTAAATGAAGCTTCCAGCCCACTCATTGGGTTACACCTAATTGAGTTGTTGGCCAAAGGGGTCCAATGGGAACCCCTAAACAACCCAGGCTGTTGCCAAGACTATAGGTTGCTCTCCCTAATACCTTTATAATTCATTGAAATTTGAGAAGTCAGGCTGGTGCCTACATAGAGTCTTTAACCCTACATGGTAGTGTCTTTGGTACAGGAAGTTACTTTGCATGCTACCAAGAAAGAAACATAAACATCAACCCAGCCACAACCCTTTAGTCTACTAAACTAACTGTATGCGGGATACACTAGTGTAACAGAGGCACAAAGCTTTTGGGAGAAGCCAGCAAACACATGATTTGATTTAGGACCCAATCTGCAATATGGAAATCATATTTCCATAAATAAAAGGGGGGATAGAAGTAGCCAAGCCTTCTGCATGCAGGAATTTATAGTTTCAATAACCATGAGGATTAGACGGGCCTCTAGCCTCATGAGACAGTCTTTGTTAGAGTTCTCCATCCAGTTAAAGATGGAGTCTGGGTTTTGCTGCAGAAAGTAGTTTTGGGATGACGGAGTTTGATGCAGAATTGGAGTTTATTAAAGTTTATTAAAGTGGGGCTCAAGAAAGAATAAGACCAACCAAGTATGGCTGGTGTCAGCTTCTCAAGGAGCCTCAGGTTTCACTGTTTTTACAACAGCCACACATGGGATTTAGGATGACTTTTAAGCATCATTTTCATGGAGTTGTTGAGAAGTTTAAATGAGAGTCCACAGTGTAGTTCACACTGCCTAAACAACAGAATGCTAATGACTTGATGTCTCAAAGTATGGAAGCAACTGTTCCGGTTGCTCTTTGTTTCATGTTAAAGTGGTCCGTTGTCTTCTTCCCCTGTGGTATTGGGGTATAAAAGTGTATGGGAAATTAAACACAGGGATTTCAGTATTCACTGGAACTCCCTCCCAGAACTATTCTATGTTTTCTGTTTTATTGTTTTCACATGCATCTTCATATTCTTTACTAATATTTCTAAATTTCCATGCCCCTACCCTGACAAGAGGTGTTTTTGTTGAGACTGGTCCCCGACACCTTGGTGGAATCAATCTGTGAACCTGTGGCTCTCTGTGCTCATTCCTTCTTTACTTTTTCTCTAAGCCGACCCACATTCCCTGAACACAGAACTTCATCCCACAGGGTATATTTAGTAACAGATAAATGAGTATCTCTAGCTCAGCTTAAAATTAGAGGAAATTACTGAGTCATGAAACAAGCTCCCACCATAAAGCTGTTGCACAATAAGAATTATTATGCAATAGAAAAAGTGGTCAAAAGGAGGCTGGTTATCTCTGACACATCTCTTCACCATGTCCTGGTCACAGAAACCCTGCTTCTATGGATGCTAACAGCAAGCCAGGACTACTGGCAATATGGAAGACTTATAAAAGCCAATGTAATAACCAGACCCTCCATATTTATTAGCAAAACAGACAAAGCATCTCTGTGAAATAACGTGTTCAAAGCTCAGAAATTTAGAAGTCAGTGATGGGGAAGAGGAAAAGAATGAGACTCAAAGGTAAAGGTAGTCTTGCAGCTGTGTTCAAATTGAAACCTCTCCCCTGTAAGTGTTCTGCCTTAGACAAATCATTTAAATTCTCTAAGCTTAGAATGAGGGTGAGGGGCACCACATCCATACCTCTGAAGTCTACTGAAGGATTAAAGGAAACGAGACATACGTTACAAATGAGGCATAGAGCAGACCAACATGCAGGGTTCTGGCAAGATGAGCATTTGTCCCGAGTAGAGCAAGAGATCACATGACAAGTAGAAATCAGACTTCTTTAAATTTTCTGAGCCAATAAAATTTTTCCAATGGCTGGAATTAAGAAAATTAACAATTACCAAGTTGTTTTCCTCTTTTAAATCAAGTAAAGACAAAGACAAATAAAATAGAAGAAAACCAAAGACGGCACTATTGATTGCCACCATAATTTTTATAAAATAAGTACATTGCTAATATCTATAAAATAGGAAGACCAGCAACTCAGAGTATAGTCTAGTTCTGTCTTGTGAAATTCATGGCTGTTTATGTGATTTGTCTTAGATGGGTGGAAACTAACATGAGCTGGCAATGGCTTAGAAAGAGCCACTTTGGATCACTGTCTCTGTTTACAAAATGACCCCTGTCCTGGCTAGTTTTACGTCAACTTGACACAAGCTATAGTCATCTGAAAGGGGGGGAACTTCAATTGAGAAAATGCCTCCCTCCATAAGATCAGACTGTAGGCAAGTCTGCAGAGTGTTTTCTTAATCAATCAATGGGTAATTGATTGAGGGCCCAGCCCACTGTGGGTGGTGCTACTCCTGGGCAGATGGTTCTGGGTTCTATAAGAAAGCAGCTGAACAAGCCATGACAAGCACAAGCCCCTCCACCCCCATGGGCTCTGCATCAACTCTTGCCTTCAGGACCCTGCCCTGCTTGAGTTCCTGTCCTGACTTCCTTTGACAGTGAAAAACATGATGAGGATGAGTAAGCCGAATAAACCCTTTCCTCCCCAGTTTACTTTTTGGCCACATTGTTTTGTTTTTATTTTATTTTTTAAATAAAAATTTTGAATTTATTTTTATGTGCCTTGGTGTTTTGCCTGTATGTCTATGCATCTGTGTTAGGGTGTTGGTTCAGTTGTGAACCTCCATATGGGTGCTAGGAATTGAACCTGGGTCCCCTGGAAGAGCAGCCAGTCTTCTCAACCACTGAGCCATCTCTCCAGCCAAGCTATGGTGTTTCATGACCACAATAGAAACTCTAAGACAACCTGGACTCATAACAACCAATGAGCCCATCTGCCTTGAGCTCACTTGGCAGTGTGAGCATGGAGATGCTCCAATTGCTGAAAGACTTTTCTTGGAAGGACGCTCTGAGAAACTTTCCCTGAGTTCTTCTCACTGGGCATTGTGCAAAGTATTCAATGACAACAATAATATCCCAAGATGGACTGGGGAGTTTGTACAAATCATAATCTCCCGACAGAACAGTCCTCAACAAAAGATAGATTTGGGTAAATATTCTTCACTTGAACTAATGTAATAAGGACTTTAGGGGATTCATATTTTTGGTGTGAGAATTTTTTTCCTATCAAAAAAAAAAGTAGAAAAAGTTCCTGTAAGGACTCGCACCTCCTGAACCTCCTCCTCCCCTGCGCTGACTGACCAGTTGTGTCAGATTGTGATGTCAGCCTCCCACCAATGGGACGAGATACCACCTAAGTCAGAGGTAAAAGATGGGGAGCCTTTTTGGCCCCTCTGTGTTCAGTAGCCTTGTTTGTGTCTGTCACTTTCTTTTGACAACAGAGCTGCCTTGCCAAACAACTTTTGCTTTGTCTGCGTCTTCCTTTGTGTGATACTAAGGTTATTTATTGTTTGTTTCTAACTTAGGAAGCCAACAGGACTGTAGACCGTGTGTTTTATTTATGTGGGTCTGTGAGATCATATTTTTGTCAAACCTTTGGCAAACCTTGCCTCAGTGACTTTTCAGTACCTCTGGAAATCAGGCCATGTGTTGATAGTTAAACATTCAGTTCACCTGGGGCAGAGAAGTCTCTCAGCACAGCTGGGACTCTTGCTGACCCTAAAAGGGTCGCTGAAACTCACTGAAACCATCTATCATACTTTTCTAAATGATTATCTTTTGATTATTTTGAACTATGTGTATTTGTGGATGTCTGCATGTGCATGTGGGCGCCTGGATCTGCTGGAATTGGAGTTAAAGGTCCGGAGGAGCACAGGGTGCTGTTAACTGCCCTGCCATCTCTCCAGCCCCACCATGACTGACTTACTCATTCTCTCACTCAGCGCAGAGCTACTGAATGTCTGCTCTGGCATCTCTGGCATCTATGCATTCATTGCAAACAGAGCGGTACCTGAATCAAATCCCTCTGTTCCTGGGGAAAGACAGGTGACAAATGAGACAGACCTTTTACCAGCACAACACAGCAGTGGGCAAGTGCTGTGGAGAAATGGGAACCAATGAGGGTGGAAAGTGTGTGTATGTGAGTGTGTGCATGCATGTGTGTGTGTGTGCGCGCGCGTGTGCGAGTGTGCATGAGTGTGTGCAGCAATAGCTCTACTTTCAGAAGGTTGACATTCTGGAGAGGGAAAAATGTGAAACCCTGACGAACTGGAATAAGCGAAGGACAACGAGGCATCTGAGGACAGGGCACAGGAGGCAGAGGGAAAAGGCCCTGGTCGGTGCAGGAGTGTGACTATAGCTTTGAGGGACAAGGTCAGTGTTGCAGGCGCAGAGTCAGTTAGGCCTGGAGTAGGTGATGAAATACTGGAGAGGTAGTGGGGCATAGAAAAGGAAGAGACAACATTATATAATATTTATAACATTATTATAATTATAATTATCTTATCAGAAATTGTTAGTAATTATAATGGTATTATTAAATGATTATGTGACTTCTACTCTGGGAAGCCTGAGGAGCCTTGCGCAGGTTCGAATGAACCAACTGCTACTTTAACAGATACTTTAACAGCTACTTGGAGAATAGACTACGGATAGTGGGGGCAGAAGCAGGGAGCTGCAAGCCAGCTACTGCATTCCAGCTGAGATTTCTCAGCATGGAGCAGGCTGGCACACAGGGTAAAACGAAGGGGTCCTGCAGTGTGGGAAGCTCACTCAGCTTTGGGTGAAATCACTCAATCAGTTGTGAGACTCTACAGAGATTCCGCTAGCGCTTCGCTGACTCAGACTTCACGATGAAGGGCTGTGTGCTCCCTGCCCACATACACAGCCAGCTCAGATGGGAAGTGGGACCCCTACCTAAAAACTGGATCCCACAGAGAGTGCCTGGAGCTTGGGTAGAGCCACGACAGACAGGAGAGGCTGCTGAAAAGGGAAGTGAGGCCAGCGCTCAGAGTTTTATCTGCTTTGTCCATAAAAGGAGATAAGACACTTCACAGAGGCCTGCACTGGGGCCAGAGTGTACATTCTGTTTTCGCTTCACATAGATTTATGTTGTCTCATCCCCAGCAAACATGAGTTCTTCACACAAACTTCTGGGTACTCGGGATGCTGAAATTCAAGATCCGCCTTGGGTAGCTGCTCATGCTAACTTTTTACAACATTATATTTTGTCATTTCTGCACCTTTCAGAAAGTGACTCCAAGGGCCTTGTCCGCAGACAAGAGTCAGTGTGTGTAGTTAGCTCTCTCGTGACTTTAATCTGTTTTCCTGTCATGAACCATCGCTCTTGTAGCTAATAAAGATGCTTTGGTGTGACCTGGCTTCCTCTTCAGAAGTGAATCTTATGATGGGATTGACAGGGTGGCAAGTCAGGAAGCAGGTGCTGGGAGGGCACCTCCTTCTGGTCACAGATGTTTTCCACTGACCATGGACTTGCTCGGGAGCCAGTCCACCTATGTCTCCAGAAAGCCACCAGCAGGCAATGAGACCTGGTGAGCCACTTCGTCACACCCTAGGATTCTATCCATTGTCATCTTAACTTCTGTCTTTATTGGCACCAGTTTTGAAAAGGGAACTCTGATTGAGAACTCTTTCCCAATAAGCATATTTTGAAATTAAGTAAACCTGTATTATGGCAATAATTAGAGTTCAATTTCCTTGGAAAAATGAACATTCAAATACCTAGATAATAGATTTTGTAATAGCCAGGTATGGTGTACACCTGTAATCCCAGCATGCCAGAGGCGGAGGCAAGAGTATTTCAAGTCTGAGGACAGTTTAGACTCCACAGTGAAACCCTGTTTCAAAAAGAAAAATCTTCTGTTATTTTGTTTTAAAACATTACTGTTTTGGAGACAGCTTCTCCCAGAGGTTTCCCTCAGACTCATAGTCTTCCTGCCTTTACCTCTGAAGTGCTAGATTACAGGCATGCGCAGCCACATTTGGTTTATGTGGGTGTCAAACTGAAATCTTTGTGCAGCCTAGTCAAGCAATCTTCTAAGTAAGTTACATCCTATGCCCCTAGTCGTTTAAAGACCTCGTTTCTACATTAGCCAAAGACTTTAATTCACATGTGGCTTTTTTAACATTTTAGAAGCAAAGTGGCCTCTGTTGTCTTTGTCTCTGGGCTTCCTACTAGAATGGCTGTCTTTTTTGGAGCTTGCAGCTATCTTAGAGCTGGTATTAATATTGCTAGGACTTGGCAATAAATAATTAATTATACTGCAAGTGACTAAATCTGGAGCATAGGAACGACTTTCGAGAGGGAGCCCTGAAAGAGTGCTGTGCTCAGGATTGTGGGAAGCTCTGGGGGCAGGGAAGCGAGTACATAGACTGTCCAAAGACAACCAAGCAGCATCCATGGCTGATAGGTTCCTAGGTGGAAGTTTTATCTGTCAAGTCGCCAAGACGGTCAACACTAGCATCCGGGATCCCCTGTAGGGAAGATCTCCACTCCCCTGCAAGCCCCACATGTCCACCTTGCTCTAGAGTCTTCACTACTTCTTCCAGAGCTGTTATCAACCAAAGGGCTAGGTAGGCAGGCTGTTTCCTGACATCTAGAATAAGTCAGCTAAGGATTTAAAAAGACAAAACATTCACAATTCTCTATTATGTGTTGTGTTATAGGTGGATTCTATTTTATAAAGTCCTATACAGTTTCTCACTATCATTTCGGGACACTAAATGCCCCTGGAAACTAGAGAGGTGAAGCAGAAATAACTGCTTGCCTCAAGGCCACCACGCCTTCACCAACCCAGATCAGGGTTATTGCAGGTTGCTTGCCTCTCCGTTATACACACCTCTTTGCTGGAATTTATGGGGAATAAATTTCTGGAGCTTATGGGGAATGAACTATTCCCAGGCCTCCCAACATCAAGACTGGGCCTAGGCTCCTCTACTATCCCACTTCTGTACCCAAGCCCCGCCTTCCTATACCACTGGGCTTCCACCTTGCTGCTAAGCCTCCAGCACTCAAGGTCCAGAATTTTTGGAGGGGGGAGGTGTAGGGGGGAGGACAAGAAAAGGGAAGGAAGCAGTAATACTGAGGTGGCTCTGGCCTGCTCTGTAAGTATAGTCCAGCAAATCCTCTGTCCCTTCTCCCACAGGGGGGACTGCCAGGCAAGGTGATTAAACAATAGGTCCAAACACCATCTCTCAGACTCTGAAAGGTGGCCCTGGTGCTCCTGAAATGGCTGACTGGTCACCTGTCTCTACAGGTGACCCTCTGGAGGTAGCCATAGTCTGAAGGTCACAGAGAGGGAAGGATAACTGAACAATGGGGTTCTGAACGAAACAATAATGATCTGATCCCGAAGACACTTGTGGTTTAACAGGAAAATCTGACCTGTTTTGCAGAACAATTTCCATAAACTCCTCAGTATTCTCCTCATTAGATTATTCGTAGCTGTATGTATTCTTTAACTCTTTTTTTTTTAAAGATCTGAAACTACGCAGACAAACTATGCCGTAATAAAGAGTAAGCTATCCCCACACTATAGCTACAGAGTGTTCTAGATACAACCCAAGCTGGCAGCTCCCACTTGCAGTGCTCACTTTTCTTCCACCCCTTCTGCTCTTCTAAGTGAAACTGCCTCTTTAACCCGCTTTAAGATGCTCTGGGATGCTTTGGGAGCTTTTCGTGGCTCTCTGGCGTGTACACAAGCGCGCTTGCGTGCGTGTATGCTCGGCGCGCAGGGAGGGAAAAAGCGCGCAGTCTGGGCTCTGCGTCACTCCCGCACCTGGTCAGAGATGGGCTTAGTGGTGTTTAATCCACGGAGGGCACTCCAACCCGGGTGTTTTCCTGAGTCCCTGATTTTCCTGCCCGGAGTACCAGCGTCCCAGCCTCCTTTGGTGCCCGGTTTCCTCCCTCTTGCCATTAGACCCCAGTGCAGGAAGAAGGGTGATGCGGGGGAGGGCTGGTGGCTGGGTGGCCTGCGGGTAAGCTGCGCAGTGATCCCGGTCAGTTTCGGAGGAGTGCGTGTGGAGGAGCTGGGTTCTGGCCAGAGCCCAGGCTACGTTACCACCTGCTGAGAGCCTCCGGGGCCAAAGTAGCCACGGTCAGAGCCACCTGCTATAAATAGGCCATCAAGAACACGATGTGCAAACGCACATCCCGCCGCGAAGGCCATTATCACTCGTGGGCCCGCGTCCCCAGCACGCGGAGAATATCCCGGGCCAGGACTTCACGCTGAGGCTGGATGGGGCAGCGATCCGTGCACCTTATCCAAGCTCTCGTGGGGGTGGAGCCTGGTGGCCCCTGGGCGGGCTGAGGATGGACCGCTGGGGAGCGAGGGGAGGGAGGCCGTGGAGGACCCGCACTGCAGCAGCTGTTGCTCGCCTGTGACTCGCCAATCTGGGCCGTGTCGCCCCGCCAGAGTCGCACGGAGCGGAGGAGAAGGGAGGGCATTGCGTCCTGTTCTTGGCTCCCGCGGAACCCACTAAGGAGATCCCCGCTGTTGCCCCCTCGTCCCCGCCCCCGCCTCCCCCGCGCTCGCCCAGCCAGGGAGGAGGAAACGCGAGCAGCGCGCAGACACCTCCTCCTCGGCTGCTGTCGCCGCCGCCGGCCACACCGCGGTGCCTGTTGCTGCAAGCCGCCGCGGGACCCGCCGTATCTTCAGCCCGCAAGAGAAGCAGCGCCAGACTGTGGAACGGTCCCCACTCCAGCTGCGTAGGGCGGCAAGAGCGCAGTCAGCTGAAGACTATGGACGCCTGGCCCTCCCAGGCCATCTTCAGGGTGCTGGGGAGCATCTACGAGCCCCAGCCCAGCCCGGAGCTCTGAGCGCGCCACCTCGCTGGTAGGTTCCACCTTGGGTCCCTAGGGTTTCGCGCAGCCCTCCACCTCCTGCAAGCCCCTGCGCTCCCTCACTGAGGAGAAGCCGCGGTCCCGCCACCCAAGGGCGTTGCTGCCGGGTCTCTAGGGGTGCGCCGTTGGGGGAGGGGGAAGAGAAAGGATTGCAGTGCCACCTTTTTGTCCCCTGCTTGGAGGGAACCGAAACCTTGATGCTCTCTGTGACCAGAGCGCTCAGGCAGGCTTCTCCCCAGCTCTTCTCGCATCTCCCGCCTCCCCCTCCCTCCCGCCAAATATCACCAGGGCGAAAGTGCTTGTAAGACTACCAGCTTGGGAGGAAGGGGTCAGAGTGACCCTAGGATACCTTTTCAAAGTTCAGGGTACTTTGCAGCGCTAACTTTGGCAGCTTCTCGGCGCACTCAACATTTCTTTCTATGGGCACATCCTGTCCTGGTCATTTTGAAACCCGGCTTAATTGTTTTCTAGCAGCTTCCGGATTGCTACGTGAGTAAGACTCTTTCAAATTTCACAGGTTGCAGTTTTCTTCTTTTCTGAAAGATGGGTCGTTTTGTTTGAAATCCGCCTAGGTGTGGCGTTCCCGGTTGTGATTTTTTTTTTTTTAAATTTTAAATGGCTGGTTCTCCGGAAGTTGCTTAAAAAGGAGAAGAAATTGAAAGTGATGATTGTTCCTCTCAGCAGACAGTTGAGTCTTCAGTGCCCCGGTATTGATGGATGGACAGGCGTTCACCTCATCCTTCTCTCACTCTCCTCTTAGGTGACTGGGAGAGTTCTTTTATTAGTAGAATCGGGCGTTGGAAGGGAGTTTTTGATGACCTAATTTAAATGGGTCACACCCAAGAAATTCGGCTATCTCTACAAGCCTAAACTTCTAAACTTTTTGCATTGCACCTACACTGATAAAAGAGCCTGCTTTAAGTCTCTCAGATGTGAAGTGGGATTGCTATGAGTTGGAGGATGGCCACGCTTGGCCTTTGTTGTTTGTGGGGCCTGCTCAGAGTGGGAGGGGTCTGAGGGAGGAGGAAAGGGCAGCTGTACCAAGAGGTAGGAATGCACCTTGCTGCCACTTACCCGGCTCCCCACCGGGTTTTCTGTCCTGCGCCTGGCTGAGAGCTCTGTAGCTCTCTGAAAGATATAAGTTCTTTTATCTTTCTTTAGCATTCAGAGGATTGCTTCCTCTCGCGCAGAATCAGCGTCTTCCTGACTCTCTTGGGGAATCAGGAAGGTACATGAAAGAGTATGTAAGGGGTGCTTTCCAACTGTTAGAAATGGGCTGTTGGGCCTCCAGCATGTCTGTTTTTAGGTGTTGGTTCCTATCAAATTAAAGACACTAACTCTCTAAATTTATCTGTAAGTCACCATTGATGAGCTACTGAATAGTAAGATGGGCCAGTGAGTTAGAGGGTATCCCATAACATGCTGAATGGATTAACTGATGACCAAGAGACAATAAAGGGATCCATTGTAGCTTGATGGACGGCTTAAAATCAGTAAGGGGCCCTTGAAAGGGATGCTTTTTGTGGATTTGTTCAGTCATTTACAAACCAGTAGAAAAAAGGGGGAGCATTGGTGTAGTTATGAATTATTGATACCAAAGGAGAACTTTGCAATGGGACTCCCTGCCACAGTCTACCCTGGTCTGTCCCATGGAGAGCTCAAGGGCTCCCTGATCACCTTGGGGACATTCCTGATTGGGTGACATCATGTCAGTATTTGCCTTCTAACTTATAACACCTACTTTGTCACAGTTATCTGAGGGCATTTGGGGCTGGGTGGCTGGAAGAACCCTGAGTGTTGCCTTTCCCCTGACTATCCTTTGTCAATACCTGACCGACTGCTCCAGAAGACAGCCTGGACCAAGAAGACTGTAGCTGTTGTGCTCGTAGGAGCTATGTTGTGGCCCATGTTGTAGCCGTGGTGTTGGTAGGAGCTATGTTGTGGCCCATTGTTTTCTAGGCTGTGCCCTTAGGGAAAGGCTGCCTGTGCCCCCTTCCCCGCCAGCTATTTGATAGAATAAGGGGCAACAAGGACCACAGCTGCTTGAGAGGCTACTGTTTTAAACATGCTTCTCTTTTTTTTTCACCAAAGATAGCTCCCTGAAGCACCCCACCCCAGCCTTTCTCTGTAGGTCCCAGGCCCCAAAGTTTTTATAGTCACAAGGAAACGTAAAACATATGCCCCTGTGAGGAGCGGCGTGTGTGGCTGGGCTGGCACAGATACTTTGCCTTGCCCTTTCTGTGTCTGCCTTACTGCCCTTCTCAAGTTTAACGACCCCGGTAATCCCGGGGCTTGATCTGCCTCCCAGTCCCATTCTGTTCTTGGACATTAAACTTGGAGAAGCAGAAAATGTTCATTAAAATAACTGGCTGGTCCAGCAATGAGGGTGTGCAGGGTTCGCATCCCAGGAGCAAGGACATGGACTCTGTCTCCAGAAAGAGCTGCTCCCATGCCATGCAACTGCTTTGCTGTCTTTGTCCTCTCCCCCCACCTTGCTTCCTTTTCAACCTCACTGAAATAGTTTAATGAAAATATTTTAAAAGAAGATTCCTCACAAAAGACATGATGTTCCAGGTCAGCTTTGGCTACATAATTAGTTTGTGACCTTCCTGGGTTACAGGCTACTCTCTCCAAACCCAAAAACCAAACAAACAACCCCCACCAAAAGATAACAAACTCATTTAACTTTAGCACATCTTTATTTATTGCTTAACAGGGTGGTACATACCCAATTCCTACTACTATAAAAGCTGAGGCAGGAGGATGGAGAGTTGGAAGCCAGCCTAATTAATTAAACAATATTCTGTCTTAAAATGAAAAGAAGGGGATATAATTCAGCATTGGAATGTTTGCCTAGTATGGATGAGGCCCTGGGTTCAATTCTTAGTACAAAAACAAATATAATAAAACAAATATCATATATAATAAATGAATCTATATTTTCAAACTAAGAGAATACTTATAGGCTTGCCAGAATTTATGGACTTACACAGGTAGAGTGCTTAAAACATACCTGTTACCTAATTAAAAAAATTACTGCTATTTTTGTTTATTTATTTTATGTTTTATTTCCAACATTAAATTTGAATTTCAAAAACTATGGAAAATTTAGGTACAGCAGTCAACTTACGCCAGTGAGAAAGATGTCTGAGGAGTAGTGAGACCGTCAGGGTGAGAAGAACCGGAGTCTGTGCATGAGACAGGTTCAGATTCAAATCTGCCTTCACTATTTATTAGTGAGAGAACCCGTCTGTGAAATGGGAGGATAAAGTAGACCCTTCTCAACTGTGGGAGTCCAGAAGGGCATCTGCAGCAAGTCCAAGAAGAGGAGAACCCAAGAGCCAAAAGATACAGGTTCAAATCCTCATGCTGTGCTTAGCCATTTGACCTTAGGCAAGTGCTCTCCCTGGAGGGGACCACCGTTTCTTTTCTCTCAGTTATGTATGGTTGCTGTGGGTTAAGTTAGTTAATAGATACACAGCGCTGTTTGTGTTGACTGTTGTTACTACTCAAAGCAGCCATGCAGGAGGGAAGATTACACACACACACACACACACACACACACACACACACACACTGGCTTGAATTAGCTCGGACTTCTATAAGAAGCCATTCCAAAAGGTTGTCACTTGACATGTCAAGTTAAAGAGGCACACCCCAGCACTGAGCACCCCAGAGGGTGAGAAAGTGAGACCACTGTTTTCCGGAACGCCATATCTATAACTGCAAAGGATCTCCCTTACCTGATCACTGCCCTCGCTGGAGGAGAAAGAAGTGACAGGCCGTGTTTTTAAGCAGTCGTTGTACACGATACAACTTGGTGGATAGCATCACCAGGCAGATGTGTGTGAGAATCAGAGGTCATAGATAAAGAGGGGAAAAAGGAAGGGGCCGGCTCCTTTGTAATAACGCCCTTTTGCGAGAACTAATATATTCTTGCAGAAAGAGCCCACCCTACCAGAGGAGTATTGCTCTCTGCATGAAGTTGGCCGTGATTCAGTCACCTGCTACTAGGCCTTACTTCTTAAAGTCCACCACTTTTTAATACAGTCACATTGTGTGCCAGGCTTCCAGGACACAACCCTAGGGCACCCACTAAAACCCTATGGAGCCCTAGTGCCCTTCTGATTAGGTGAGAGCTGAAACTGCCTAGGCTAGCTATTGGAGAATTTTATTCCACCCTCTGTGTCCTGGGATGGGGTGATATGGAACTAGGAAGGGAGAGGGTTCCCCCTACATAGCTTGTGAACTCTACCCTGACTTCTCCTGTGCTTAGACTCATAGACTCCTCCTCCCACCCCACACACTATTTTGTTCTTAAATCATAGACGGAAGCAGCTTTGTATCCTCACACAATGTGGGGGACATTTGGTATTCTGCATTATGGAAATTGCATTCACCAGATTTCAGAAACAGAACAACCTCGGAGAGGATTTTATTTTATTCTCCTATAAGAATAAACTTCAGATTTTGGAGAAGTTAAGTCACTTGCTTTTTCAATTTCACACTTGAAAGTGTTCTTATGGGGAAATTGAGGTTCTTTCCAGCTTGGGGATGGGAGTCCGGAACTTGAACTGTCCCAAATCTGTCACTAAATTTAGACAAACCACTTCTCCAGAACCCAGTCGCTTCATTTCATATATGAGGGAAATTTGTAAATGGCTTGAAAGAACCAGGCTCCCTTTAAAGTTTCATGTTCCCAAGCTCATGCTTCCAGGGTTAGTAGGTCTCGTTAACAAGATTACTGAAAGGGTTTTAGAAAAAGACGCTCTTGTGTTTGTTTGGGTAGCTGCTATGTTTAAAGGCCATTCTAAAGGGTCAGGCTTGCATATGTGTGACTTTACTAAGAACCTAAGCAGAACCCCCCTGGACTAGCAGGGCATGATTTTCACTGCTTGGGTACAAGACAGAAAGGGACCTCTAAATAGGTGGTTCTCCTTGGCATTTAAAATGCAGAAGGTTCTCCGCTGGAGATGATGTGATTTGGGATAGCTCTGAAACAATGCGGTGGTTTGCTTACATTATGCAATAGTTTGTTTATTCCATGATATTTTTGATCAAAAAGGGACATGATTATTTACCTAGCCTGAGTTATCTTGAATCTCATTGCGTTAGTTACTTTCTTGTTGCTTTGATAAAATACTAAGCAGAAAGAACTGAAGGGGGAAGAGTTCATTCTGGACTGTGGTTTCCAGAAATACCAGAGTGGACCAGCCTGTGCTACTGGGATTGCAGGGAGGAGATGGGCCAGCCTGTGCTGCTGGACATGTGGCGAGGCTGTTAACATCTTGGCAGATTCAGAAGCAGAGAATATGAACTGAAACCAGAGGTAGACCTAACCTTAGTGCCCTGTCCACAGCAGCTAGCCCACTTCTGCTAGTTAGGCCATACATGCCGAAGGTCACACAACCTCCGAAAACGGGTCCCAGTCACTGTGGACCACATGATCAGAACAGGAGACCGGGGCCAGTTCATATCTAAAACTGTAGCAGTCATATTAGAATCATCTGAATTACTCAGAAATAATTATATCTAATGTTGAGTTCAGTTTGCTTCTTTTCCTAAGTATTATAAGGACTAACTTCCTGTACAGATACACTCGAATGTCCCACAGCTGCTTGAAAAGCGGAGCCCTTGAAGCATTCAAATACTTTTGCCAATAAAATGGCAAAACTAATTCGATGACTGACTGTTCACCAAATGATTGAAATGACAAGAAAGCAGAGAACCATTTTGTCGTGCTTGTTGCCACCTGATTTATAAGTGCGCTACCTAAAATAATTGATAGACCTCAGGTCTGTCCTTTGTGCTCATTCTAGGGTTTCGTTAAACATGTCTTGGGATTAGCAGCTGTCAACGGCTAGAACTTAAAGCAGGTTCAGTTACAGGGCTGGATGTCAAGCCCGGCTTTTAATGCCACTTTCACCTCTAAAGAGGGAGGGAATATTATTTATTGGATTATCTGAACTTTAAGGCCTTCTGTTACCATGAGTGCCTGTATACTAGGGGTCGTGGCTGTACACTGGAGGAAGAAGGAGACCCCCACTTTCATAAAATTTATTCAGGAACAAAGTAATGTATTGCTTGGGGGGCTGGAGAAATGGCTCAGGGGTTAAGAGCAGTGACTGCTCTTCCAAAGGTCCTGAGTTCAATTCCCAGTAACCACATGGTGGCTCACCACCATCTATAATGAGATCTGGTGCCTTCTTTTGCCATGCAGGTGTACATGCAGGTAGAACACTGTATACATAATAAATAAGTAAATCTTAAAAAAAACAATACTGTGTTGCTTTATTGTTGGTAGGTTTCAATATTTAAAATGAAAAGAAAGACCAGGCATGGTGATATATGGCAGAGGTAAGTGGATCTCTATGAGTTCAAGGCCAGCGTCATCTACAAAGTGAGTTACAGGAGATCCAGGGCAGCACAGAGAAACCCCGTGTCCAAAAGCCAATAAATGCAATATTGGATAGGTAGCCGAATTGCTCATCTCTTGTGCTCAGATTGTAACTTCCCCAGGTGTTGTTAGAGAGGCTTCATCCAGTGAGTGATGGAAACAGGAATAGAGTCCCATAGCTAAGCACTGAGCTGAGCTTTGGGGACCTTGTTGAAGAGAGGGAGGAAAGATTATACGAGCCAGGGGGTCAAGTTCATCACAAGGGAACCCACAGGAACAGCTAGCCTGGGCTCATAGGAGCTCACAGACTCTGAACCAACAGCTAGGGACTCTCCAGAGGACCCACCTAGGCGCTCTATGTAAGTGTGACAGTTGTATAGCTTGATCTGCTTGTGGGACTCCTAGGTAGGGACTGTCCCTAATGCTTTGGCTGGCTTCCAGGAACCTATTCCTCAGAAGGGCTTACCTTGCCCAGCCTTAACACAAGGGAAGGAGCTCAGTCCTACCTCAGCTTGATACACCATGCTTTCTGTTGACACCCATAGGAGCCTGCCATTTTCTGAACAGAAACAGAGGAGTGGATTGGGGGAAGGGAATGGTAAGACAGGAGGGAGGGGTAACTGGTCAGGATGTAAAATAAATGAATAAACTTAATTAAAAACTAATAAATAAACCAACAGGTAGGTAAAGGAAAAAGAAAAAAAATTCAACACAAAACCATAGCATTGGGGCTTGAGAGGTAGCTCAGTTAAGAGGGCATTTTTCTCTTTAAGGAGACTAGAGTTCAGTTCCCAGCATCTGTATAGAGTGGCTCACAACTGCCTGTGACTCCGCCTCTAGAGAGATCCGGTGTCTCTGGCCTCCTAGGGCCCCTGCATTCGTGTGCACACACCCCACCCATACACATAGTTAAAAATAATAAAAGTAAATCTTAAAATAGCTGTAAGCTATGTTCACATTATAAAACTTTACTTTTAGAACACACACACATAAAATGGGAAAACAGAATAAAGAACAGACTTCATTTCTGTCTTAGAAAAGGTTTAAAATTCAAATACTGATTTTTCTACTCCCAAACCTGACTGGTGTATGAAGCTCGCAGTCTGTTGAAGGATGCCTCTTCAGACTCTTAAAATACGTGCGACAATGAGACCCCCAAGTGTAGTAATGGAGAGGGCATGCTACCGGTGGCTCTGACCTCCCTAGGAAGAAAGAGGCCATGGTTGCTTCAGCAGTGATGTAACTGGACTCGAGGGATGAACGTAGGACTGGCTGAGAGACAGTTCTTCTCCTTGGGTCTCCAGTGTTTCTACACACATCATGAGGAGGGTCACCGAATGCCTTTATTCTGAACTACACTTCCCATCATGCCTCTGCTGTAAACATCTATGGTGGATACATTCTTCACCAGAATCCAGGCAGGTTACCTAAACCTGGTTTCTTCTACTGTGATGCTCTGTGACAGGTTTCATCCTGCCTGTGGATGATGGGAAATTGGCATCACTGCTGATTCTGGTTATTGCTATTGGTCTTTTACCTCCCGTGTAGAAATCTCATTTCTTCTCTCAGTGGTTTAACCATGAAGACCAACTTGTCCCCTTCAAGTGAGGAAAACTATCTGGCCCCTCACAGTTAGTAACTAGTCTCATGTTCAGAAGAGGGGAATGGGATAGTGTGTACCGTGGCACCAGGCCACGAGAACCCACATCTTATATGGTGATTGTGACTACTTCTCTGTCTTAAAAACCAAAAAGTGTTGAGGAAGAGGACATTAGGGGGAATATAGGGCTGAGGGTTCTGAGAGAATGTTTGTGTGTAGAGATCATGGCATGTGATGGCTGATAGATAGCAGAAGGGTTCTCTAGGGGATGGAAAGGTCAGATATATTTATATGGTAGAGTCAGGACTGATGGGATGACGGAGGAATCCCGGTGACTTGGCCAGTGCTGTCATGTGCCCCCAGGCTGCTGCCAGGTCCACGTGGTAAAAGCATGGTCTTCGGGAAGCCACTACTGGGAGAGAATGGACTCTTTAAGAAGTAGGCCTTGTGGGAAGTCTCCAAGTTAAGACTGTGCCCTAGAAGGAGATGATGGGATGCCGGGCCCTTCCTTATCCTCTTTTTTGTTCCTGGGAATTAAGTGGTGTATCTGTGCCGTACCTTCCTTCTTTTCTTTCTCTCCTGAAAGCAGCAACACAACCCATTGGAGTCTGAGGGACTGCAGTCGTGAGCTAAACTGAACTGTTTCTCTTTCTAAGCTGATTGTCTCAGGGTTTGCTCTGGGAACAGGAAGCAGAGAACAGCATAAAATGGCCAGTGATGCTGTTTGCTGGGATGCAGGAGGAGAAGTTCTGGTCAACAGGAAGCTGAGACTGGGTTCGTTGTAAGACAGCTAAGCTCAGGCTGAGGAGCTGATCAGCTGAGAGACAACTAAGTGCAGGCTGAGGAGCTGATGAGCTGAGACCATACAAAAATATGAATGACTCATCTGGAACTCAGAAAGGAGATTGTCTGGGAGAAAAAAAAAAACCTTGGGAGTTATTAGGGTGTATCTGATCAGCTCATTTAAAAACATGGGCTTCAGGGCCAGGTGCAAACTCTTCCATGTCACTTTGTGACTAGTTAGTCAAGGACTGTGGTCTCCCGGTTCACAGGAGTTACCGCTAGCTAACATACGTAGAATGCGTCATGTTCACAGTAATATGAGCATTTGACTGTTTGTTGGCACCAAAAGGTAATACTGTCACAAGAAAAAGCAGGTGGAATAAGGGAAGGGAATGGGGCCAAACAGAAATTGGGGGCCTTCTAATAACCTGAAAACAAGGTCCTGGCAGATAAGACAGGAGCCAGAAGAGTCTCAAGAAGGGACGTGTACAAAATCTGGGGACATAGGACAGTAAGCCATGAGAGTGTGGGGACCAGAGTTATGGTCACCAGAGCCCTCAGACATGCTGGCTGGGCACTGCAGCCTGCCTGTAACTACAGCCTGGGAAGGCAGCTACGGGGATCCTCAGAGCAGGTAGGCTATGGAAACTACACCAGGAAGCTCTGGGCTTGATTGAGAGACCCTGCCTAAATGAGTAAGCTGGAACAGCGCTGGGGGATGACTACCAACCTCAACCTCTGCTCCCCTTGTACACTGGCACCCACCTGTGTCCACACATGCCAACATGCGTGATAATGCAAAAAGAAAAGGAAGAAGGGGATGTGGCTCGCTTGAAAAATCATTTAGAGGGAGCGAGGCAGGGTAGGGCCACTTTGCTATCTTTGGATTTCACAACCCGGAAGACCCCTGGTGGCTTTAATGCACGCAGTCTGGTCTCAGTGCCTCTGCAGTGTAGCTGAGGACTCCTAAGTGGAAATGGATGAGCAACAGGGAGGAGTGGACATCGAGAGGAAGATACATGGAAGAAATTTGTGCGAGAAGAATGGGAAGGAAGACTTGAGGGCTACGGAGTTTCAAAGATAACCTTCTTCTCTTCCTTCTTTGTCATCAGCCTCCTTCTTAGGATAGGAGATGATTCTCTCATTCTCTAAGATACCCTTGAGGTCCTACTGTGTGCCAGACCCAGTGTCAGAGCAAAGAAGACAGGTACAGTCCCGCCCTTCATGGGGTTTCTCTTGGGGTCAGTACTCTAGAGGGAGGTATGAGGACTGAAGGCTGGACGGGGCTCGTGAGAGGAGATGGACAGAGCTGGGGTGAGCGGGGATGGGTGGGGATGCGTGAGGCACTATTGGCCACTGAGCTTCACACAATAGCCTTCTGCCATCTTCTGGGCTGAGCTTCAAGATATATGACAGGAGTCAGGCAATGGTGGCACACACCTTTAATACCAGCACTTGGGAGGCAGAGGCTTGGAGATCTATCTCTGTGAGTTCAAGGCCAGCCTGGTCACAAAGCAAGTTCTGGGATACAGGGAAGACTACACAGAGAAACTCTATCTTAAAAAAAAAGTCAACCAATCAATTATAAAAATACATTAAAGGTAGTTGCTGATGATAAGGAATTTAGTCAAGAGAATTTGGGTTGGGAAAAGATGACTGGCATCTGTTGATGAATGGCACAAGATTGAAATGAGGATTTACTTATGAATGAATTAAGCTAATCTTTATGATATGCTTTGACCGTGATAAGGCCAAGTGTGTGTTAAAAGAGTATGAATTTAGCCGGGCGGTGGTGGTGCACGCCTTTAATCCCAGCACTCGGGAGGCAGAGGCAGGCGGATCTCTGTGAGTTCGAGACCAGCCTGGTCTACAAGAGCTAGTTCCAGGACAGGCTCCAAAAAAACCACAGAGAAACCCTGTCTCGAAAAAAAACCAAAAAAAAAAAAAAAGAGAGTATGAATTTGTGAGTCTGAACCTCTGGACAGGCTCAGGGAGGGCCCTTTGAATTTTGAGTAGGGGACACTGCTTTTCAGAGCCCATGCCTATATCCTCAGGAATGTCTTGATTTTTTCCCACCCCCTTTCATTCTCCCAATGCTAGAGCTTAAGTTTAGATGAAAATATCTTAACAAAGTCCAACTCTTGGGACTAGAGGACTAGAGAGATGGCTCAGCGGTTAATAGCACTGACTACCTTACAGAAGACCTGGGCTGGTTCCGTGCACCCCATATAATGGCTTACAACCATCTGAAACTCCAGTTTCAGGGGATGCAGTGCCCTCTTCTGGCCTCCTTAGGCACCAGGCATTCAACATGGTACACATACGTACATGCAGGCAAAACATTCTTACCCAAAACAAAGAAACACAAAACAAAAACCTCTAGCTAGCTGTTCTTCAAAAAATAAAATGAAGTAAGATTTGGCTATGACCTGGGGCTATAGCTTAGTGGTAGAACAGTAGCCTAGAATGAGTGAGCTCCTGGGTTTTTCTTTAAAAAGTAAATTTGGTAGTCAGCTGTTTAAAATGGGTCTGGTTCAGTGAACTAGGAAAAGGAGTGGGCTGATTTTTTTCCCTCACAATATTTCTCCTTTGGGGGTAGGGAATGACCGCTATTGAATTTTGTCTTAGAGAAATTTCCTGAATAAGTTCTAAGTGCTCTAACAGAGTGTGGAACTGTCAGAACTGTCTCACTTTCTCCTGTGCTCATGTGTGTGTGCATGCTTATTGTATTATATTATATTTTATTATTATATACTTGATTAGATTCGATTTATTCTTTTTATTTTATGTGTGAGTATTTCGCTTGCATGTATGTCTGTGCACCGTGTGTGTGCTTAGTACCCACAAAGGTGAGAAGAAGGTATCAGATCCCCTGGAACTAGAGTCACAGATGGTTGTGAATCACCAGGTGGATGCTGGGAACTGAGCCCAGGTCATCTGCAAGAGCAACAAGTCCTCTTAACCTCTAAGCCATCTCTCTAACCCTCCCTCCCCCACCCTGCTTTTTTTTTTTCCTGACACCGTGAGGCTTGTATTCTCCAATAAATTCCCAGTAGGATCTTTGTGTCCCACAACGAATGTGACAGTTACACCATTTCTAGGTTTTATGCCTAAAACAATTACAGGGAATCTCATTCTACGTAGAGGTTATTTGAACAAATATCCATTTCTTCTTACATTTAAGTATCAGACTGTTAAATTCTGGGATAATAACTCTGCAAGCAGCTGTTGCTGTGACTTGATTAAATTTTGTTTTTCTCCCCCAGGAATCTGCCTTCAGAAGCATGTGAAATAGATCACTCCATTTAACTAGGAAAACAGGAGCACAAGTTCCTGCCTCTGCAGCCCTTTCCCAGGATGGACGCGATCACGTTCACAGCGAGGAAGCATCCGTTCCCTAATGAGATCTCGGTGGACTTCGGCTTGCAGCTGGTGGGCGCCTTACCTGTGCATTCGCTCACCACTATGCCCATGCTGCCATGGGTGGTGGCTGAGGTACGACGACTCAGTGGCCAGGGCGCCAAGAAGGAGCCTGGAGTCAAGCAAGTCCGGCTCTGGGTTTCGCCCTCTGGACTGAGATGTGAACCTGACCTGAGGAAAAGTCAACAATGGGACCCGCTGATCTGTTCCAGCATTTTTGAGTGCAAGCCTCAGCATGTCCACAAACTGATTCACAACAGTCACGACCCGAGTTACTTTGCTTGTCTCATTAAGGAGGATGCTGCCAACAGTCAGAGTCTCTGCTATGTGTTTAAAGCAGACGATCAAACTAAAGTAAGTGGAGGTGGGATCAAAAGATAGGGCACGGGTGGCAGCGGGGTTTGTATGGTGCCGGGGTCGGGATGCTTACTTTGAGTATGCTGGGAGTAATGAGAAAAACGCGGCCGTTATACGTAGTTTAACAGAATTTGGGATTTATGGGGAGCTTATAGTGTTTGTTGAAGGATGTTTGTAATATAGATTTAAAATGATCAGCTTCAGGATTTAAAAATTCAACAGAAAAGCCTGCCTAGAATTATAAAGAAGAGCTGAATTGTCAGGGCCCCGTGTTGTTTATGGCATTGTTTTTAAAGCTCCGGCGCCTCTCGCGTTCCAGTGTGCACATGAGCCTTGGGGTGATGGCTTAAAGTAGAAATCATGGCTCAGGGCTTGATGGTCCCCAAGACTGCGTGTCCCATAAGTGACCAGTGAAGGCCAGGCTAGCTCATAGCAAACTGCATTTTGAGTAGCAAAGTTCTTTAATCCCATTAGGAAAAATATGAAATACTCTTAGCCAGTTTCCCAAGGCAGTGGTAACATTTTTTTCATACAAAAATTGTTGATAAGAACAGGAGCTACAAGTCGAAGTTTTGATACTATCGGTGTTCTTTTGTGTTTTTCCTTTTGCCAGCCTCTAGTCAGATCTGATCACCCTGGTATTATGATGTGTCTGAGAGGAATGTATGAGGTGCGGCCAAAACTCTGCTATTTCCCCGCCTATTTCTGCCTGATTGCTGCCATCGTTCTTTGTAGCTCTTCTCGGGGCTTACTCCAAGTCACTTGCGCATCTCATGAACATCAGCGACTTAAAACGAAAATATAATCCATATAGCCACTTTCTCAGTTGGACCCATGGTGGAAATGTAGCTTCGTACAGTATACAAGATGCAGTCATGGGCCCTGCAGCTAACCCCACCTGAGGGTCTGCAGTCGCGGGTGCTAGGCGTGAGCATCCCTTGTGCCTGGAGCTATAGGCTGACTGGGTGAGGCTGCCAAAGTTCCCAGGGAAATGACAGTGGGGCTCTCCTTTCTTTTCTGGTCTGTTTCAAGATGGAGTTTGTCTGTTTGTCTGTATAGTCCTAGCTGTCCTGAAACTCATTCTATAGACCAGACTGACCTTGAACTCAGAGATCTGCCTACCTCTGCCCCCTGAGTGCTGGGATTAAAGGCTTGCACCGCCACTGCCGGCTCCTTTTCTTTTTTTAATGGCAGAGGTTGATCTTGAACTGCTAGTCTTCCTGCTTCCTCCTTCCATGAGCTGAGGTTGCAGGAGTGCTCCCCCACAACCAGCTATGTGTTCCTAATTTCAAGTTTAAAATGTGAATAGAAATGCCAGCATTCTCCACTGCTCCCTACTGGGTTCTTTTGCATAATCCCCAGGGTGTAAGAATATCATTTGGAAATTAATGTTTTTGTTGCCAAGTATAACCTGGCCCTCCATAGCCACAGCTTCCATACCAGTAGATTCAGCTAACAGCAGATAGAAAATGTTTGCCAACCCCGCCCCCCCCCCCCCGCATCTAATTCATGCTGAACACATACAAACGCACTTTCTCTTGTCCTTATTCCCTGAACAATAGAGTATGTATAACAATTCACAGAGCACTGACATCATGTCAGGCATTGTGGGCAATCTAGAGGTTGTTTGAAGGATATAGGAGGTCGTGATGGGGCTGTTTGCCAACTCTGACCTCTTGTACAGGAGACTAGAGCATCTGGGGGTTCTGGCGTCCGTGGGATCCTGGGACAACTCTCCTAAAGACACCAAGGGACAGCAGTGGATTTGCAAACACCCACTTTTGTTTGCTCCTTTAACGCACTGACTCAGTGATTGCCACTCTGGCCAGTGTCTCAGAGGTCATTAGCAGAAGCAGAGAAGAAGGTAGAGGTGTCAGGAGGGATCGGGTTCAGTGGCGCATGTCAGGAGCATGGCGGAAAGGCAGAAAGAAGTCTAACACATGTCACACATCCTGTGTAGGGAAGAGGGCCTTTTTTTGTTTTAAGTAAAGCTGATGTGTAGCGCTAAAAGCCGCTATCCTACTCAACCGCCTCAGAGCTAGGAATCATGTTAGTGTTAACCACACCGATGTCTCAGATAAAGGCTCCACGGATTTACACTTGAAAGTCCAGTGATATTAA
The DNA here is from genome assembly GCF_018167655.1 of Microtus oregoni. NCBI lineage: Eukaryota > Metazoa > Chordata > Mammalia > Rodentia > Cricetidae > Microtus > Microtus oregoni. The sequence continues at coordinate 30,220,780 of NW_024543080.1, read as the reverse complement.
CATCTGGATTTAAATCCTGTCTCTGTGACGTAGAAACTAGTGACCTCAGGCAGCTGAGTGTGCCTGCTCATCTGTCAGACAGGAATGACTATGGTAATTCTTTCACACAGTGGCTGGGAGGCTTAAGTGAGATAGAATGGGAGACCCCAAACCGAGTATGCTGGTTTGAGGTTATAAGCAGTTGCCTTGCAGGTACAAATCCCTGACTTCCATCTCTAGCACTGCCAAGGAAAGAAGGAAAACACCCATAGCAATAAGCATTTATGGCCATGGGAAGTATTCAAGAGAGCTTTAAAAGTGTATTTTATTGGTTTGTTTTGTGTGCATTTGATGGGGGAGCTGTCCACGCTGTGTGGGGTGGGGGGTGTGTGGAGGTCAGAGGAAGATTTTGAGTTGTCGCCTCTCTTTTTACCTTGTGGTCCTGGGGATGGAACTCAGGCCATCAGTCTGGACAGCAGGCACCCCCGCAGGCTGTTCAGCACCTACTCAATCATGTCATTGGCCTCTGTACTCAAGAAGGGTTTATGGAAGCAGATTGAATGCTAACATCGTCCCAAAGGTGTGGTGTAAAGAGAGTAGGTGTATGGAGAGGCGCGTCCTCAGGTTTCGGATGATGCTCTTGTCATCCTTGAGCAACATTAACTCACCTCCCACAGACCCCATGAATAAACCTAGGAATTCCCATTGTTTGGGAAGCTCCCAGAATAAAGAGGCGAGGGTTAAACAGCTCTCTTTGGTGATGGGTTTTGCCCAGAACCTTGTCCAGCACCTCAGTTTTGACCCCTCCCTCAGGGTCTTCCTCAGCCATCTGTGAGCAAGCTCTGGCCAGTCATTTGACATCTGACAGGAGCGAGAGATTTACAGCAAAATTCTGTATCCAAGTCTTTCAGTCTTGCTCCAAGTAGAGAATTAGTCTGACTCTATATTTTTATATTTTTGGTTGTGCGCCTAGCCTTTAATGGCTGAGCCATCCCTCCTGGCCTCTCTATATTCTAAAAAAGCCATCCTTGAAATATAAATTAGTTTTTAAGATCTTTTTGGCTTGTGCACAGTTTTTATCAACATGACTTGTCACTAGAGTCCAAATTGCTGCCATTCCGCTCATTTCAGTTGAGAGGGTTGTTGGCAACATAGCTACTTAAGTCAGGCATTTTGTTCTTGTCAGAAATAGAATAGGAAATAACAGTGGCCCCGATTTTAACTGACGTATCTATTATGCTCTCGCGACACCTTGGCACGATGTCTCCTAACAGGATTATCTGCTGTAGGAGTATGCAAACCTGCACTGGCTTTTCTCTCTCGACTGGTCTGTAATGTTCGCTCAGTGAAAGAATTCTCAAGATTAAGGCTTTCTCTAAGCAGATGAGGTCAGCCCTGATTGTGCTTGCCCAAGCAAACATGCCTTCGCTGCCATGGGCATAGGCATAGGCATAGGGCTGCTGCTTGGGAGGGAATCCTTTGAGTTACTGTGCTGCAGAATACCTGAGGAGACTAGGCAGGGAGAGGAGTCGTTTTACAGGTACACTGTGATATGGCCCTTCCCTTGGGTGTGCACTTCACGAGAAAAGTTTCCATAACCAAATCATTAGGATAGCATCTGAAATGCTTTTGCCTGAGGGCCAGTGTTCTTTTTTAAAACGTTGTCAAACTTGTAGGTATGGTGGCACACTCCTTCAATCCAGCACTTCCAAGGCAGAGGCAGGTGGATCTCTGTGAGTTTGAGGCCAGCCTGGTCTACAGGGTGAGCTCTTGGCCAGCCAGGGATAGCTAGGGAGATCCTATCTCAACAAAACAAAATGGAAGTTATCAAGTATCCTAAAGTTTATATGGTTCGTGTCTCTCAACATTCACTTTGTTAGAAATTAAAACGGACATATTGTAAAGATACTGATTATTAAATTTATTTAAATATAAAAGCAGGGGCTGGAGAGATGGCTCAGTGGTTAAGAGCACTGTCTGCTCTTCCAAAGGTCCTGAGTTCAATTCCCAGCAACCACATGGTGGCTCACAACTGTATGTAATGAGATCTGGTGCCCCCTTATGGCGTGCAGGTGTACATGCAGACAGAATACTGAATACATAATAAATAAATCAAATCTTTAAAAAATTATATAAAAGCAATGAACTCCTTACACATCAATATATGGGATGTTCTCATGGACTGTAACTACATTTTCCAAAAAGTGTTTAGTGGGAATAGCTGCCTAATTTTATTTTTTCATATCTCTGTCATGTCTGGCTTAGTAGGAGGAGGTAGGTCCCTCATAGCTGCCTCTCTGTTCATTCTTCCGTGGTGTGTCATTTTCCTTGAGCATCTGAAGAAAGCCTAGCTTTAGAGAGATAGGCAATAAAAAACAGAGATGCTGTGGCGACTTTTCTTTCATGTTTCTACAGCTCAGCAAATGTTGCCCTCTTAAGGTTTAGCTGCCGCGAGAAATCTGAGTCCACGCAAGGCATTCTGCACACGTTTCTACACAAGGCTCTGCACACGTTTTTGTATTAAAACCAAGTTCTTTTTAACCTGTGCTTTAGTAAGTATTTTAAGCTTGATTCTGCACCATCATGCACTGATTACTTAGATACTATTATCTCTGAGTAACAAAGTGTATACAAGTATGCCTGCGCGTGAATCTGTGCATATGCGTGCAGGTGAGTTAACGTCACATGTGTGCCAATGCCCCAGGAGCCAGAGAGGGCATCAGATCCCTCCGCTGCAATTACCGGCGGTTGTGAAGCACCTCTCATGGGTGAACTGAGCTCAGGCCCTCAGGAAGAGCAGCAAGTGCTCTTCACCACTGAGTGGTCTCTCCAGCACCACAATGGGAGTAGTTTTTTTCCTAAGTGCCAGATGTTTTTAACTTGTTCTTTACCGCATTGGAACACAGTTCTTCAAATACTATTTCTCGCCCTCTTTCTGGTGTTCTGGGTTTTTTTTTGTTCAGTCTGTGCACAGCATGGGTGTTTAATAACTGCGATGAGACAGGTGTCACTGCTGTGGGGGTTGTTCCTAGGCTGCCCCGTCCCATCCTTGCCAGGAAACTCTTGCCATTGCAGCCTCATGCCTCTTCCCAAAGAGTACGTATTCCTTTTCTGTTGCTCAAAGAGATGCTGAATTGGGGGGGGCTGATGTGGGAAAAGGGGAGCAAGGGTTGGGGAGGGGAGAGGGCCGACAGAGTGACGCTGGAGTAACTGTGGGGGAGATGCATGACCAGAAGTGCGCTTGGAGAAGATAACTGGATTAAATGGTGCTGGAGAGGATGTTTCTGTATACTTCTTATAGTCTGTAAGGGGAAAAAGCTTTCTCTTTCAGTTCTTTTTAAAATTTCTCATTTATTATTTTCTGTAATTGTAATTACTGTAAATGTATTACTTTCTGTGTATATGATACAGTGTGTACAGACATGTGTAGGTAACCTTTTGGGGTTGGTTCTCTCCACCTTTATGTGGGTTCTAGGGGTTGAATGCAAGTTTCCAGGCTTATTTTGCCAGCATCTTTACCGACTGAACGGTCTTGCTGATCATAAACTACATAAACCATAAACTACACTGCTTGGAGGTGACACAAATCTCATAGTAAATTGTGTAGGCTCTCTGAACAATAATTTTAAGTTTCTATAATCGTTCATAGACTTAAAAGCAGTAAATGTTTCTTTTTGAAATTTCTAGTATATAAAAAAAAGACAGTATATCCTTGCTTGAGACTCTGTAATCCCATCATCTTTCTCAGGAGTCCCATGGGACTGAGAGCATCTCCTCCCCATCCCAACTGGGTTGCCTTGCTTTAAAAGAGAAGGTAGTAAGAAAGCGGTTTTGACAACTCACCTGACTGTTACTTCAATCTCCCTGTGTTATCACTTTTCTCAGTGTTGTTACTTTGGTGCATGGATCAAGCAAAGGTAAAGTCCATCACGGTAAGGAAGGCACGGTGGTGGGAGTGTATGGCAACCGGTCCCATCGAGTCCTCATGAGAGAGCACAGAGAGAGGAACCCTAGTGTTTCCTTCCCATTTCTCCTTGATATTCAGTCCAGGATCCTAGCCTATGGGTTGGAACTGCCAGCCATCAGGGAGGGGCTTTCTTCCTCAGTTAAACTGGAAACTCCATAGATGCTTTCATAAATAACTGGGGATGTGTGTTTCCTTGGAGATTCTAAATGCAGATAAACCAACAATAGAGCTTAACCATTACCCCCCCCCCCCCCCCCACACACACACCCCATATTAAAGCCAGGGTTGTTTGGGCTGCTCCATTTCTTCGTTAAAAACATTTAAAGTTGTTTACTTCTACTGTTAACTTTATTTATGTTTTATCAGGGATCAACTTGGGTTACAATTTCACCATCTGGGCCAGGTATGGTGATGCACACCTTTGTCAGCTCGCTGTGAGTTTGAGGCCAGCTTGGGCCTGTATGGCAAGTTCCAGGTCAGCCGGATATACGTAGTGCGACCCTGTCTCAAAACAAGCAATCAAATTTGCCATATGTTTGAAATTTTGATGTAACAATTTGTTATCCACACCGTGGTTTTCAGGACCACCAATAGAGCCCGGCCACCAGCCGGCCTCTGGCATGGCTGTTGTGTTTGCCAGCTTGTTACTGACTTTGCCAGGGTGCAGATAGGGATGGCTACCCTGAGAACTGTGCCCCCAAGTAGTCCAGAGACTTTGAAGAACACGATACAGGCTTCCAGGTATTCTTAGCTTTCCTTCCCACTGTCGTGGAAAGTTGCAACTATGCCAGAATTTCATCTCTTTGTCTGCTTTTGCTCTTCAGGATCGGGTTCTGAGAAGGTTTTGGTAGGTGCGCTCTGAAGACTTTTCTCCATCCACACCAGTGCATTCTCTGAGATTTCCTTTGGGTAGCTCAGCAGCTATGTCTTTCTGTGCAGTCACAGGGAACAGCATCGTGTCCACGTCAGCTAAAAATTAGTTGACCGACTGTCAGCCAGACCGACGTCGGCTGCCAGGTGCAGGGTTGGCAAGGGTTCTTCTCCGCTATAAAAAGAATGTCCCAGACTTGATGAACTCTGAAGTATTTGTTGGAAGGTCTCTGTTCACGACACTGGACTAATTACATAATTTATTTTTGACTTTGAAAAATGAGTCTGAGGGCTCCAGAAGCAGTTGCTTTAGGAGACATGCTTGGACATTTTTTTTTCAACGTCTTTTTTCTCTTTTCAACGTGTACCACTTGATATTGCCTTGCATTTATAGCCCAAGGCTTTGCGTTTGATAATTGTTTGTGAAAATAAATCTATTCCTAAGATTAGATTTTACAAGGATGTCAAACCTAAAGTTAACTTGAGTCGTAAAGGGATTTATTTATGGTTTCGATCGTTCCTCTCCAGTGCAGCAACCACGTGGCTACTGAGTCATGTGACTCTTCTGGAATGAGCTACCAGTCAGTGGGAGCAGAGTGGATACTGGGGCACAGCTTGAGAAACAGAATGGATGATATCTTGATAAGATTCTGTGTGGGTTATGTGCGGGAAATATGTTTTGCATATACAGGGTTAGATTACGTGGACCAAATATTAAGTGTCCTTAATTTGTTTTACCATTTTCAAATCTGTTTACCAGATAACTTAAAAACGCAGGCATAGCTTACATCCTCTTCCCTTCGGTTAGCGTTGAATAGTCTGGCCAGAAGAGAGCATTAGATCCCTGGAATTGGAGTTACAGATGGTTGTGAGTATCCATGTAGACAGGGGGAATTGAACCTGGGTCCTCTGGAAGAGCAGCTAGTACTCTTAACCACTAAGCCAACTCTCTAGCCTCCCCATCTTTTTATTCTTTCTCATTGCCCTCCCCCCCCCATCACAATTGGACAATAGCCCCTTGTCTGTACTAGAAGAGAAGAGTCTGCAGCAGAATGCCAATTTAAATGGTGGGACACCATTTTTGGCTTAGCTCTGGTCAGCCATTTTGGTTGTGAAAAGTGGGGGACGGGGAGGTGACCAGCATAAACTGAAGATGACTCCTAATTTTCTTTCTTTTTTTAAAAAAAATTTATTTATTTTTATTTTATGTGCATTAGTGTTTTGCCTGCATGTATGTCTGTGTGAGGGTGTCAGATCTTGGAGTTACAGACAGTTATGAGCTGCTACGTGGGTGCTGGGAATTGAATCCTGGTTCTTTAGAAGAGTAGCCAGTGCTCTTAACTGCTGAGCCATTTTCTTCAGCCCCAACTTCTAAATTTTTTAGCCAAAGAAAGGAACATAATTTTGGGGAAAGCCAGGCTTTGTCAGTGGGAGAGCCGAGGCAGGAGTGAAGCCTGTCTTTGCTGGCCATGTAGTAGAATAACTTGGGCCTTCTGACTAGAGATTTTGCTGTCTGGACATTAGTTGCTGCCCTGATGTGTATGTCCAGTGGACTATCTAGTTTCTCCCAGTGACTTCCCCTACGGATATCCCCAAACATTTTCTGCAGTTGGCTACAGGGAGAAGTTGTCTGAGCACTATCTGTGGAAGAGCAGAGAATGAAGAGGCCCCAGAGAAGAAGCAGGGAGAGGCAGCCTGGGCTTGGGCATAGGACTGGGCATCCAGGAAACCCTGGAGAGTTTTTACGGCTGCTGGACCTCTCTCTCCTCAAGAACAAAGATTTGACCCAACGCTTCAAACCTCTCCAGTGAAAAGATTTCTTCTGCTGCAGTTGGGGCTTTACAATGATTTAGCCAGCCCTCAGTAACGGTTGATCTGTGCTTATCCCATTTCTCCATCTCGTGATAGTTTCCTTCGCATCTGCTTTACAGCTGGCTCGAAGCAGATGTAGCAAATTAATACAGACTCATAGAAAAATGCTCCTCTTCCTTGGAAGGAAGCAAGCCTTAACAGCCACATGGCTCAGCGCCACGCTGCTCTGTGCCACCTCCCTGATGTTGACTTTCAAACCAGAGATTACATTTTAATTAGGGTGGCATGCCTTATTGGGATTCAGAACTTGAGAAGAAACAACAACTGGAGACAAATTGTACATGCAAGAGAATAAATGTCACATCCAAGTGACTTTCGTTCCACAAGCATCATTTATACCAGTTGGATTTCTAAAATCTGTTCTTGCCTCTCTCCTTCTCCCAAGCTGTGGACTGCCTCAGTGAATGGGGCAGCAGTCACTGGCTTTTACAATGAAAAAAAAAAGCATTGTTTTATGTCAAAACGCTGCAGCTAGCGTTTGCATTTTATACAGAAGATAAAATTAGGTCAGATAAGATTTCAAACTTTTCTTTGGCTTTTAGGTTGTAAGTAGTGAAGAAACCAGTATCATCATGGTGTGGTTTTGGCATTTGCTTCCCAAGGCTCACCTCACCATGTTTGATCAGTCTCCAAACTGTATGTATAATCAAATGTACACTTCATCTATCAGTCATCAAGGATGCTGTTTTCCTTGTTATAGACAACACATATCATTTTTGAACTTACACAGTGTTTCTGGCATATTAGACATTTTATAAAATGTTAGCATAATTCAATGTAAATTGCTAAGGATTGTTCAATAACATTTGTCGGAGCTAGAGAGGGAAAGGGGAGTCCAAAACAGAGCATCAAGGCAGGAGGACACAGCAGGGGTTTTAAAATGGGGAAAAGTTTTAAGAACAAGATGGATGCAAAGGTAAGGTGCTTTTCCTAAGTCTGATAACCAGTTTGATCCCAGAGAGCCACGTGATATAAGGGGAGAGACAATTCTCCTCTGACTCTATCCATGCACTGTACTGGGTGCTCATCACCCTCTAAATAAATGTAACAATGATTTTTTTTTCCTTTGAGACAAGGTTTCTCTGTAGCTTTGAAGCCTGTCCTGGAACTCTCTCTGTAGGCCAGGCTGGCCTGGAACTCACAGAGATCCACCTGCCTCTGCATCCCGAGTTCTGGGATTAAAGGCATATGCTACCACCACCTGGCATATAATAATTTTAAGATTTCAAAAATGATAGCAGCTGACAAATGCCTTGGGTAATGGTGTACCATGTAATCTCAGGACTTGGGACTGAGGCAGAAGGAGTTCAGGAATAAATAGCAAGACCTTGTAAAGAGGAATGGAGGGGAGGGATGGAGAGATAAAAGAACATAATCATAAAGCTTACCAAACTTTGGTGGTGTGGTTGTCACTGATGACCTTTGACAGTAAGACAAAAGAGGGACATTGACCCTAAAAGTACCCCACCCAAGAGGGACATTGATCCCACCCACCTCCAACTTGTTTACATGATTCAGTTCAGTTACTGTTGGTTTATATCTTTCTGTCTGGAGAAGGAACCAGATGGTACCCAGGGATGGTGCTTATTCGTCATCATTAGGAGAAGATGCTCCATAATCTGTCTGCATTAGCTGCAACTATGTAGAGGAATGTGTGTGCTTTGAAAGGAAGGTACCATGTGAAGAGGCATGCAGGGAGACTTCTCTGGGGAGGACCAACCATAAACATTGCATAGATAGCGCTGGAGGCAAAGGAGACTCAAGTGACATTGGGCGAGCCCCAGAACCAGAGTCTCTTCCTTCGTACCTGCATGGGTACTCTGCTCTCGTTTGCTCTGGTCTGGTTGCTGTGACTCTTCCTTGACTCAGAGTCCTGAGTGAACGAGATAGGCCCTTTCGTCTAGGTGGAGCTTGGCAGCTGGATCCCTTTATCTCTTGCTTCCTTGGCTAGTCCTCTTTGTTCATTGAACAACACACAATACTCTATTTCTTCTTGAGGCTTGCTCTCCTTTGGACATGTGGGTACTATAGATTGTCTAGACATATGATGATACATTCCTTCCTCTGAGTCTTGGTGATGTGCACCTTTGTGCAATACAGATCTGCTGAGTTCTTATCATCCAAGCATGGTCCCTACAGCAAGGTACGCTGGAACACCCTTGACACACCATCATCAACTCTGTAGTAGAAATGAGAACTTTAATCCTCTAATCCTCTGCAATAGGTATTGCAGGTAGCTTTCTGCATACAACTATTTGATAATACTGTTAGCAGCTATTTAAATTAATATAAGATGTTAATAAGGGCAAGAAAAATCAGCTAAGCTACTTCTTTCAAAGCTGCAAGCCCATTTAAAGGCATCTTGGGTCTTGATTTTATTATTATTTTTTTTGTTTGATGGAGAAGCTTTCTTTTTTACCAATAGCCAAAATCTACCAGTCAGTCTGTCTGTCATTCATGTATCTATCTATGTATCCATCTATGTATCTATCTATGTATCTACCTACCTACCTCCTAATCTCCCACTATTTGTTCTTGAACTTATAAGGACTGTATTTCCTTCTCCTTTAAGATGTTTTTAAACAGTCCTTTCTAACTATTGCTTTTGTATTTTAAGATAGTCTTACTATCCCAGCTGGCCCTGAATTTGATATGCAGCCATGGTGACCTTGAACTTCTGATTTGCCTACCTCTCAAGTGCTGGGATTAGGACGTGTACCACCTGCTCCGGTTTATTTAGGCACTCTACCAGTCAAGCCACATCCCCAGCCTTATCTATTGCTTTTCAGCGCCTGCTTTCTTTGGAGCCTAGATCCCCAGTTCCTGCAGGAGGCACCCCAGACTTTTGTTTAACCGTGATGTTTTTGTTAAAGCAAAAAATAGCTCGTTCCTTTGTTGTAGACACAGTAAATGAATTTTTCATGTTAAAAACAAATCATTATGCCATTATGCAAATTAAATATAATTTTGTGGAAGTGTGTGGTGCAGAGCAAAGCCGAGCTGCCTGCTTAAATACAGATCTCTACGCTTTCATCTGGCAGGTGTACTTTCACAATACTTTTAGATTAAAATCCAGGTTGTCATTTCCTCTCATTGTGGTGGTTATCAATGCACACAGCCACATACCAGCTTAAGGACCTGGGAGAAGATGCTAGCCTATCTATGACTCAATTTCCCCAATTATAGAATGGAAATATAGCCAGTTTGGTTGCCCAAAAAAAAAAGGGCAAAATGAGTTAGTATGTATATAGTACTTAAATTGGGCTTGTGTTAGTAAGACATGAAATTTAACAATTATCTCTGGAAGCCTAGTAGAATCAGGATACACATTTTATGATGTAATAGTGCTTTGCTTGTGTGTGTGGGGGGCGGGGTACATGCTTGTGGTTGTGCAGGTCAATTCACCTGTGCACATGCATACAGAGATCAGAGCAAGATAACAGGCGTCTTCTGATATCTTTCTCCATATTCCGGTATCATTCACGTTGTCCTCTGTCTCTTGCTTACTGTACTAGGAGCTCAGAGAGGCTGACTGCCTAGGCAGCTCTTGGGGTCCTCCTGTCTCTGCTCCCCAGTTCTGGGGTTGCAGACATTTGCCTTTGTGCCTGTGCTGGGGATGCAGACTCAGACCCTGATGCTTGCAGAGCAAATGTTCTTACCACTGCGCCACCTCCCCAACTCCCTGGTTCACTTTGTGTTATCAGACTGGCCTGAAACCTGCAACCCCCTGCCTCGGTTCCCTTAGTGGTGAGGTCCTAAGTCCTGAACTCTCTGTAGACTGGGCTGGATTTGAACTCAAGCATCCACCTGCCTCTGCCTTCCCAGTGCTGAGATTAAAGGTGTGCTCCACCATGCCTGGCGCCTTGCCAACTTTTACTATATCTTTTTTTATTATTATTATTGTTTTCAGCAAGGCAATTGTGATGACATTCAACAGTGATTGAAACTGGCGTTTTGTTTTGAAAGCTTTTGATAATGGTTACCCTAGCTGCTGTGCCTCTTGGCCTGACTAGGTTTGCTGTTAGAGTCAAATCCATGCAGTGAGCAGAATGAGCTGTTTTCCTTTCCCGCGTGACTGCTGAGTCTTTTCCTGCTGGTTTCCCAGTCCCTGTGGCGAGGTCCTGGCTTTGGAATCTCGTGCAGCCTGTCTGGATCTCACTTTGTCTTGCTCTCTGCAGCGAGACTGCCAGCCCTTGAAGTCTGTATACTTCTGAAAATTTGGATAATGACTCTGTAGCCTGTCTGCACACAATAAACAACCACTCTGTGCCAGTGTTCTTCAGGGCTCCTCTGCGACAAGAATTGATGCCTGACTGCTCTAGTTGGGGATACTGTGTGCTTCTCAGTCAGAAGCCAAAATGCCACCAAAATGTAGGCAGTCCAACTTTGGGGGACCCCAGCGTTTCCTGTTGTAGAAACAGGTGCTGTTTTGAGTTTGGTGGTGGCCACTGCCCTCACATCACTTCCTCCAGAACTGCCATTCCTGTAGACAAGCTGCTTCTTCTTCTTTCGTTTTCTTAATGATTTATTTTTACGTATTTGAGTGTCTAACCTCCAAGTCTGTATGTGTGCCACATGCTCACTGTGCCTGCAGAAGCCTGAAGAGGGTATAGAGTCCTCTGGAACTGGAGTCACTGATGGCGCGCCGCCTTGTGGTTGCTGGGAACCAACCGGGGTCCTAAGCCAGAGCAGCAAATGTTTTTAATCACTGAGTCATCTCTCCATCCCCCGGGCAACTTCCTGAAATCCAGGCGCATACAAACCACAGGTGGAATTCTTTGAAGTGGTTTAGTCCTATATGAAAGGTCTCCAGACTTAGCTTCAGAAGTGTGACTTAGGAAACAGCCTGAAATCACCGTGGTCCTCTTGATTGGCACATAGCAAGTCATGATGAAACTGTCGGGAGGCTCAATGGAAAACCGCATTCAGTCTTGCATCTCTTTAGACTTTTTAATTGTTTTGTTTTTGCGATGCCATTCACCTGGTAGTTACTTGTGTATTTTATTTATTTATTTCCAGTTTTCTTTAAAATTCCTAACCACGAGGGGCTGGAGAGATGGCTCAGCGGTTATGAGCACTGGCTGCTCTTCCAGAGGATCCGGGTTCAGTTCCCAGTACCCACATGGCAACTCACAACTGTCTGAAGATCCAGTTCCAGGGGATCTGACACCTTCACACCAGTGCACATAGAATAAAGTAAATAAACAATAAGAAATATTTTTTAAAAAGTTCCTAACCACGAGAAACTGTCAAGCACATAACCCCTGACCTTTTCACCCCCTTCATCCCTTTTTAACTTCAAACTCATTCATGCGGTTTGCAAACCTGTCCTTCCTTTGGTCAGAAGTGAAGCAGTTTTTGCTCTTGTTCTCCTGATTCCTTTGCCTCAGGATCATCACCGAGAAAGTTTCAGATAATGACTTGGATTTAATGCCTTCTATTTCTGAGTCTCTGCGGTATTTTTCCCCAGGAACTTCGGTTGGTGGAACTGGAATCATCTGGGAAAATCTTGATCTCACCCGTCATTGTTTTTTCCCCAGTGGCAGCTAAAGTTTGCCTTCACGAGCAGCTGCCAGAGTAAACAACCCAAGTTGTTAGCGGAGTCTCTGAAACCCAACTCGCCAGCACTGCTGAAGGATGGGTTCTGTGTGAACCCGTCTGGGTTCAGTTTGCCCTTTACAAAAATAGCCTCTGTTCTCTGCCACGATTCCTTTCGTGATGCACTCGGTCCCCCACTAAACGCCAAAAAAATATACAGCTTAATTCACATCTAATCTATGTAGGAAGCTAAGGCTCATCACCGACAAAGTGGGATGATTTTTGCTTTAATATATATACGTCAGTTGGGAGCACATAATGAATTAAACTTTATTTTCTCTCGATGCTCGGAAAAACAGGATACTGTAAAGATTTCATGTTGAAAAGGCCTTTAAATTCCAAAGCACAGGTTCCAGTGCTACTTAGAACCCAGATTGTTCTACGTTATTATAAAGATACTACTTAAGGAAGGATTCAGTGTGACAGCCAATTTTCCCCAGTTGTGGGGTTTGGGAGTAAAAATGGCCCTGATAAGGTCTCAAATAAAGATACTTCATTTTACACATAAAAAAAAAACAAACAACAACAAAAATAAAATTAAATTAAAAAACAACAAAAAACAAAGCTTACTGTCAGAGAAGTGAGGTGCTCTGCAGTTCAGGTTACTGATTCTCCCTTCACAAGCAATTTCCTTCCAGTGTCCCTAGTCTTCCCCTCCCCATCTGCATGGTCATTGCCATTGCCCCCCCCCCCATTTCTCCTTGTCTTCCTTTTCCTCTCCCTACTCCCCTTTCTCCTCTTCCCCCTCCCCTCCTCGCTCTGCTCCTTTGACTCTGTCTAGCCCTGGTTGACTTGAAACTTACTAGGTAGCCCAGTCTAGCCTCACGTTGGTAGAGAGCCACCTGCCTCTGCCTCCCAAGGGCTATGAATAAAGGTGTCTGCCACCACACCTGACCTTCACAGAGCAATTTCTTTTTTTATTCTTTTAATTTATTTTTTATTTTATGTACTCCCGTGTTTTGTTTGCATATATGCCTGTGTACCACATGCATGCAATGCCCTCTCAGACCAGAAGAGGGCCACCATGTGCGTGCTGGGAACCAACCCAAGGTCTTCTGTAAGAACAAGTTCTTTTAACCACTGAGCCATCTCTCCAGCTCCCAAAACAGTATTTTCAATTTAAATGGCTTCTAGTCTGCAGCCATATCACCCTGAATGCACCAGTTTTGTCTGAATGGTTTTCACATACACTGTAATTTTAAAAGCATTTGAGAGTTTCTCTTAGACTACCATATTATCGTAGATGTGATACTGTACGGTTAAAGCGGGATACAGCACCTGACTTCTACCCTAAGACCAGGAAAATCTTACACCTTTCATTACACACAAATATACACACATGTGCTTATATATGTGTGTGTGTGTATGTATATGTATATAGATATATACATGTGCTTGTATATATAAACTCACAAATACACATATATACAAATATACATGTGCACACTTATATATACAATCTGCATTCTTATATATTATATAGACATTTGTATCCATGTTTTCCTACATAAATATATGTAACTCTCTTCTATATATGTGCATATGTATACACACACAAATATATCTCCACATCCTTATATACATCCACACATAGTTAAGCACATATACGAAGAACAAGATAGTGAAATGTGTGTCTGTGGTGTGTGCATGTGTGTGTGTGAGGACTCTGGAGCTGGAAAACCTAGATTTTTTTTTAAAAAAAATTACATGTATTTGTTTGGGTTAAGAGGCTCACATGCCATAGTGCATGAGACTGTGGAGGGCAGACAACAACTCACAGGAGTCTGTTCTCTCCTACCTTGTGAGTCCTGGACATCAAGCTTAGGTCCTCAGACGCGATGACAAGAGCCTATACACACCAAGCCACTGATCTCACCAGCCCTGGTGTGTGTGTGTGTGTGTGTGTGTGTGTGTGTGTGTACGCTCATGCATACACGCGTACACGCATGTGTGCATGTTTATTTCTGACAAGGTTTCTTGTAACTAAGGCTGTCCTTGAACTTGTTATGTAGCAAGGATGACCCTGAACTCCTGATCTTCCTGCTTCTACCTTCTAAGTTCTGGGCTTACAGACCTTGCGACCATGCCTAACGAAACCTAGATCTTTATTGGTATGGGCTGTTTTCCTTGGCAGTTATAAAGACAGTTAAAATGTGTTTCGGAAAAACCTGCTTCCTTTAGACTGAGTAATGACAGACAGAATAGGGCATCTGTGCTGAGTTCTGCATCTGCCCTACCATTGAGCAGGCAGCGAATGTGCAACGTGTTGGATGGTGAGTACACCGGAGACAACAGAGGCATGGTCTTGGCCCCCATGTGGATCACCCAGCATGGGAGGCTGGCTTATACCATGCCTGTGAGACCTGGCAGTCCTCTGTTTTGAGGACTGTACCTAAACCAAGGGAGGTGTCATCGTCTTTGGAAGGTTTGTTTATTCATTTTTTTAACTTTTTATTTATTTATTTGTGTGTATGTATCTGCAGAGGCCAGAAGAGAGCATCATACACACACACGCGCGCACACACACACACACACACACACACACACAGACACACACAGAGGCGTGCGTTCAAGCTGGAGTTACAGGCAATTGTAAAAAACATGGGTGCTGGGTATTCAATTCTTATCCTCTGCAAGAGCAGTTATACACTCTTAACTGCTGAGCCATCTCTCCAGCTCCTTAAAAAAGATTTATTATTTTCCTTTTAATTTCGGCATAGGTTTATTAATTTTGAAAAAAAAAAAGAGATAGATTTAAAGAGCGCACACATGACCAGCCCTGATCTGTGCTGAAGGGCCAAAAGCATCTCAGGAGCCTGGCAGGTGGGGGACCCAGAGAGCTTACTGAAGGCTCGCAAGGCCCTCTGTACTGCGTGTGTTCTGCGTAAACAAAGACATTGATGTATGCCAGTTGGTTGTGGTGGGTGGTGGCCCGCTGGAGCCAGTGGGAGGAATGACTGGGCAGCAGGGTCGGCTGTGGGCGTCCGCGTATATTGTGGCTCTCAGGGCTGCTACTGCAAGGCTGGCCTGTGGTCAGATAAGGAACCAGACTGCTGGACTCTAGAAACATCAGCTGGCTAGGCAGCTGTCTGTCCAGGAGCAAGGCCAGGCATACAGGATGAGTCAGAATGGTTCTGGGCAGGACTGGTGCAGGATGTTCAGAGGCCGCGCCAGGACCAGCAGAGTCTGGGCTGCCAGGACAACCAGTCACAGGATGGGGTCAGGACTGAGAACGAGGTTAGCCAGAACTGTGTCCGAGAACCAGACTGGAAACAAGAGAGAGAGAGACAGAGAGACAAGAGAGTAAGTCAAAGGCCATGGCAGGGCAGGGACCTGGTGTGGTGGGGGACGGGGTATGCTTCTTTGCTTATTTGTACCAAGAAAAGTGGAAGATGGGCTTCCCCTCTGTGGACTGGAGCCTGAATTGGCCAGCAGAGGGGAGTCTGACCCAGGCTAACTTGCAGAGGTTTCATTTCTGTGGGGAGGAGCTCAGTGTGAGAGGGGCTGTCTTCCCAGGCTCCACTATGCCACCTCGGGTCCTGTTGTGTGCTTTTCCTGCTCATCCCCATCTCAGACCAGACGCAGTAGCTCAGCACTCAAGTGTGTTTGGGTCACAAATGAACCCCACACCTCTAGTGGCCCGTGCACTGTGAATGACTATAGCCAGTAACCTTTGTTCTGAAGCCTGGCTCTCCACACTGTCTCTCTCTTGTATTCTTCTGTGATCTCTGCTATGGTGCAGAAGGAAAAGACTAGAAAAACTTGAGCCACCCTAGAGCCTCTGCACAGAAAGGAAGGGAAACGTAATGTCTACCCAAGTTTCATTGGCCAGAACAAGTCCAGTGGCTAAACCTGGCACCCATAGGGTGTTAAACTTTAACCTTTCCCCAGAGAGGGACAATGAACATTTGGGACAACAGCACAGCCCTCTACACAAGTGCTCTTACTCCAGCACAATCTCACTACTCCTGTGACTTCAGTAACGGTCCCCATGCACTTACATCCCTTCTGCCAGCTCAGGAGTCGAGGCTGAGAGCCAGTTTCACACCCAGCTCACGATCACACTCCTGGATGCTCCCTGCAGATGAAACATGACCAGACTACAGTCCTCTCTTCCTGTGTCTCTCAGTCCTTCTCGCTAATGGCCCATGGCCCACAGGCTGACAACACCAGGCGCCCGGGAGTCCTCTTCAACCTCATGCTTTTCTCCGTCACATCAGCTGTCAATCAGAAGGTCCCAGGCTTCCTGTCGATTCTCCTGTCCTGCTTTAATCCCGTGCATTGTATTTATCTGGACTATTCTGGCAAGTTCCTAAACGGTCTCGCCTTTCCACCCTTTCCTTCCCCATTCCAGCGAGTCAGCTCCAAGTATGACATCATCATTGCAGATATGGTGACATGCCCTTCTGTTTCCATCAACACTTCTGCTCTTACTCGGCTCTTTGTCCTTCAGAGAATCAAGCAATACAGACTCCGTATCCTCCTCAGATGGCTACCTTTAACTTACTTGTCATGTCTGCTCTTAAATGTCACTTCTCTTGGCAGTGTCTCTCACATAAATTTATAGAGAAAAAAAATCATAGACTTCAGAAGAATATACCTTCAGGGGAGAGATTTCCATCTTGTTCCCTGAATGATCCCTATTCTTAGAACAGTCCTCAGAATGTAACAGGTAACCCATACTTCCTTGAATGAGTGGGTGAATGAATGAGGAATGAATGAATGAATGAAATTCTTTGGCTCCAAGAATGAACAATGACCCAACATTGGTAGAAAAGAATCATTCAGAAGAATATTAGGGTAGTTCACGGAGTCATCGTGACATGTGCAAAACCAGCCTGGCCAATCACCACTGGGAAGGGGTGTCAGGCTAGAGGAATTTGCTTACATCACAGGAATATCCTGGCAAGGGCGCCACCCTGGCCCTGCTACCAGACACTGCTGCCCTTGGCACAGCTGCTGCTGCTGGGCAGTAGCTACGATGCCACTGCCCTTCTTGTGAGTCAGTTCTCATTAACCCTGTGACTTGACATTGCCACCTGGAGAGCCACAGACGCAGACAGGATATCTGATTGGGTGAGCTGAGGTCAAGTGTCCCTCAGTTTGTGGCTGGAGAGCTGGAAAGATCACATTTTTGTGCTCAACAAAGGAGGGGGCATGCTTCTACCGGTTTTAGGGCTTTTATCTAAACCAAGACAGCCTTTTAATATTGATTGACCTCACAGACTTGAAGAGTAGGAAATGCTTAGTATAAAGAATTCCATCAACTCAGAAGGCCATAAAATAGAAACTGTAAGTTCACAATTTCCTACATCCTAATCCCACTCCATCCTAAAAAGAACTGTTATGATAACATTCTCCATGTCTTCAAGATGCTTCTTGGATATGTACAAGGATAGACTTCTTAGCTGTAATGGAATGCTTGTCCTTCATATAGAAGCTTGTGCTCTGGTGTTCTTACTTGGGGAAAAAATGGCCATTTAGAGTCTCAAGAATTGTTTATGTGTGTGGTGGTTATTGGTAACTCACAAGAAGTGACAGTCTGCCCCACGAACAGGGAGCACACTGGCTCTCAATGCTGGTGTGTTGTGTGTTATATTAAGAAGCTCTGGGTATGGCCTGCCTGAGATTGATCAAGGAGGGTGGCAGCCTCTAGGGTGAGAAGCAGCAACAGACTGAACAGGGTACAGAGCTTATATAAAGTTTCTTGGTTGGGGGGAGGGGTGGAGTTTTCTAGAGTGGCTTGGGATTAGTGGAAATTTGAAGCCTGTTTCTGGGGCAAACTCGGGGATTGGTGGGATTCTGCTCTCAGGGATTGGAGGGATTCTGCAGCCTACCTCTGCAAGCTCATAGATTGGTGAGATTTCAAGCCCTAGTCCTGGGGTCAAGTCAGGATCAGGGTGTTTTTCCTTGGCCCTGCTCACCCTACATTATGGGTAAATCAAGATGAGTTCTACTGGAAGGAAAGTATCCACTCTGCCTTATCCTTAGGAAGTTTTAGTGAGCAGGAGAACAGCATTCTATACAGAATAAATCATGTGGACAGTTCTGCTTCTAAATTATCCAAAAATATTTTTCTGAGTATTTTCTTCTTAAGCAAAGTTCTAGAACTAGCCCACCATCTCCTGTCTCCCCAGGGAGTCAGTTTCCAGTGCCATCTGCTCATTTTCTTTGTTGTGTTGGTGGGTGGCTCACTCTTGGTGTCATGGACACTGAGCTCAGCAATACATGAATGATGTACTTAAACGAGGTTGGATAATTGCACTTCTGGTTATCAGGGTGCTGACCCATAACAGTAGCTGAGTCGGTTCCAAAAGAAGAACCTCAGATCTGTCTGTCCCCAGTGAGACCTCCCAAGAGCCTAAGAACATCCATCTTGCCTCCTTTGTACTGTTACTCTTTACTTGGGTTTCTGCCTCTGGAAGGTGCTATACATTAGTTTTTGAATGGTAGGTACCATGTGCTTTTCTCTACTAAGTAACCCATCCTTAGAATTTCTACACTAAAGTAGGCGTGTTATGTAGAACATGTAGGAGTCCTATATGAAGCTATTATGGCTGAAATCAATGTTCTATGCATATTTAAAAGGGCAGCATTTCCATTTTATATACTTGTTAAATGAGACATCATTTTTCTTTTTCCTTCCTTCCTTCCTTCTCACCCACCCTCCCTTTCTCCTTCCTTCCTTCCTTTCTTCTTTTCTTCCTTTTTTTTTTTTTTTAAAAAAGACATGGCCTTTCTATGTAGCCCCAGCTAGACTGGAACTCTGTGTAGATCAAGCTGGCCTCAAACTCAGAGATCCAAGTGCTGAGATTAAAGGCATGTACCACAAAACCTGGATCAGGTTAAACCTTTTTGATATAATTTAATGAACAGATATAGCTGGGATTTTTTCTTTTTTCTTTGCCTCTTTGTAGGTTTTGGTTTTGCTGTATTGGGGCTGAACTAGGGTTTGGCACGAGCTAGATAAACACTCTATCACTCAGCTACTTCCTGAGCCGTCTCTTTTGTTTTGAAACAGGGCTTCATTGCCTTGCTCAGGCTGGGATCCTGTTGTTCCAGTCTCTGGAATAGCTGGCTTACACCACCAGACCCCACGCTGAATTAGTAATTTAAAAATAGATCAATGGAGAGAATTTTAGTTTGGAGTCACAGCCAAAATAAAACTTGGCTATGACTCATTTGAACACATGGATGTTTTGAGTGTTGATAACATACAAAAAGTAGTGTTTACATTTTTAAAAAAGTTTTAAATGTTTTATATTTACACAGATAATTGAGATGAGAGCCATAATATTTTGCTCATACACTGGCTATTTTAAAGAAGATACTAGTTTCAATGGCAAAACATAAAAATAGGTGAAAAGCAATGACTTCATGGTTATACAAACAGTCATTGGAAATGAGAAATACTGGGAAGTTTATAGCATGTGACTATTGAAATAATGCCCTTAACTTGTCTACACAGGAAATGATTTTCTCCTGTCTCAGAGAAAGGCTAGGCCATGACCAGGGCAGTGAGGAGTCAGTAGGCATTTAAGGAAGAGAACTAGAGATGTCTGCTTCAGGAAGAGGAAGATGATGTGGTTGCGGAGGTCAAACAGCTGGGGTAATGGTGGTGTCTGGGGGAGACGTGTGGGAAGAGTGAAGCCGTCCAAGTAGTGCTGACGCTAGCCTGCTCTACCAGTGGACCAGAGGCCGTGCCCTTCATGGGGCTTTGCAAAATTTCCAGAGAGCCACAAGACTCAGCTCTTTGTAATTTACTCATAAGAAATGAAAGTATGTCACCCACACAAATTTTTACATAACCTGAAAAACCACTCAGAACTGAAAAATGACCCCGCTGCTGATGAAGAAATGGCAAAGAGAATACTGTATGACAGATAATAATCACATTGTTGATGAACAGCATGTATGTGTGTGTATGTAGTCTGTGTGTGCATGTATCTGTATGTAGTGTGTGTAGTCTGTGTGCATATCTGTATGTAATGTGTGTATGTAGTCTTGTGTGCGTGTATGTGCATGTATGTGTGTGTAGTATGTGCGTGTATGTGTGTGTCTAGTGTGTGTATGTAGTCTGTGTGTGCGTGTAGCCTGTATGTAGTGTGTTGGGTTTGGGGAGCCGTCTCAGAATCATTCCTCAGAGTGAGTTAGAGAAGACCTTCCTCCACGGTCCATGAAAGGAGTATACAGTACAGAATTCCACTTACATAAAGCTCTAGAAAACGCCGAGACCCTTCAGTGACAAGAACAGAGCAACATTTCCTCAGAGAGAGCAAAGAGAGAGGGATAGACAAGAACTTTAAAGAGCAATGGAAATTCCTTGATATCACAGATACTTTCACATATCAAAACACAGGAAGCATTACACAGTCTGTAGGTAAGGCCATTGTAGAAATGTCTAAAGATAGAAAAAACAAGGCATGGTACCTGTTCAATAAATGTCAGGACACAGACTCACTAATAACTAAGCACTGATTGCTACTATCCCAGTTTTTTCAGATGAAGCTAGAGAGGTTAAAAAACATGCCCAGTATTGCACATCAGGGCAGAGCTGTGGCTAGCATGCTGTTGGCACAGATCTGGCTAACCAGTGAGCTCAAGAGGCCACAGCATTGGTAAGCTGAAGTGTGTCAGGACCTCCCAGGGGCAGTGCCAGTGGGTACCTGAGAATTCCATGAAGCTTTATGAGAACTATTAAATACAAGAATTTGAGCCAGGTGGTGGTGGCACATGCCTTTAATCCCTCCACTTGAGAGGCAGAGGCAGGTGGATTTCTGAGTTCAAGGCCAACTTGGTCTACAGACTGAGCCCCAGGACATCCAGGGCTACACAGGGAAACTCTGTCTCAAAAAACAAAGAATCTGACTTTCCTTGTATAGTTGTTAATTCCCAGGCAATAAAGTCACTCAGCTAAGAGTACACACAGTAGTTTTGGTTATTATATAGTCCCAGGGTTGTGCAACCATGGACAACGTACTTTCATAACACTTTGGCTTTCCTGAATGCAACCCTGCCACTCTCGAGCTCTCTTTCTTCCCTGACGCTAGCTAGCCACTCATCGTCTTCCCGTGCGTGTAAGCCAGCCGCTGTCTCCTCTGCAGGTTTATACTTACCTCTTCTGGACATTGCGTTTGATGGGAATCATCTCTGTGTGGCCCTCTGTGCCTAGTGTTGTTCTTTTAGTACGTTTTTGAGATTTGTCAGTGTAATGGCATGTAATGTTAATTTGTGATTTTTTTTTTTTGTGACCGAGTGACATTACATTATATGCAGTTTGATTCATTTGATCATCCTTTGATGGTCCCTTAAATTGTTTTCCGTTTTCCCTCTGTTATCAGTAATGTCATCATCGTTCTCAGCTTTTGTGGGTTTATTAATTTTTACTTTGTTTTTTTCAGTGCGGGATGGAACTAAGGGCCTTACAAATACATAGGCAGACCTTCTGCAAGCTACAGCCCAACCTCACCACCCCCTTTTGAAGAACTGGATCTCCTGCACAGCTCAGGCTGGCCTTGAACTTTCTACGTAGCCCCGGCCTGTCCTAGAGCCCAGTTTTCCAGCTACCGCCTCTGGAGAGCTAGGACTATAGACATGCGCTACCAAATTCGGTTCTCAATCGGTTTTGCTTAAACAATGATAGCGATTTGTCAGAGGGGCAGCTATAGCAGGCGCAGATGCCGTGCAAGCAGCAGGCTACTTGCAGGCCATCTGGTTTACTTGGTAATTAAGAAAACGTGTGAGGATAGAGAATTCAGACTGAGACCATAGGTCTCCCTGATAGTGTTTCCTAATTACTAGTGTTTAGGAAGACTGTGAGCAAAATAGTAGATAATATTTGTTCTTCTGTGCCAGGCAATTGCTATAAAGCCAGCATGTATTTTCCGGTATAATTCCTACCCTCGTGTGGGTGTGAAGTGTTATTAGCTTTGTTGCAGGTGAGGCTTTGGAGGCCCACAGGCGTTGCAGCCCAGCCGACCTGACTGTTGCTTTGGGGGCAGGGTCCAGGAACGGCCTCTTATCTCCGTAGTGCTCTCTACTCAGCCTGGGGTTCCTGGGAGCCACTGGCTCGCACTGCCTGCTGGATAGACAGCCCAGCAGCAGTGGTCATCTAGCAGCTTCTGAGCGCATGTATGCAGAGGCTAGAAGACAGCCATAGGTGCCCGTCCTCGGGAGTCATCTGCCTTGATTTTGACACAGTCTCTCCCTGGTCTCAAGTTCATTGGTTAGAGTAGGCCAACAGGCCAGTGAACCCCAGGGGTTCATCTGTCTTCACCTCCTAGTGCTTTTTAATGTGGAGTTTCCGTGACTCAGATCCTCATATCTGTGCAAAGGACCCTTTACTGAACGAGCCTCTCCTCAGTACCCAGCCCTAGGTTTTTGTTTGTTTTGTTTTCCCAGAACAGGGTTTCTCTGTGTGGCACAGGCTGTCCTGGAGCTCGCTTTGTAGACCACACTGGCCTCAGACTCATGGAGACTCACCTGCCTTTGCCTCCCGAGTGCTGAGATTAAAGGCGTGTGCCACGGCACCCAGCCCAAGCCCTAATTTTGAATGGAGTGGTTTGAGGTTCCTCGAGAAACTGGGAGGCTAGGAGGATGTGTCTAGATTTCTCATGGTCCCTTGTCCCCACTCGCAAAGCCTCCTGCAACCCATAGCAGAGGGGTACAGTTGCTACAATTAAAACATAGAGATTAAAAAAAATAGAGATTAACACATCAAGATCAGTTAAGTCTATGTGTTTTAGCTTAAGCTTTACTCTGCGGGTGGCTGGTGGATTGGGGTGATTGTATAATAGCATGCATCCATTGTTATTTATGATTTATTATACAAAATACAAATCGCAAGCCAATGCTGTTTGCGTTCTCTATACTTAGTGTCTCTGTTTGAAGATCAGTTATCTTTTGTGTCTAAGTACCACAGTGAAATATTCATGAATGAAATAATGTGTTATCTTCAAACTGATCTCTGGAGAGAGAATTGTGTATGGATATGGATAAAACAAGATTAGTCCTGAGATAATTTTTGTTGAAGTTGAATGATAGAGGTTCACAATAATTCTTCTCTATTTCTTTCAAAAACTTCCCTAAGATGTTTTGGTTAAGACCCCACATCTTCAGAATTTATAAATAAAACTTTACTGGGGTAAGAACTCCATTGTAGATGGGAAGAAAGGAACTGTCTCCACATAGGAGCTGGGGACCAATTTGTCCTAATTAACATATTGGAAGTACAGGTTCTTTTATTCCTGAGTATGCCCAAGACTCCCTGCTAGATCTAGGTCATGTGTTCAGAGGAGGAGGTGTGAACCTTGTGGCACTGGGTCACAGGAAAAGGGAAGACATTGTGACAGCCAGCAAAGATAGGGAAGTGGACTTTGTGTTCATGCATTAGCAAACCTCAGAAAAGATACTGGAAAGGAGGGTTTTTCAAAAAACGATTTTGAGAGAGGCGTGGGTTTTGACTCCTGAAAATCCTTCAGATCTGTAGAATGGTTGTGTTTGTCCAGGAGGATGAAACACTGAGATCTATGCAGAGGTCCCTGTCTTTACCCAGAGGAATAAATCATTATGATGTGCAGCTTTCTGAGGGCACAAATCTATATGTGAATCCCTGAGAGTCCTCGGGCTATAATTAAGCCTTTCCCTAGATTAGAATCTGCTCACTTCAGTACAGGGGACCTTTGGAGGAGAAAGTGAGGAAGAAGGGTCTACCTGGAGAGCAACCCTGAGTGACCACCACTCATAGCAAGGTCAAGATTGTTACAATTCAGACTCCTAGCCCTGAGGCTATTTGTCCTTCCTCATGCCGTTCTTTGAACCTTCACAGGTTTGAGAGCTAAGAATGAAAATCTCAGTGTGTGACTGTGATTGTCAGTTTTAAGTGTCAATTGACTCCAAAATCAGCTGGGAAGAGATGCACACGTATGTACTAGCTTAGCCTGGGGACATGCTCAGAGGGAGTTCCCTACTTGTGTTGAGGTGGGGAGACCCACCCTGCATGTCGGGGTGTGGTTTCCTAGTCTGGGCCCTGGATGACCGAAAAGGAAGAAGCCAGTTGAGCTCATTCTTCACTCACTGTTCCCAGGGGATACAGTGTGACCAGCTCCCAGCTTCTGCTGCTGGGGCTCCCCTGAGTTGGTGGGCTCTAACCTGGGATGGTGAACTGAATTAAACCCATTGGGAAAATTGTTTTTAATCAAGGTATTTTATCCCAGCAACTGAACAGGAAGCTAAGACAGTGACTTAAAGTTCTTTCGACTTGAGGGACCTTCAATTCTTATGAAAATGTGAGTGTAAGCCTCTGAGTCTGGGTTTCGGTTATCCCGATTATCCCGTGTGGCCTTTTTCTTTGCACAGACATGGAAGAGTTGTGCACCATGGTGATCAGAGCAGCTCACTGGACAATGTGCACTCATCACATACCCACTGGTGTACTGATTGACAGAACTGTAGATGTGCAGGGTCCTGCGACAGCTGCAGTCGCTACTTGTCCATGCGGATACATCTCCTCTGTGTCTCTTTCCACTCTGGCTGTGTGACAAAACGCTCGACTCTGGAATGTCCCAATAAGATATAGAAAGTCTGATGATTACTGAATTAGAACGTGGGGATGCCTTACAAAAGAGGAGGGTGGTGTTGGGAGAGATCATGAATTATTCTTTTGAGCTTCCTTTTATGCTGCTACATTTTAATTCCAGGCATTTTTTTTTTTTAAAAAGCTTTCAGAGTGCCACATGCAATTAAAGCATCGCAAGGAGAGGCACCTGCATGTCATTACTCTTAATAGAATGTTGCTCCTGGGGTTTTTAATTTCTGTATTACTTAAATGGAACACAAACACTTATGTAGAATAATATAGAATATTGGCTGGGGAATTCAGTAATTTTGCAATTAAGTCTGAGGTCTTTCAATAACATTTTAGCCATTAAGCATGTCACAGTAATCATTTAGTAATGATTTGAATAATTCTCTAGAAAACATGTTTGAGGAAGTTGGGCTACAGATGATAGGCGGAAAAAGTGACCAAGGTGGATGTGTATAATAGTGATGACACCAGCAGAAGCTTACGGCTCCTTCTGAGGAGCCTGGCAGACCATTTATGTGGAGTGAGAGGTTTGTGGGCTTAGTGTGGTTAGCTTGGTATGTAGGAGATAGGCAGCGGTAAGGATGAGTTTAGCTCAGAGTAATAAAACACCAATTTATAGTGGCTTATATCATCATCCCTCAGAACGTGGTAGTGGCGATGTCATGAGAGAACCTGTAATTAATGTATGAGAGAACCTGTAATTAATGTTTACAGGGTGTTTAGCTCTGCCTCTGGTCTATCAAACCAGAATTATCATTTTAATGAGATTTGTAAGTGATTCATAGGCACGTTGAAATGTGGTTTAGGCAATAAAGATGTGTAGATATCTATCTCACTTCGAAGGGTCTGGGGGTAGGCTGGCCTAGTGTGGTGGCATCTCCATGGTCAGTAATCCAGGCGTTCATCTCCATCTCTTCTGTTGTCATGGTTTATGTTTGTAGCCTCAGAGTTGTAAGATAACTGCTGTTGCTCCTCCAGCAATTGAGTCCCAAGCAGGAAGAATGGCAGAGGTACCTTCTTATTAGCCAGACTTGGGTCATAAGTTAACTTTTCACTAGCCTTTGGGAAGCAGAAATGTATGCCTAATGTATACACCATTGACTCATTCAGCTTTAAAAGTGACTATTTGCCAATTCATGAGCACCCATGGGGCTAACATGAGAAGAGGAGTCTTTGTCTACTGCTTGAACAAAATGAGGGTTTTGACAGGAATAAAGATATGTAGGAGGGGCTGGAGAGATGGCTCAGTTGTTAAGAGCAGTGCCTGCCCTTCCAAAGGTCCTGAGTTCAATTCCCAACAACCACATGGTGGCTCACAACCATCTGTAATGGGATCTGGTGCCCTCTTCTGGCCTGCAGGCATACATGCAGACAGAATACTGAGAATTCTGTATACATAATAAATAAATAAATCTTAAAAAAAGATGTAGGAATGGTTACTGTGTAGGTAGCTGTCATATGCAGGCTGATATATACAAAGGGGTCTTCGAAGTCTTGACAAAAATGAGTTGATCTTGCCCTTGGGCGAAGCCATCCACGTTGTGACGTAAGAAGCAGGCACAGCTATGTGGAAGCCAGTGAAGTGATCTTGGGAGTGAGTCAGTGATTCAGCCAGAGACAGAGTGATTTGACCTAGGACTTTGGCAGGTAGAATGGAGGCCAGCTTGCGCTTGGAAGTCCTCAGTGATAACAGCGTGTGGATGAGAAATTCACTGAGACTGTGGGATGGCATGCTCAGCCACCTGATGCTGGTTGACTTTTAAAAACTCTTTATAGGCATGTGACATATGACACCAACCTCTGTCTTCCACTTAATGTGCTGTGGATTGATTTTTTTTGCCATTATATCTGGGACTATCTCTCCCTGCCGTAATTCATTTATTTCTGTTTATTTAGCAACACTGTAAAGCAAAACAAGTTAGAACTCTGCTTGATAACTAGATATATTAAAGGAACTATAACATAAAGGAAAGGAATTATGACCTCTGTCTTGCTTCTGGAGCATGTGGCTTTCCCCAACTTCCCCTGCAAAGATGATAGAGACCCATTGAGAGATTCCTATATATAAACATATCGAGTACCTCTCCCATGAAATTTCATTTAAAGTTGTATGTGGCTATGAATATTGTGATGAGATCTCATTGCATCCTGGAATGTGGTTTCTTTGTCCAGAGTATCTATGTTATACACACATAAGAGTCTATAGCAATTACACTTCGTGGTTCTCAACCTTCCTCATGCTGTGGCCCTCTAATATAGTTCCTCATGTTGTGGTGACCCCCAAGCATAAAATTATTTCCTTTCTACTTCATGACTGTAATTTGGCTACTGTTATGAATCATGTAAATATCTGATACGCAGTCCCAAGGGGACCGCGACCCACAGGTTGAGAACCACTGCTGTAGCCCCTGTTCATCACCTAGCTGCTGCCTCAGTTACCAGATCAGTTGTCACAATCATGCACTGCCCATGCCCTGATAATCCTTATTTCACTTCGTATTAGCCCCTATGACCATTGTCAATTTGGCCAGATTCCGAATCACCTAAGAGGGATGCTGGGTTTGTCTGGGATGCCATTTCCAGGGAGGTCTAAGTGAGGAGGATTGTGTGTGCCCGTGCTGTTGTCTTCCTCCTCTCGCATGAAGACTCAAGCTGATTGTGTAGTCACTTAACGGCCTGTCCTGTGTTGGCAGAATGCAAAAGCTGCCGAGTCTGTAGACTACTTCTGCCCACACTAGGACATGTGGCAGACCTGCTCTTTCCTTTCTCAGACAAGGAAGAAGGTGACCGTGTGTGTGTCACATGTTACTATGTAGTGTTCTACCCTTCGGGATCACCAAGGTAGTAAATGATGATTACAGCCTCTAAGGGTGACTAAATCTCCTGGAGACGAGACTGCACGGCAAGGCGAGGCACCTGAGATTCCATCAGTTCTTTAGTCTCTAGTCTCTAATTTACGTCCACTCACACTGTTTTCTCATAAAAATTTAGAACAGGTTATTTAATGGCTTTCCTTTTACGTCATTATTGCCCTTTGAAAGTTGATTCTTACGTTTGATTGACTTATCATGGCAACTTACAGCAGGCCCCTCCCCCTCCTCCTTTCTTCCATTGTCGATGGTTAATTGTGTAACAGATGGTGGCTTTTCATGATGCCCTGTTGATGGCATATTTATTTTTAAATGCCGGATGAAATGATCACTAGTCCCTTGTGGGAACCTTGCTTGGAAATAGAAGTTCATCACAGTTGTGTTTTGTTTTACATGTTATATTTGCTGACCTCTGCTCTGAGCAGTAGAAACACAGATGGGCAGAGTGGTTGGATTGTGGCCAGCTTTAATGTCTCCTTTTCCCATCATATCTATGGTGACTAAATTGATGTTTGCATGCTGAACAGTGGTAGTGTCAGAGTTTTTAAATTTGAAGTTGTGTGGAGAGAAAAGAATGCTTTGGCAACACATTCATCTAGACAGCCCGTTCTCTAAACAGGCTGCTTTCACCCCAGACTGACAGATACTGTAGCTTGACAGAAACTTTGATAACCTTTGGTTGTGGATGGCTTTTTGTACCTTTCCTTCTAGGTTCAAGATTCTGAACTCTTCTCCAGCCAAATGGGGCTCTATTTCCCTGAATTCCAAGCTGTTTGCTTTCTGAAACTTCTTTTGTGGAAGTCAATTATAAATTAGAAAGTGCTGTTGAGCTGCTCTTTATCCCTTAGCTGTTCTGCATTTCACTGATGGGTTTGGAACATTCTGCATGTCTGCTGCATGGATGTTTGTTGAAATAAGAGCGGCGGGGCTGCGTTCCCAGCACCCCGGCCGCCTGCCTGGCTAGCTTATGCCCGAAATAACAACACACAAACTGTATTCATTTAAACACTGCTTGGCCCATTTCTATCTAGTCTCTTCTAGGCTAACTCTCGCACCTGGACTAGCCCATTTCTAATCATCTGTTAGCACCGGTCTTACCGGGAAGATTCTAGCCTACGTCCATCCTGGGTCGGAGCTTCATCACGTGCATCTTCCCGGGAGCGGGGAGCATGGTATCTCTCTGAGGCGTCTGCTCCTGAGAGGAGAGCTGTCAAGTCTGAGCTCACTTCCTCTTCCTCCCAGCATTCTGTTCTGTTTACTCCACCTACCTATGTTCTAACCAATAAAATGGGCCAAGGCAGTTCCTTTATTAGCCAATGACCTTCCTCCATCAGATGTTGCTTCTGTTGTATGGGTGTGGGAAAGGGGCTTGCCCAAATCTCATAGAGAAAGTGATGCCAGTGAAATGCCCGGGCAGGTCTGTCTGACCTCAGGTCTGGGCTCCTTGCAAGAGCTCTCAGATCATGTGCTAAGTGTGTCCCAAAGAGAGCTATCCTCTAGCTGGGCAGTGGAGGCTCACACATTTAATCCCAGCACTTGAGAGGCTGAGGCAGGCAGATCTATGAGTTTGAGGCCAGCCTGATCTACAGAGAGAGTTTTAGGACAGCCAGGGCTGCACAGAGAAACCCTGTCTCAAAAACAAAAAAAGAAAGAAAGAAAGAAAGAAAGAAAGAGAAAGGGATAGAGAGTATGTAAGTATCTTGGTTCTCAGATCATGTGCTAAGTGTGTAAGTTTGTTCTGACAACAGTAGGTTGTGCTGTCATTGATATTTTGTTTAAATACAATTGGCCATATAATATAAGTTGCTCCATTATCCTGCCGCTTTCCCGTGCTTGTTCAGTCCTTTCAAAATGAGGCCCACAGTTTTTAAGAACATGATTTACTCCGGTAGACAAAACAGGAGACAGGAAATAGCAAAGGAGAAAGGGGAAAAGGCCAGGGCCGGGTCAGGCTCTTCCCACGTCTTCTGTTCTCAGCTCATCATGAGAGAAATGAAAGTTTTAAGGAGGTCCTAGAAGCTGGGAGACAGAAATAAGGTTATATTGAGCATCAGCTAGAATTCCTGGGACAGAGAATAAAAAGAGATGTAGCAGCTAGTAATACTTCTAGTTAACATCAATTATTAAAATGACTGCTTGGTCAAATAATATTTATAATTTTCTTTTGCTTCTCTTGCTATCATTTAAAGCACTTCATGTCCATGCCTTCGAATCTGTGCTTTAATGGGGACCCAAGTGGTGTCTGGTATCAATCCGGATCACCCAGGAGGCTCGTGGGGATTCTGTATAGTTGCTGAGTTCCAAGACGTAGTGGATTTTCTAAATTACAAGCCAGTTAGCATCATGTGTTTATGAGTTTGCTGATACTAGTGAAAGTGGGTGATGGTTATGGCTCTGAATGTGCTATTTCACAAGAAGCCAAGTAGATGTAGCTAAAGGCAAAACCGGTTACGTGTTCTAGATTTCTTCTCAATGAAAGGATGCTGAGAGATGATGAGCAAGTCTCATGGTTAGGCACCTCTGGTGGTGCAGGGAGATTTTGTCACTCTCTCCCCCCTGAAGACAAATCATAAAATGTCTGTGAACTCCCATATCACTTTTGTTCCCACTGTACTGCAAGCCCACGAGGGCAGGGACAGTATTCGTTTTGTCACCATGAGGTCTAAGTGTTCACCTTTATCCTGGAGTGGATTCTAGGGTGGAATCTTCTATACAAGTAACCTTTGCCTTGGGTCAGCTGGTCAAAGGTGAGTGTCCAATAGGTGTGGGCATCTTCTCTCACCCATCCATGGTGCCCTTTTCCAGGTGAACTGGATTTCTTCTACAAATGAAGACATCATAGCGAATAAATGCTAGGGCCCCTCCTCTGGAAGATTCTTATCTCTGAACTTGGGCCAAGTACCATAGGCATAACTCATGACAAGACGGGAAGTCTTTCTGGAATAAGATGCCCTGGTCCTAACCTACCTTTTCCCATTTAATAGCTATGCAATATTGAACAGACTGCCTAACTGCTTATATCCGGTGTCTTAAAGCTACTGTTAGATGCTTAAATATGTTTAAATGTTTGCATTTTTAGTGCTTAAATGTATAGTGTCTGGTACCTAGTAAATGCATACATGTTATCTGTTAGAGGAGAAACTCGGTCAGTATTTTTGGATAAACAGATTAATCAACTCTTCAGCTTTCAGCTCTCCCACCTATTAATAAAGAGTTCTAGTTATCTGATAGCTCCCCAGTTCTAGTAGCCTTTATTGTTGGGTTGTGATGAGATTAGCAATTATGATAGTCTTTGGTTTCAGACTATCTGTTTTCTCAGGATTATTATGAGGATACTAATAATTGGACCAAAAAAGGGAATGTTTCGGAAATGACTAAAGTTCACAGATAGGTGTATCTTGTGGTCAGCACAGTGTTATAGTTTAGGCCTCTCTCATGACAGTCTCTAATCATAACCATTTAACTTTTTTTTTTTTGACACTGGACACTAACTCTTCCAATACCTTTCTGTATAAGAAAATCTAAGTCCTGAGACATGAAACCATGGAGCAGAGGCAAGCCAGGTCCAGTGCTGAGAATCAGTCTGCTGAAAATCTGCAAATCTGTTAGATGACCCTGACGTTTAAAGTGATTCTCTTAACAGAATTATTACTGAAAAATAATATCAAAGGACAATTGATGAATAATCAATAGCCAAGCATGGTGATGTGTTTTTACTAGGCAAAAATAGATTAAAATTAGAAACCTACCTATTAGCTCTGCCAAACCTCAGAGCTGGATAATACCAGGATTCGTGAAGTTAAGCTGCAACATGAACACCCTTTGCTCAGTGATGTGGATTGTTTGTGTCCCTGTCCCAATTCATGTTGAAGCCATAACCTTCAGTGAGTTTGTATCAGGAACTTTGAAAGGTAACTGGGACATGAAAATGGGGCCTTCTTGAGACTCATGTCCTTACGGGAACAATCACATGAGAACTTTCTTCCACTCTCTCCCCTCTACCACAGAGTGCAAGGGTACAGGAAGGCCACTGTGCTAGCCAGGCTGATGTGTGACGTCCTTCTGTATGCTGCAAATATGTGTTGCTTTTATTGGCTGATTAATAAACCTGCTTTGGCCTACGGCAGGACAGAATATAGCTAGGTGGGAAAGCCAAACTGAATACAGGGAGAAAGAAAACGGATTCAAGAGAGACGCCAGGAGCCACTGGGGGGAAGCAGGATGTGAGGTCACAAGCCACAAGCCTCGTGGTAAAATATAGAATGATAGAAATGGGTTAATTTAAGTTTTAAATGCTACCTAACAATAAGCCTGAGCTAATAGTCTGAACAGTTTGTAATTAGTATTAAGACTCAGAGTGGTGATTCAGGAACTGGCGGGCAGGAGGGAAACTTCCATTTACACCAGGCCATAGTGCTCAGTAGACATCGGGTGTGTTGGCGCCTTGTCATTAGAACTCTCAACCTTTAGAACCATGAGCGATGTTTGTTGTTGAAGCCACCTGTTGTGTTATGAGCGGCAGGGCTGCGTCCCTGGCACGCGGCCGCCCGCATGGCTAGCTTTACCCGAAATAATTATACAGAAACTGTATTCTTTTAAACACTGCCTGACCCATTAGTTTCAGTTTCTTATTGGCTAGCTCTTACCTATTGATCTAACCCATTTCTATTAATCTGTGTAGCCCACGAGCTGGCTTACCAGGAAAGATCTTAACCTGCGTCTGTTTGGAGTGGGAGAACCATGGCGACTCCCTGACTCAGCTTCTTTCTCCCAGCATTCCGTTCTGTTTACTCCGCCTACCTAAGGGCTGGCCTATCAAATGGGTCTAGGCAGTTTCTTTATTAATAAGAAATCACTCCCACATCAGCCACCCAGGCTATGGTTCTAGGAATAACAATCTTAACTATGACACTCAGCAATGGGACAAGTGAGTAAGAAGATGGCTGCAAGGTTGTTGTTACAGAAAATAAAGAAACAAAGTAGGCATGGGGAGATTCTAAGTTCCATTTCAAAAATGAATAGATAATTAAACTATGTAATAGTCATGTACTTGAACACAGTCCAGCAGTTATAACACAATGTCGACTATAAACAGTTTCTAAAGGACACACACACAGTAATACTATGTAGGGGAAAATGTACAAGCAAAAGATACTATTTTGTATTATCGTGGATTGGTGTCTGTGGGGTTAATATCTAAAAATAGGAAGAAAGAGATGATCCACTCAGTGCACAGTGGTGTTGATTTTAGAGTAAGAAGAAAAACCAAGCGTAGCATGGGGTCTGGAGGAATGGCTCACTGGGTAAAGCATGCCACATAAGCTTGAGGAACAGAGTCTGCGCAGAACCCAAGTGAAAAGCCAGTTGGGCATGGCAGCCTTCCTGTAATGCTAGCTCTTGAGAAGTAAAGGCAGGGACTGACGCCCTGTGGCAAGCAGGCTTGCTAGCCTAGCTGAATCACTGAGCTTCGGGTTCAGTAGAGACCCTGCCATGGGAAATGAAGTGGAGAGCAGCTGGAGAAGACGCCTGGCCTCTCCATGCATCCATATGCATCCACACATGTGTAGACATGCACACACGTGTACCATACACACCACACACAAATGCATATGCAAAAATATATATGCACAAAACATTAAAAGACTATTGTGACTGGGTAAAAGCTACATGGGTGTCATAGTCCACTTCCTTTTGCTATAACAGAATACCTGTGGCTGGCTAATTCCTAAAGAACAAAAACTTATTTAGAACATGTCTAGACGTTAGGGAGCCCAAGGTGAGCCAGTTATTTCTGGTGAGACCCTGGTGTGTTCAATTCCTGATGGAGAAGCAAGGGACACACATACGGAAGAGAGGAAATGGAGCCAGACCCCACTTGTGAGAACTACCCCATGCCTGCCAGAAGGCCATTAATCAGTCCATGCCTCAGAGTGTTGTCCCCATGACCCAGATGCCTCCCATTGCACCTCCCAACACTGAGGCAATGGCAAGTGAATTTCAGTGTGAGTCTTGGAGGGGACAAGCCATATTTGAACCATAAGAATGCCTATCTGTCGTAGGCTATTTAGTTGGAAGGGGAATACATTATGAATTAAACTGTAGGAAACAGGAATATTATGATAAAAATCCAGGGGCTGGAGAGATGGCTCAGTGGTTAAGAGCACTTGTTGCTCCTCCAGAGGTCTGGGGTTTGGTTCTCAATAACTACATGGTGGCTCACCACGTCCCAGGGGATCCAATACACTCTTTTAGTTCTGTGGGGACCAGGCATAACATGGAGCACATTTATGCAGGCATATATTCATAAAATAATAAATCTTAAAAAATGTAAAATCCTGACAGTGCCTAATTCTAATTTTTAACAGATTAGGGGTAGTTTCTTTCCTCTTATTTATAGGGAGATCATTTCTATTAACATTTGGGTGCCTGATGAAGACTCTAGGCTGCTTATGTGGCCTGCTGTTGGGCGAGGAACCCTTCTCCCCCTCCCTGTGCTGATCACCCAGAGTTGCTGTTTCCTGTTTACCTGCAGTGTCGGCTTGCTAGATTGTACCATGCTCTTCAAGGGCAGGTAATGCCCTTGCACCCCAGGGACTGATTGTGGTAATGAGCCATAGACATTTAGTAGATGACTGAGTTGAAGTCTATCCCTTGGTGGGTGAGTTCATTGCTGTGTGCACACTGGGCTGGGTCGTGTATGTGAAATTACCCCTGGATAAGCCAGACTGCATAGATAAAGCAGCATTGTCGACCCAGACGGGCTAGGGATCCCTTTCTTGGCAGCTTGCTGTGCTTTTCCTGACTCACAGCTGAAGGTGATGAGCAGTAGGGTGATGTGTTCCACAGGAAGTGATTCTAACTCTTGTCCCGAAGCCACTGATGCTTCAGTTAAGGAATCAAGTTCCCGTTAGGCTTTGGCAGGGGCCAGACCACATGCAATTGAACTTCCTGGGCACTGGGAGGTCAGTGTCCTCCAGCTGCACCCAGGCCAGCTTTTTGCATAAGTATCACTCCTGCCTTCCCCACAGCTAGCAGCCTAGCCTAGGCTTTGTCCTGGATGCAGGTTTGTCTGGCCTGTAGCTGCCAGCATAGCTTCAGTTCATCGTCATAGCTTCAGTTCGTCGTCATAGCTTCAGTGTGGCAGGCTTTTGTTTTTTCTTAGCCCCTGATTTGGCTATCCACTGACATAGCTGGGCCTGCTGCCTCAGACCCAAAGAAACTTCCTTTTCCATTGCCTTCCTTTTTCCTTTCTTTCCTCCCTTCCTCCCTTCCATTCATTCCAACCTGCTGCGATTTCTAGGCCCTACCCATCTAGTTTAGCTGGCTAGCATCAACCCAATGCCTCAAGCCCCATTAACAGGCAGATTCCTCCTCTGGCCAAGCCTGCTTTAGCTAGAAGCTTCCAGAGCTTGGTGGCAGTCTGGAGAGCCCCTCTTGGCCAACCAAAACCTGAAATTTTAGTGCACAAATCCTCTTGTTCATCGATTTGAAAATCAGCTTGGAGGACTTCTGAGAGGTGGCATATATTGGTGGCACTGTCCCAGGCCAGGCGTCTCTCTTAACTTTGCAAATTCCAGTTCCTCATGTGCAAAACAGAGTAAATGACACTGGGCAGCAGGTTTCTGATAATTAGGGACAGAAAGCTAAAGCAAAGAGGGGCCTTGGCTTACTTAGGGTTTCTACTACTGTGATGAAACACCACGACCAAAACAAACTCGGCAGGAAAGGGTTTATTTGGCTTTCACTTCCACATCACCGTTCATCATTGGAGGAAGTCAGGGCAGGAACTCGTGAGGGCAGGGACATGGAGGCAGGAACTGTGCCAAGGAGGGGTGAGGTGCTGCTTACTGGCTTACTGATGATGGCTCAGCCTGATTTCTTGTAGAATCCAGGACCACCAGTCCAGGGATGGCCCCACTCAAATGGGCTGAGCCCTCCCATATCAATCACTAACTAAGAGAATGTCCTACAGGCTTGCCTACGTCTAATTTTATGTAGGCTTTTTCTTAATGGAGGGCCCCTCCTCGGATGACTCTAGCTTGTGTCAAGTTGATGTAAAACTAGCTAGTACAGGCCCGAATTCTGGCTATGTCCTGTCCCACCTGGTGCTCACTTTCCCGATCCAGGAGGTCACAAGGCTCCCTGCTTCATGAACTATGGAGATTTTTAACTGTGCTTGGGGAATTCATGGTCTCTAGCCAAGGCTCACTGGTTTCCCCAGGGTCTGGCATTTCTCTCTATTACCACTATCATTTCTCTTACCTCCAAGGGTTGCAATGACCAATGGGATGATGGCAAACATCCCCCAGACAGTAAATGCTGGAGATATTGCTTTCTTCCCCCCATCCTTGATCTTTGAGAAGGCCGCCTCAGAGAGGGGGCAGCCATCCTTTCTTGATCTCTTCTCTGAAAGAAGGAACTGAGCCTGGGTTCTGGAAAGTTCTAGGAGCTTTGGTGACCAGCTAACTGTGACTCTGAGTTTAGCAAGCAAGGATAGCTATGAGCTAGGGTCACGAAGCCATAACTCATCGTGTATGTTTGTTTCAGATAGGGTCTCAAAGCTGAGTCTGGTCTGTAACCCCGTATGCAACTCTGGCTGGCCTGGAACCCCTCATCCCCATGCCTTGGGCTTGGGATCACCTCAAAACAATGTTACCGTGTTCCTGAAGGAAGCTTGGAAGGAATATTAGGGATCTTAAGTCCATAATATCTTTCACAGTAACCTACAGGGGAAACAGATCCAGATGTGACCGGCCTGTGGAATGCGCAGGTAGAAAGAAGCTAGCAGTGCACATGACCCGCCTGGCCCCACGTCATTCCTATTCTGCCTCCCAGAGAGCAGGATTCAAACGTTCACATGAAGATTAATCCAATCACAGCAGAAGCTGCCCGACCCTCATCTGAACGCAGAATTTATCTTCATGTTGCCCATACTTTTATCATTGTTACATTTTCGGAATTCCAGGTAAGAAGAGCTATGCCTCAGACCTCCCGCACAAAAGCTCTTGAGAAACTGGATGAGGTTCTAACACAAGTGGGAAAGAGAAGCCATTCTCTCTCTAGGCCTCTTAGCCCTGACATCTGCCAGTGCCAGTTTAACCGTTTTTTGGCTCAGTGCCTTCTCCAGCTGTGCTTGGAGGCCAGGGTGCACGGATGGGTTTTTATGCACCCAGGCAGGTGTTCTCTGCTCAGCACTAAATCCCCAGAGACTTTACTGGGCATTATTTCCTCCCTTTCGCACTCCTTCCTCTCTCCCTCCCTACCTCCCTCTCTCTTCCTCTTCCTCTTTCTCCTCCTCCTCCTCCCTCTCCTCCTCCTTCTCCTCCCCCCTCTCAGAGGCCAGTTATCGAGAAACTGACATTTGGGTCATCAGTGCGCCTGAAAGTCACACCTGAAAAAAAGCATGCATCGACACTCGGTGAGATACAGGAGTTTGTGGCAGCTCAGTTGGTTTTTACCTTGAAATCTCAAATCTCAGGTTAGTGCAAGAAAGCAAAAGTATACTTTAGGACTGACAAACTGGCTTAGTAGGTAAAGGCACCCCACCAAGCCTGAGAACCCCAGTTCAACCCCTCAGAGGCATATGGTAGAAAGACCCAACTCCATCAAGTTGGCCTCTGCCTTCACATACACACACATACACACACACACACACACACAGCCTCCCCTTATCATGCTCATATACATAATAATAAGGTTAATTTTTTTTAAAGAATCATGCTTTTGTGTATCTGTGCAGAGGATTGTAGCTCTGTCTCAGGCCCAAGTGACAATCCTGGCGAAGCCACCATCCTTTGTAAGGTGTTCACTGTGTATTCTGACCTAACATGAGGAAGCATATTCATTTCAGACTTGAGAAGAGTGGGACTGACAGAAAAGGCTAAGCTGTGTAAAAAACCTGGGCATTTAAAGGAATCCAGTTTAGTTAGAAAGTTCTACACACACACACACACACACACACACACCCCTAAGACAGGAAACTGTGACCTACTGTGGAGGCAGGGAAAGAGTCTGAAGCAGATTCCTATTTACTAACAATTAGACAGGACATAGGATTTTATACTTTTCCATCTTTAAATTGTCTACATGTGTGTGGTGTATATGTTCATGTGTGTGTGTGTAAGTACATGTGTATGCACGTACGTATGGAAGCCAGGGGTCAGCCTTGGTTGGCATTCCTGAGTTGGCGTTCTTCTGGAACTCACCGACTAGGCTATGCTGCCTGGCTATTGACAGAGCCCCAGGGATCCACCCATCTCCCCCCTTCCCCAGCACTCAGGTTATGAACCACTACATGCCTGGGCTGTTTTTTTGCTGTCGTATTTTTACATGGGTTCTGGGGATTGAACTCAGGCCCTGATGCTCGCAAGGGAGGAAGCACCTTCCCTACCTACTGGGCCATTTCTCCAACCCACTTCTCAGTTTTATTTTTAAATGAGGAACATATGTTTTTTCCATTTAGAAGTCATTATTTTTGTGAAATTAGTGCACCCAGAAATTCTGTGAAACACAGATGGATCTCTTGAATGTTTCCATTATAGATTTTACAAGAGTCTGAGACGAAAGCTGAGCTCCTGTTTTGTTATAACACAAGGTGTAGATGTCAAAATCTTTTGACTGTACCTTTTTACCATTTCCCTTTATGAGCTCATTACGGCTGGATTTTCCCATGAATCTGAAACATGTACAGTGCCGTGGAAAGAGGATTATTTGCTTTAACTTTATAGACTGAGCTAAAAACAGATGAGGGCTGTTTCTATTTTTGGAATGCTATACAAGCTAAAAGGTGAACCTGACCATGTCCATAGGAAGTACAGCATGGGAAGAAAACAGATACTTACATAGCAAAATGTGATCGGAAAGCTGGTTTAGAAATGGCACTGAGTTTTGATAAGTTGACTCTTTTATATTATAGCTGAAGAGATAAATTTGTTTCACAGGCAAATGTCAGTTTTCCTGAGGCTTGTGGGCTCACAGAACAGAAGCACTCCAGAGATGGGGTGAACTTTATTCTTGAAGAACCTCCTGGAAGTCCAGGTTCGGT
The DNA here is from genome assembly GCF_018167655.1 of Microtus oregoni. Classification (NCBI taxonomy): domain Eukaryota; kingdom Metazoa; phylum Chordata; class Mammalia; order Rodentia; family Cricetidae; genus Microtus; species Microtus oregoni. The sequence continues at coordinate 30,181,994 of NW_024543080.1, read as the reverse complement.
TGCTCCCGTCGCTCCACAGAGTCTTAGCCTTTCCAGGTAGGGTGCAGTGAACTTACAGCCTATCTCCAAATAAGTGTTCGCTGGATTCCCCTTCCCTTAACCTTTGGGCTCTTCTGTCACCACCTTATTGAGCACTGTAAGCTTGGAAGCTGCCTCAGTTTTGCCACCAGGAGGCCTTTATTCTGACTTTCAAGTGACTTCAAATGTGAGTGTGAGTGTGTCCTGGAAAAGTCAAGGATATGGATGGGGGGTAGAGGTTTGCGACAGGGGAAGGCTTGTTTCCCTATAAGCAGATATGATACAAAGCCTTGAGAGGAATTTCCAAACCCCTAAAAGTGAGGAGGAGCCAGGGCAGGAGAGTGACTACTTTTCCAGAGCCCTGGGTTCAATTCCTAGCCACCCACATGGCAGCTTATGACCATCTGTAACTCCAGTTCCAGGGGATCCAGTGTCTTCTTATGACATGCATGGGCACTGCATGCATGTGATGCATAGATGTACATGCAGGCCAAAGACCCATATGCATAAATAAAGCAAGAGGGGCTTATAATATATGTGAACATTGAGGCTGCCCAGCAGAATGACCAGAATTTACCACAGAATTTTGGAATATGCATTCCTTGGTTTCTAGAGTTAAAAAAAAAATGGAGCACAGTTGATGGAGGAAGGTCATTGGTTAAAAAAATAAAGAAACTGCTTGGCTGGCCCTCATAGGTTAGAACACAGGTGGGTGGAGAAAACAGAACAGAATGCTGGGAGGAAGAGGAAGTGAGCTCAGACTCAACAGCTCTCCTCTCGGGAGCAGACGCCTCAGAGAGACGCCATGCCCTGCTCCCGGGCAGACACACGCGATGAAGCTCCGACCCAGGATGGACGTAGGCTAGAATCTTCCTGGTAAGACTGGTGCTCACAGATTATTAGAGATGGGTTGATCGGGATATCAGAATTAGCCAGTAAGGGCTAGAGCTAAAGGGCCAAGCAGTGTTTAAATGAATACAATTTGTGTGTTGTTATTTCAAGGCATAAGCTAGCCAGGCAACCGGGGTGCTGGGGATGCAGCCCCGCCGCCCCTACTACTACACACAGTCTTGATGGTAGACATAGCAACTCATAAGAAAAGGAGACAGAAACATGGAGAGACACCTTGGAGGCCTACTCTTCCTGCAGTTGGTTTTGCTGTTTGTTCTGTTATATTTGCCTATGTTTGTAACTTGCATCAGAACTCGGGGCCTTTGGATCATTTTATTTTATTTTTTATTTAACATTGACCATATTTGGAGCTGGAGTGATGGTTTGGTGGTTAAGAGTGTTTGCTGTGCAAACACGAGACTGGAGTTCAGATTCCAGCACTCACATAAAATCTGGGTGTGTCCTGTGTACACCTATTAGCCCTGCATTGAAGGGGTCAAAGATGGGAAGGTAGCTGGGGCTTGCTGGGTGCAAGCCTAGCCAGAAAACTCAAGCTCGCTGAGAGATTCTATCGGAAATGATTGAGGTGCAGAGGGATAGAGGAGGGTACCCCATATCTTTCTCTGATTCTATGGGTACACACAGATGCACACATAAGTGCACATACAGACACCCCTATGACTCTCAGCTTAATCCCAGCAATTCATGCTGCTGTTGCCACCACCACCACAGCGAGCATGTGTTGAACGTCACCATAGGTCAGAATTCTCGCTCAGTGCTTTTATCCCCAAAGCCACCCATTAAGTTCAGGCTCCAGATAAAGGCTGGAGGAATTAACTCACTAAGTTTGGTTGTTCAGCCATCACTGTATAAAGAGAGTTTGGGACTGAGACATGATTCACATAGTATAAAATTTTGCTCCACAAATTTGTGCAACCATTCTTGCTAACTCCAAAACACGTTTATTAATGTAGAGAATCTCTCCATCTTCTCCCTGCTCTACCCCTACCCTGGTGTTGCTTGATAAGACTTTTCCTGGGGAGACATAAAATATACATCTACTCACTCCAGATAGGAAACCCTGCCAACCAAAGTCTAGATACCACTGAAGTCCAGTTTGGTGAACCGATGATTTTTATTGGGGTCACTTACTGGTGAATATAGATGAGGGGTTACTTACAGTAGCAGAAATGACTCAAAGACAGATGCATCATCAAAACCTACCTTAGCCTGGATAACAGATCACAAAGCTGGAAACCTGGAGCTCACTGCACAGCCAGCGTGCAGCTTGACAGCTGGGAAAGTGTCCTTTCCAGGTGACTCAGTTGGTCTAAGCCTCTTTCAGGCAGCTTGGCTGGCCTCTGCTTGGTCCAGACAGCAGGTCTGGTCTCAAAATCTTCTTTGTGGCTTGCCTTGTCTGAGGGTCACACTCAACAATCTTTATAGTTTACTCTTGGGAGAGAGGTGCCTAGTGAATCTTGTCAGTTTCAGGGACTTCCTTGATGTGGGATTTCCCTCTGTATACTGTGATTACTGCTAATGAATAAAGAACTGCTTTGAGCCTATAGCAGAGCAGGGCGGGGTGGAGCAGAGCTAGGTGGGGAGAACTGGACTGAATGCTGAAAGAAAGAAGGGCGGGTCAGAAAGAAGTCATGAAGCCAGCCACCAGAGACAGACGCTGGGAACTTTACCCAGTAAGCCATAGCCATGTGGCAATACACAGATTAATGGAGTGGGTAAAATTACTATGTCAGAGTTAGCCAATAAGAAGCTAGAGCTGAGCCGGGTGGTGGCTGCGCACGCCTTTAATCCCAGCACTGGGGAGGCAGAGGCAGGCGGATCTCTATTAGTTCGAGGCCAGCCTGGTCTACAAGAGCTAGTTCCGGGACAGGCTCCAAAGCTACAGAGAAACCTTGTCTTGAAAAAAAAAAAAAGAAGAAGCTAGAGCTGATGGGCCAAGCAGTGATTTAATCAATACAGTTTCTGTGTGATTATTTCAGGGCTAAGTGGCCAGGAACTAACTAGCGGCCTCGCTCCTGCACTTCCTGAAGCTGTTTTGAATTGCCTACCTTCTGGTTTAAGGAGCGTCCCTATAGGATGGAATGTTTTAATCTGGGAGGAAACTGTTAGAGACCTGGTCACCACTGATCTACACTCCTGTTCTCGACATTTCATGTAAATGCAACCACACATTATGTAGTCTCTTGTAACTGCTTAATATCAGTATTGCCTAAGCCCACCCGTGCTGTGAATGCATCTCGTTTAGAGTCACGTGCGGCCATTAAGTTGATGATACTATTTTTAACTGTTGTTGACAGTGCTCCAGTAAGTGGCATTCATGATTCATGGACAGGCTTTTGCATGAGCATCTGGTTTCCATTTATACGCAGGCATTTTCAGTCTTGGGTTTTGTCTTAATCGGTGTTCTATTGGCATGAAGAGAACCACAATGATACCAACTCTAATAACGAAAAACATTTAACTGGGGCTCGCTTACAGTTTCAGAGATTTAGGTCTTTATAATACATGGCAGCATGCAGGCAGACCTGTTACTGGAGAAGTAGCTGAGAGTTCTATATCCAGATCCTCAGGCAGAAAGGAGAGAATGAGACACTTGACCTGGCTCCAGCTTTTGAACTCTCAAAGCCTACCCCTAATGACAAACTTCTTCCAACAACGCCTCCTAATCCTTCTCAAGCAGTGAAATTCCTTGATGACTAAGCGTTCAAATATATGAGTCTATGGAGGCTGTTCTTATTCAAACTACAGTGGTGTTTCTGGACTTGATAGTGTTCTTAAATCTTTCTTTTTTAAAAATTTGTTTTAAAGATATATTTTTCACCTATGTTCCTGCTTGTCTGTGTGCACGCCACATGTGGTGCGGGTGTTTGAGGGTCCAGAGGAGGGCATCAGATCCCCTGAACTTGAGTTACATGCAGTTGTAAGCCACTCTCTGTGGATACTGGGAACAAAATCCAGGCCTCTGGAAGAGCAGTCAGTGCTCTTCACCGCAGAGCCATCATTCCAGTCCCATATAATTCTCTAGAAATAAACTTTCATGACTAGAAGGGAAAAACTCAAGCTGCCATTTTACTAAATCAATCTCTCACCTCCCCTTGCCTCCCCATCCCTCCTTTGTCCCCTCCCTCTCTCCTGCTGTCCCCCTCCTCTCCTCCTCCCTCTCCCCTCTGTACTCCCGCCCTGTACTTCACACACACACACACACACACACACACACACACACACACACACACCATCTTTCACCCCACGTAAGCTTGTTTTGGGTTCGTCTCCTCCAAGCCTGTCCTGTCTGGTCCAGGAAAGTCTACTCCTTCACTCCCATTCTCACCTTCTGTACGAGGCCTAGCCTGACATCTTTCAGCACAGAAGGCCATTCTGTCTTTGCAGCCTGTAGTTATTTTTCCTCTTGTGAAAATGCCTGGAAGCTTTGCCATTTTCTTGGCATTTTTGCCCTCTTGTCCTGGCTTGCACTTCCTGCCTTTTATGCCCCTTGAGGGCAGGATTGAGGTTTGACTCACTGTCCCTATTTCCTGCAATGATTCCCTTGCCTTTCACTATAGGTACTTATAAATATTCATATTTGTGAACAGAATAAATCCTGGGCTAGACGCCAAGTGGTTCTGACTCACTTGAAACTCCACAGAATCTTCTTGTACAATTAGTGTTACAATGGCCCTATTTTTAACCAGGTCTTGTGGTGAGGAAGGAGCTGGTGGGTGAGGTCATGCTTTTTTATGCTCTCTATTCTCCCTGGCTTCCTCCTCCTCTGGGTTGAGGCCTGCAGCCTGTCTGCCATAGTTCCCTGAATACACAAAACATTTCCAGTCCTTGTTTCTTCATCTCTTGAATTAACAAATGGGGCTACATGCAGCTAAAATGTGTCACAGTAAAGCAATGATGCATTTAGCAAGCAGGGAGCCTACAGAATGGGAGAGAAGTTGTAGGCAGACGTTTCTGTCCCACCCAGGTCTCAAATAAACACACTGAGGCTTATGTTAATTTTAAGTGCTCTGCCAATAGCTCAGGCTTATTACTAGCTAACTCTTACATATAAATTAACTCATATTTCTTATCTATGCTTTGCCACATGGCTCATGCTTATTATCATGTTCATTTTCTGTACATCCTGCTTCCTCTCTGTCTGACGACTCCTCTGACTCTGCCCTTCTTCCTCCCAACATTCTTCTAGTCTGGTCCGCCTGCCTAGTCTTACTCTGTTGAGCTATGGGCCAGTCAGCTTCTTTAGTAACTCAGTCACAGTGACAAATCTTCACAGTGTACAAAGGGATTATTCCACAGCAAGAAAGCATTGCCATTTATAGAGTCCAGGCAGGGGGATGACAGGGAGAGCTTGTAAAGAACCACACAAACCAGACAGCAAGGGTAGAACTTGGAGAAATGCTGAGCAGGAATGTTTAGGCTTGTCTGTGGGGTATTGGTAGGCTTAGTAGGTACCCTTCTCCCATTCTGCAGTCTGCCTCCTTTTGATGTTTCAGGAAGACTGATGAAGCTGTCCTTCTGTGCATCCTTTGGAAGTCCCATAGAAAGGCAGCCGTCCTGGGTTTTCTGGAGGGACACTGTTGGCTAGAGCCATTTGATAAGCCTGCTGCTCACCACACAACTCTCCTGGGTCAGATACTTTTCTTCTTTGGTGTGACAGAACACCTGACCAAAGCAACTTAAGAAGGAAGGAAGGGAGGAAGGAAAGAAGAAGAGATAGGAAGGAAGGAAAGAAGGAATGAGGGAAGAAGGAAGAAAGGAAGGAAGGAAGGAAGGAAGGAAGAAGGAACCTTTATTCCTGCCAGATGGGAAAAGGCTGGCCCCGGAAGTGTGGGGCAGCAGGTCACATTGCAGGTACAATCAGGAAGCAGAGGTAAAGGCTGGTGCTTAGCCGACTTCCTCTAGTTTATTCGGTGTGAAACTCCAGTTCATGGGATGGTGCAAACCTACGATTAAGTCGGGTCCTCCCAGCTCAGTTAACCTAATGAAGAAACTTCCTCACAGACATGCCCAAGGGTTGGTCCCTTAGGTGACTCTAGCTCTTATCAAGCTGATGATTACCGACCCACTCCCTCCCCCGCTTATAGAACTGTGCAAGTGGCTCTCAATCTTGGCAGATTACATACTAGAATATGCATTTGATGCATCTCATAAATTGTATCTGAGCCTTAAGTAAACCCAGAAGTCAACATCAATAATAATCCCTCTTCTCCAGCCAGATTCCGTTGCCTGGCAACCAGTTCTGATGTTAGGACACACATTCTCCATGATGAATTTTCCATTCGTTTATTCATTCCTTGTTCTTCCACTTTTTCCTCGCCTTGCACGTTTGTATAACTTGCCTTCCCTCTGAGGTTTTTGAGAATTTGATCTTGATCTCAAAGCAAATTATCTGTTGTCAGCCCCCCATCCCTCCCATGACAGCTAGGGCTAGGGACCACCAGCCTCCTTGAGCAGTGAGTTCCAGTTGCACTCAGATTGCTTGGGAGCTGTTATGCATAACTGCTTCCTGAGATGCATGCAGACTTCCACAAGGGTGCGGAACACATTCTCCTCCAGGAGACATTTTTTTCTGGGAGGAAGAGACTTTTTTCAGGTGGGAGGAAAGGGGGTATTTTAAGGAAAATTGTATTTGAGTGTAGGGTCGGCTGGATTTTGGTAGAGTATGTGATGTCGGTACTTTACTTTTAGTGAAATTCCAGACTGTAACAGAGAATTTCTTTGTGCATGTGGTTGGTAAGTTGCATGCTGCCAGTAAACTTGAAAAAAAAATGAGGGCTTTTCATGTGTATTTCTCAAAATACTTGGTGTTAATGTTCTGTGAGTCCCTATCAAATGCACTCGGTGGAATAAGCCCCGCTTTCCCATGAAAGAAGTGTTCTGTCCATTCCTGGCTCAGGCCAAGAGACCTGGCTCAGAGCGAGGCCTCTGAGAGTCTCCTGTGAGTACCTTGGAGTAGATGAACTTACGGCAAGTTCAGACTAGAATGTGCCTGAGGCTGTACCCTCAGTGCACCTAGGCAAGACGGAGGACTGAGTCCAGCTGGAAACCCTGAAGCCTTCGTGTCTGTTACTTGGCTTGTCTGTATACTTTCTACTTGTAACCCTTACAAGTCAGCATTTGATCATATTTTACTTTCCCCCTCCCATTTTTTGCAAGAAATGCTAGGGTTTTATTTTAATTACAGAGCTCTTGCTATATTGCCTAGGCTAGCCTCAAACTCAGGGTCCACCAGCTTCAGCCTTCCAGGTAGCTGGGAATACAGGCATGTGCCACCACACCTGGTTTAATATTTAACTCCTTATTCTCTGTAAACTCTCTTTAGTAGACTTATCTTCCATGCCAGAAAACACCGTTCTAGTTTCTTTAGACAATTCTAGGGTCTCCTCTCCCCTTCTCCAGAGTGGTTTCAGGATGCTGGGAATTTCTGGAGTGCTCAGTCCAGGGGCTCTTGTGATGGAGTCTAAGGACATCTGTCATTGTCCAGCCTTTCTGCTCTGGTCCTTGTTTACCACTCACTCACTTTGAAGCTCTCCAGTACATTCTCCCCCCACCCCTCCCCCCAGTAGCTTCCACTATCCCAAAATCATTTGGGCACTATTTTCTCAAGGATCCCTTGGTCCATAATTCATTGACAATATATCTGAAAACCCAGTGATAATGAATCTCAGCTATCAATGTGTAAACCAGTCACGGGATGTGTCTAAGAGAAAACAAGCCGTCTGCTCCTTCTGCCCTCATACCACAGACTTCTGTGACCTCAAGGTGTGGGGGTTTGTTCCACCAGCAGACAAGCAGTTGGTCCTACCGCAGCGGACATCAGCTGGGTGTTCTCTAATGGAGTTCGGTTCTGAGGCTGTGTACCTGGGCGATAATGTCATAGATCAGATTAGGACCTCAGTCCTTAAGATACTCCACCTCCAATCAGATACCAGCTTGCAACCCTGCGTTGCTTATCTGTGAGGCTTTGTTTCAGAGACAGACAAGGTTTTGTTTTTCCTGAACTTCTGACCCACCTTCTATAAACTAAGGTTCCCACACCTGCCTTCTCAGGTTCAGTTAATCTGATGCAACTCAGGGATACACCAGGCTCTTAAAGGACACTCTGTAGCAGTGGGCATCCATCCTCCTAATGCTGTGCCCCTTTAATACAGTTCCTCATGTTATGGTGACCCCCAACCATCAAGTTATTTTGTTGCTGCTTTATAACTGTAATTTTGCTACTGTTATGAATCACAGTGGGAATACCTAAATTACAGGATATGTGATAGTGGGTTGAGAAGCACTGCCCTATAGGCTACAGATAAAATACCAGAGAGAATTCTGGGGGAGATGTGTTGAAGCCCCTCACCTTCTCTAGGCATCCCATGCTCCAGGAACCTCCATATGTTGACCCATCCAAAAGTTATGCCCTATCCTTTGGGTTTTTAGAGATCCCTCTTTTCGTGGTCACGATTACTAACAGAGTGGCTGGGGAAACCCAACAGACAAGGTTTGTCTGTGTCGCCATTCTTCATGGCCTCTGCACAGCGTTCCTTCCTGCAGAGATGGGACAGGCCCCATCTGGCATGAGGGAGGCTTTTTTTGTTTGTTTTAGCCCGCTATTGGACAAGAACAGACAGGTCAGAGCTCTTTAAGGCCAGATCCGAGAAAGAGTGTGAGGGAAGACTGAGAATTTCTGTGAGCTGCCTCAGAGAAGAGAAACTCATTTTCATGGCTGCCCTCCGGAAAGGGCTCATAAGCCGGTAACTGTGAACAAAGGCCAGAACGTCATATCATAATGAAAGTCCTGAGAGAACGGCCGAGTGTCTGCATTCCCAGTGGATTGACAGTCCACGCTGAGCTTGCTGATCCATGGACCACAGCGCGAGGAGGGAGGTCACACACAGAGAAGGGCTCCCGCTTTCATAAAACTCTTAGCTTTCTTCTTCCTCTCTGCTCCAGAATGTTCTCTAATGACAAGAGGAAGATTCGGCTAAAAGGCTGCAGAGCCCCTCCCTTCCCTGCCTCTTGGTAATCTTCAGGGAACTGATTAGTGAATGAAGGCACCTGCCCCTCCATCACCAAAGCTGCTTACAAGGTGCTTTTGAATGACCTTTTGCTTACCCCTTTATGGTTTATCTCCTGTGTGTACTTCACCAGGAATGGGAAAAAGAACACAGCCCTCTGCAGTTAGTTTTCATGCCCTTGGGCAATCTTCCCAAACTGAACCTTCTTCTTTCCTTGCATTATAAAAACACAGCTGGGAGGTGGTGGTGCACACCTTTAATCTTAGCACTTGGGAGGCAGAGGCAGGCGGATCTCTGTGAGTTCGAGGCCAGCCTGGTCTACAGAGTGAGTTCCAGGATAGCCATGACTGTTACACGCAGAGGAATTAAAAAAGAAAAGAAAAAGAAAGGAAAGAAAGAAAAGGCAGAAGGGCCGAGATGTCACTTCTGAGTTTAATTTGACAAAAGGACTGACTCCCCTTTGGGACGTGGCACTCTGCTTGGAATACATGCTGAGGTGCAGAGTGACCACCTCTGCTTTGGGGAACACCATGTCATTGAGCCCTGCAGGTTCAATTCTCCCAAGGTGTCCTGAATCCTAGGAGCAAATCTGTATTGATTTGGTGGTGGATTCTTCTGTCCCATCCAGGCCTGGGATACATGCAGCCTCACCTTACTGCCTGCCTTAAACTCAAGGCAGACCTTGAGTTATGGACACCCAGCTATGTGCTCCTGAGTTTCTGCCGTACAGGATTTGTTACCATAGCAGCTCAGTCTGGGGACAACTTGTTAAAGGGCAGTAGGTAACCAACAACTGCGAAGATGCCAGGTATTTGGAGACTATTGAAATATGTTGAAAATAGTGCATAATCAATATTACAAAGTGGCAAGAACAGGACTCGCGGGCTGGATTTACGAGTGGGCGGAGGAACTGTGAGCACGTGTGCCTCACACACCAACTACTTCAGACCTTTGGACTTGGATTTTCTCACCGTGGAAGTTGGGAGCGTCTGGATAGGAAACTCAGTTTAACCTTTGTAGCAGACGTAATGTGATCACCCTGCAGGTAGCGTCATTTTTGTCTCCTCAGCTGGGTTTTACGAGGGCAAGAGAAGCACCTCTGGTTTCATAAAAGGGGCTTGGTAACACTGGCCCTTTTGTCACCAGCCATCTAGAGAGGTTAGGGAGCAATCCCCGTGGAAAGCAGGGCAGCCGTGTGTTCCCTCCAATTCTGCGGTTTTTAAATCAGAGGAAGAAAGCGAGAGACTTCAGATTTCCGAAGTTGCCCGAAAAGGCCCGGAGACCTGTAGAGTCCTAGCCTTCCTCAGTCACCAGGGATCGAGCACCGCGGACGTCCACAGGGGGCGACCCTTGCACATCCCAACTTCCCGCGTGAGCAGGTCCGGGTGGGCGGGACGGTGGGCGTGTCCGTCTGGGGGCGTGGTCGGCGGAGCCCCCCTCCATCTCCTCTCCCTCCCCCGCACCCCTCCTCCCTATTTCCCTTTCTGGCTGTGCTGCCCGGCGGGCTCGCCCTCTCGGGCTGTGACGCTCGGGGAGGGGTGGAGCCCGCCGCTCTGCCGCCGTCTCGGGACGATGCCCGCCCGCACCCCGCCGCGCCCGAGCCCGCCCCCGGCCATCCGTAGGCCCACGGGTAGGCGCGTGTGAGCGGGAGCGGCGGGCGAGGAGCCGCCGCCCGGCCAGCAATGTCACCATTGTTCAGCTGGGTGGCCAAGGTAGGCGGCGGCGGGCCAGAGCTGCCGGGGGCCGGGGGGTCTCCAACTGCCGGGCCGCGGCGCGGGATGGGGGGGGGGGCAGGCCGTTCGAGCCAGCTTGGGAGTACTTTTCATTCATTCCTCATCTCACCCCGCAGGCCAGCCTCTCAGAAGGCGTCGTGTCCTTTCCCCAGCTGGGAAGACTGAGGCACAGCCAGAGTCCCAGGTGTGGTCCCAGATAGTGGGTCCGCCCCTGCCGTCCTGGATCCTCTGTGCTCTGGGTGACTGGGGCGGGTCGCCGAGGATGTTGCCTGCCTTTAGCTTTTTTAACCCGCAGCTTTCAAGGGACAAGCTCCGAAGTCTAGGTGTTTGAAATGTAACTTTCTCTGTCTGCACAAAGTTTTATGACTGTAGCTCTCCAACTTTCAGAGCCGAACGTTAGAAATCCAGGCCGGCGCAGGGCTGCTGAACTGAAAAAGTTGGCGGAATGGCCCGGATTGCCTCCAGCCTTGCTTGGGTTCTGTGTTTTGACTAGTGCATTGCTTCCAGCCATGGAAGATGCCCACATCCTCTCGTGGATACTGGATACGATACCCCTCTCGTGTGTGTGTGTGTGTGTGTGTGTGTGAGAGAGAGAGAGAGAGAGAGAGAGAGAGAGAGAGAGAGAGAACTTCACCTGGAGAGAACCCGTTAGCTCGTCTCTGACCTTTATAAATAGCAATTAGACGGAGTTCTATCTCCAGTTATGATGTGAGGCGTTCAGAGTGGGTTGGTTTTCCCCCACTAATTACATTTTTTGAATACCTGTTTGGGAGCACGTGTGGCTTCGCCTGTAATTTAAGTTATAAAGTGGAGACAGAAACTAGGTAAGGTTGGTTTTGAGGTGACACCAAGGAACAACATCCCAACACTGACTCCTGACCAGAGTGGCCTCCGGAAGCAGCTGGTGCTTCACTGAGAGGGTTGTAGAAAAGCTTTGAGCCTGTACATAGAAAGTATGATTTTCTGTTGAATGTCCCCATTTTTGCTTTTGAAGACTCGTTTAACTTTTCTAAGTAACGCTAAACTTAAAAAAAATAGTATTAATGTAGTTTGTGAAGTGGTTCAGAATATATATATATATATATATATATATATATATATTCAGGTGCAGAACTGAGTTGCTTTATTATTGTTGTTGGTGTTTATTTGTTTATTTTGGTTATTGCTGTTTTTTAATACTGTACTCTAAGGGGGAAAATTGAGCTTCACAGAGATGTGTCATTCCAACACCAGCAAGGAAAAGTAAATACAACTGAAAAACAAAAACAAAGAAGCAGTAGCAGGCTTTTTTTTTTTTTAGTTTTTGATTTTTGATTTTTGTTTTGTTTTGTTTTAGGAATAGTAGATCTTTACAATCTACCCCTTGTGTTTAGTTTGGTCTCTCACATCCTGGAATTAAAGTTGTATGCCTCCATGCCCAGCTGTATAATTTTACATATATACACATGTATATATACAAACACACACACATACATACATGTGTGTATGTATGTGTGTGTGTATTGTGTAGCTCGTGCAATTATAGATTACACCTTGAATTACTTTTCTCACCCAGTGTTTTGTGAATGAAGAATGTCACCTCTTTTTTTTTTTTTTTTTTTTTTTCGAGACAGGGTTTCTCTGTGGTTTTGGAGCCTGTCCTGGAACTAGCTCTTGTAGACCAGGCTGGTCTCGAACTCACAGAGATCCGCCTGCCTCTGCCTCCCGAGTGCTGGGATTAAAGGCGTGCGCCACCACCGCCCGGCCTATGTCACCTCTTTTGAGAGTATTTCATGAACTGGGGTGTGGTGGTGTGTACCTGTAAACATTGAGGTGGAGGGAGAAAGATAATGAGTTACGGTCATCCTCAGCTACGAATCGAGGTATGGTCAGTATAGGCTTCAAGAAATTCAGTCTCTTGAGTTTCAAACTAAAACTAAATCAAACTAAGATCAAAAAAGAAAGAAAAACTACTCGGGATTATAGACTATAAGAGTGACGTTCACTTTATGGGAACCTGTGTAGACCTGTGCTTGCTTATGGTGAAGACTTTGTTTTAAAATAGGGAACGGTCTAAAGGCGGAAAGAAAGGTATAGGTAACACACAGTGAGCATAATCCTAACGGGCATTTACAGTCGACTTAGAGATGCTTACGATCACTCAGATGCACGCAGGCGCGGGCCTCACACTACACCTGTCATTCAGCTCATTTAGTTTCCATTTTGACCTTGGCAGCGGAAGCTCTGCACCTGGCAGGGGAGGAAAAGGGGAGTGGGTGTGGTTGATGCAGAGGGATACCTGAGCTGGCAGTCTCCTTGTGTGGATGGCACTCGCTAACTGTAGAGAGCAACCTAGTAATGAAGGAATAAGACCTAGGTGGGAAAACGTTTGAGAGTTGTTTTGTTTTTAAACGAGTACACACCCTGTTCTGCTTTTAGTTGAGCACGGAGCTTGGTCAAGGTGTACACTGAATAAATGATAGATCTGTTTCTTCATAAGTCTTCCTGGGGATAGTTGTTCCTCTTCCCCCGTAATAAATAAAAAGAAACTTCTCGAGCTTTCTGGTGTTTAGACTACCCCTGCAGACGTCCCCAGCCCCACAGCCTTGAGCTTGTCTGTTGCTTGAATCTTTGCTTCTACATATCTGTTAGTGAAAACTGATCCCAGAAAACCTGCCAGGTAACCCTAGAAATCTACTCGGATTTGTACCTGCCTGTAAAGACTGTGACTAAGGTTATTGCTAGTGTCACAGGATTTTGAGTGTATGTGTATATATCAGTTTACAGATAAAAATGAATGATGGTGTATAAAAATGTAGGCAGACTTTCTGTGTCTGAAATTCAAGGTATTTTCATATGGATTGTGCCGTATGTTATTTTCTAGGGACTGTAGGTTTATTCAGCAAATGTATATTGTGTGCTCTCTGTGTACCAGGTAACACTCATGCTCTAGAGTAGTGTTCTCAGCCTGTGGGTCTCGCCTCTTTGGGGGTTGCATATCATATCCTTCATATCAGATATAAAAATTCATAACAATTGAAAAATTACAGTTATGAAGTAGCAATGAAATAATTATATGATTAGGAGTCGTTACAACCTGAGGAACTGTATTAAAGGGTTGCAGCATTAAGAAGGTTGAGAACCCATTGCACTGGAGGTATATTTGCACAATAAGAAGGTTGAGAACCATTGCACTGGAGGTATATTTGCACAATAAGAAGGTTGAGAACCATTGCACTGGAGGTATATTTGCACAATAAGAAGGTTGAGAACCCATTGCACTGGAGGTATATTTGCACAATAAGAAGGTTGAGAACCCATTGCACTGGAGGTATATTATTTGCACAATAGGTTTGTCCTTTAAGAATTGCATATTGAAGATTTTCATTTTTGTTTTTTGTTTGAGACAGAATTTCAATATCTAGCCCTCATTGGCTTCAAACACGTGATCCCCCTGCTTTGCCTCTTGAATTGTGTGTGTGTGTGTGTGTCAAGGGGCCAGGGCAGTCTTTCCATAAACTCATGGAGATCCTCCTGCCTCTTCCCCCCAAGTGTTGGGATTAAAGACATGCACCACCATACCCAGCTCACCCTGAAGTTTTATAAGGCAAATATTTTAAAATGCCTTAGAAAAGAATAATTTTAATAAGTTATTGATTGCTAATTTTTCCTATTTTGTCTTTGTCTAAAACATGCATTTGTAGTCATCTTCATTCGTAGGTCACTTAATAAGTAGATATACAGTGCCTCTGCTATATGCCGGGCTGTTGTGACCAGCTGGGGGTTCAGCCGGAGAGAGGTAGACCAGTTCCCTATTTTTATGGTCTTTTCATTCTGATAAGGAGAGACAGAGAAGCCAATACATAAGCAAGGTGATTCCAGCTGGTGGTCAGTGCTAGGAAGAGAAGTAGACGGAGAGGGCGTGGGGATTGGGTTGGGTGGGGCGAGCTGCAAGCTTGCCCTGGTGCCCAGCGGCAGCACAAAGGCCCAGTGAGCTGGTGCAGAGAAGCAGACTCCATCCAGAGTGTGGAGGGTATTCTAGGCCAGCTGGATGAGAGCTCTGAGCACAGGGCTGGGTTTGGATGGTGTTTAAACACACTAGGAGGCCAGTAGGAGGTGGAAGGAAGTGGTGGTGTTCGCTAATGTGTGTTGTGGATGGGAGGACGCTGACTTCTTGGGCTATACTTGGGCTGTTGTGGCTCTGTTAGGAGGTGATGGTGGTAACCTAGGCTTGAGTAGTGAGGCAGGAAGGCCGCATCATCGCTCTGCAGCTTTTGCAAGCTGGCCTGCTGGCTCGCCTCAGTCTTCTTCCTGAAGCAATTTCTTGCTTGTTATTTGTACAGTTGCATGTTGAGTACAATTGCGTCTTGTTCTTTGGTCAGTCGCTGCTAACCACAGCATTCAGTCAAGTCCTGTTCAGGCTCGCAGCTTATTTATTCACTCTGGAGTTTCTCTGTGTCTGGAGTAGCCCACCTTCAGTGCCAACGTCGGCCGGACTTGCTCTTCCGTTACCAGAACACAGAACAGCCGCTCTCCCTGTGCTTTTCTTGGGAGGTGTCCACCTGGCTATGGCAAGTGTTTATTTAGGCAACACCGCAGCCTTGCTTGAAGTCAGTCCTATGTTGGTTTGTCCTTGATGTGTCCTTGAAGCACAGGCATTTTCTTCTTTATATTATTGCTACATTTCATTAGTAGTTGCTTAAGTTTAATAAAGAGCGAAGTACTCCTTACTAATAGTCACGCCACTGCTAAGTGCTGCCTCTGCTAAGTGCAACTGGAGTAAGCCACACGCCAGTCCAGCTTTGGGGGAGCCTTTGTCGCTGTCTGTAGTGGTGCAGGTTCTCTTGGGCTAATACCTCAAGCATCGGTGGTTCCTGTGAAGAGAAAATGGAGGAATGCGGGAGTGGGTGCTTTCTCCAGCAGAACACAGCCAGACCCGGTGTCACGAGAAACAAGGTTAATCATAGTTTGTTGCTTGGACGAGTTCCCTAACTCATCTTAGTCTGTTTGTGTCTGTGCCCTAATGGTCCATTTCTGTCAGAACCCCTCCGTCCTCTGGTCCTCTGTCCTTTTCCTGAGGCATCCCTGATTAATCATTCATTCGTTGCCTGAGTGGAGAGTACCGGGAAGGGAAGGGTAGGGCTGGCTTTGTTGGGCTGCTAGAATTGTAAATAAAAAGCCTCTCCTGCCTTGTCATGGGCCATCCAGCTCTTTATTAGACCAATCAGGTGTTTTAGACAGGCAAAGTAACACAGCCTCACAGAGGTAAACAAATGCAACATAAAAGAATGCAATATATCTTTGCATCATTAAACAAATATTCCACAGCATAAACAAACATAGCACATTTTAAACTAATATTTCACAACACTTCAGTCTCCTGCAAAAACAGCAAATGCTGCTAACTGCTGAGCTACCTCTTCAGCCCCCTTTGAATTCTCATATAGCACTATATAGGCAAATCTATGAGACCTATGAAAAAACAAATCTTTAGTTAGATTTGTGAGAATATAAACCTCAAACTGACTCCATTTAAAAATTCTTGTTATCTCTGATTTTGTCATAAACAGAAGAATGAATCGTATTCTACATTATTCGGTTAGATTTACCTGAAAAACAATATGGTGTTCATGCAGTTTGATTCTTTCCTGCAGCTTCTTTTCGATCTGTCATGTGTTAGCCACAGAAGAGATGTATGGATTCTGTTTACTACGTTGACCACAATTATCCAGGTTAATTTTGCTAAGCTGTTTTCTGTTGCGGGAGAGTGGGCTCCTTGTTTGTCCCAGCTGCCCGGCTAGCTTACACCCCAAATAACCACACAGAAAGTGTATTCATTAAAATACTGCTTAGCCATTAGCTCTAACTTCTTATTGGCCAACTCTTACATATTAGTTTAACCCATTTCTATCAATCTGTTTATCACCATGAGGTAGTGGCCTACCAGAAAGGTTTCAGCACATCTACCTCTGGCCATGGATCCATGGTGTCTCTGACTCTGCCCTTCTTCTTCCCAGCATTCAATTCTCTTTTCCCCACCTACCTAAGTTCCACCCTATCAACTAAGCCAAGGCAGTTTCTTTATTCATTAACCGATGAAAACAACACACAAACATAAGGACCTCCTACACCAGTTTTCTCCTTCTGAAAGGAACTTCACATCTGTTTGTGCTTTCTTTCCTTTCGTTGGCACAGTCTGCTTTTGACTAACATCAAAATGTGCTTAGGAAACTGTGAAGACCATTTGTAAACAGACTGTTAAGAAGCTGGTTAGGTGGGTAGTTGAGTGGATGCTGCACAAAGCATAGGCTGTCTAGAACCTTGTAGGTGGGTAGTTGAGTGGATGCTGCACACAGCATAGGCTGTCTAGAACCTGGTAGGTGGGTAGTTGAGCTGAGTGGCTGAGCACACTCGCAATGTTAGGTGCTGTGGGTGTAGAAAGGAGGCGTTGTTCCCATCCTTTGAGCTTCTTGCAGTTTATTGGGGAGAGGAGACTTGTGAAGGTTGACTGTAATGTGGATATGGTGTTTATGAATGGCCCAGCCAGGGTTATGAGGTGAGGTCTGAGGGAAATCTTCAGAAAGGGTAAAGGAGGCCAGAGCATGGCTAGGAAGCACAAGTGGGAGTTTCCTTGCATGCCTGAGTTATTCAGGGTTGTCTAACTCTGCTTGCCTTGTTTTAAAATGTTTTTAAAAAAAGACTTGTTATATTTTAATTATGTGTATGTGTGTGTCATCGTGTGCGCATATGCTCGTGAGTACAGGTGCCTGAGGAAGTCAGAGGTATCACATCCCATGGAGCTGGAGTTCCAGGTGGTTGTGAGCCACATGACATGGGTGCTGGGAACCAAACTCAGATCCTCTGTAAGAGCCGCAAGTGCTGTTAACTGCTGAGCCCACTGTCCAGCCCTGTGGTTCTCAACCTTCCTGATGCTGCGACGCTGTTCCTCTTGTTATGGTGACTTCCAAACATAAATTTATTTTTGTTTCTACCTCATAACTAATCTTGCTGCTGTTAGGAATCATAATGCAAATATCTGTGTTTTCTGGTGGTCTTAGGTGACCCATGGGGTTGCGACCTACAGGTTGAGAGTCACTGCAGGTTGAGAGCCCTGCTTGCCCCTTGCTGTGTTTTTGACAATAGTGTTTTTCCCCCTTTCCTCCCCCATTCTAATTTTTATTAGCTCTTTTGAGAACTTAATACAATGCACTTTTATCTTAGCCCCCTCCCCAAACTCCTCCGGATCTCCCTCCCTTGCCTACCCACACAAATTTGTCATCTTTTCAAGTCATCAAGTCTAGTTTGTGTTGCCTGTGTACTCTTCCCCTTCTTCCCTTCCCTAGTTCCTTTCGTGTGTTTTCCTCCTCCCACCTGTCCCTTTCCAAATCCCTGGCCTCCTCTTTTTAAGTGTGTGTGTGCGGATGTATGCGTGCATGCACATAAATACATAGATACAACCTAAGTCCATTCAGTATTGCATGTATGTGATCTCAGGACTAACCACTTGGTATTGGATGATAATTAGGTGGCACCTCCATGGGGGAAGACTATTTCTCCCACCTTCAGCACCCCTTAGTTACCTGTAGGTATTTATTCAGGGGTGGAGCCCTGGGAGGTTTCTGCTTTACTGTGTCTGTTGGTGCCTTGTTCGGGTCTTGTTTAGGTTAGTCATACTGTAGAGGTAGCATGAGTGAAACTTCACTCTCATTTCTAGGAGACACAACCCTACAGTAGATTTCCCGGTCCTTTGGCTCTTACAGTCTTTCCACCCCGTCTTCCCCATTCTTGTGGCTCATAGGCAGCACAGCTGGATAAGACGATTGGTTGCTTCCCTCCCTTGGCTGTTTGCCTAGCACCTTCCGTCTCCAGTCTTTTTTATCCCTGGGGGAAAGCCTATTATTGTCACCAAATTCTTGGGACTTGGGTGGATTCAGTACTGAAGGAGTCTTTTTTTTTTCATCCCAGCACATCCTGTTAATGGTTGTGGTCAGGTGTGGTCATTTGCTGGAATTCAGTCCTGTTGTTTGGAGTACGTGGAGTGGAGCTTTGAACACGATTCTGCTTGTTCTTTTCTACGTAAGGAAACTGGCCTCCAGAGCAGTCAATTTTGGCTACTAAGTTCACGTAGCTAATTTATGACTGAACATATATCCAAATTTCTGTCTCTGGGTTTTGTACACATTAATATTACCTTGCTGATTTGCTTGTACGGTCATCAAACTGTTCTAATGAGTCAAACCATGCATATGTTTGAGACAGTGTATCTCCCCATACTTCATTTAGTCACGTAAGAGCATACTTGTGAACGTCAGATCAAGATGGCCATGGGAAATGGACAGGTGTAGGTAGGGAGTGTGAGCAGTTGGGGCCAGTGGAAAGCCTTTGACCTAGGAAAAGTGCAGTAAATAAACACGAGGCCCCAGTGGCCTGGAAGGACCAGCTGTGTGAACTGGGTGCAGGGGGAAAGGATGGCCTGAACCTTTGCAGGGTGAGAGCTATTGGGGTTGAGGGTGGCAGATCCGCTCCCTGGCACTGAGCTGTGGTGACACACTGGTCCATTTAGTGTTCTTGTTCCCAGAAGACTCACAGGAAGTCAGCTATATCTCTTTGTATTTCCCTTCCTCCAGTGGGGTAATTGATTTTGTCTGGAAAAGTGTTACCTACATTGGGCATTTATGAGAAGGGAAAGTTGGGTTATCATTGAAATACCATGGAGAGGATGAGATAATCACATTCTGAACATTTTGTGTGTGGCAGTCATTATGTTGGGAGTAGTCAAGTTCAATAGCTTTCCTGATTCTTGGAATAACTGTGATACTAGTGCGATTATTGGCTCCTCCTATGGTTTTGTTAATGTGTCGGGGGGGGGGGGGGGCAAGGATATGAAGAAACCAAAGTTTAGAGAAGCTAGGTAACTTATCAGAGCTATTTTAATACTAAATTTTTTTTATGTGATGTGTTTTGCCTGTATGTATGTCTGTGTGTGTGTGTGTGTGTGTGTGTGTGTGTGTGTGTGTGTGCAGTACCAGTGGGGGTCAGAAGAGGAAGTCATATCCCCTGAAACTGAAGCTGAGAGCAGCCATATGGGTGTTGGGATTGAACCCAGGTCCTCTACAAGAGCAGTCAGTGCTCTTAAAAGTGCTGAGCCATTCCTCTGGTTCCATGATAGCTATTTTTATTTTTATTTTTTTTTATTTTGGGGTGGGGGTTGGGTTTGAGACAGGGTTTCTCTGTGTAGTCCTGGCTGTCCTGGAACCCACTTTAGACAAGGCTGTCCTCTAACTCACAGAGACACAGCTATTTTTAAAAGTTATGTAGTTATAGACAGATGCAGTTGTGTTTACTGTACCTTCCATGATGTTATGAAGTATTACATCATGGAATGATTAAATCTGGCTGACTGGCACACACCTGTCTTAAATATTCACTGCTGCTTTGGAGAGACTTCATGTCATTTTCTCATCTCTTTCCCAGGAGTATGCATTATTGTCCATGCCTCTGTGTCGAACAGCACAAGTCATAGCTACTAAAATTAAGGGCTGGGTTGTCTGGCTCTAAGTTTACCATGCTTCCTCTGCCATAGCTGTGCCGTCCGGGTAGCACGGGGGTGGTCCTGTTATGAAACAGGTTGGCAGAACTTGGAAAAGGATCTTGTCCACTGAGAAACGGAACTTCTTTCCTTAAGAGAAAGGCATAAATGATCAACTCGCCTGCTTTTGAAAGTAGCCATACAAGGGTGGAACCAGTTGCTGGTAACAATACTTTCCATAGCCCTATATTTCAGGAGTTCTTGGCCAGAGAGAGAAGAAAATAGGAAGGGGAAACCCTGGTAGAAAATCAAAGATGGTTAGGACTGGAAGAAAGTTAAGGCCAAGGGTAGTCGCAAGAGGTCAGTTTTGAGATGATGGAGGCCGAGATTGCAATTTATTGGCGGTTACTGGGTTTGTCTTCTCTTCCCTGCTCCCTTTTCTTCCTCTTTTCCTCCCTTTCCTCTTTCCTTTTCCCTTTCCTTTCCCCCTTTCCTTTCTTGTCCCTTGTCTCCATGCACCCCAGGCTGGCCTGGAACTCTTAGTCTCCTGCTTAGGCCTTCCAGGGCTGGGATTGCAGGTTTGCCCCACCATGTGTGGCTGCCAGGCTTGCTTTAGCTTGAGTTTCTAGACTAACTGATGGCAACTACATCTTTTCAGTCTCTTCGGCTTGGGTGTGGTAGACTTCTTCCCTAGGTCCCAGATTCTGATATATGAGCATATGGTGTTGAATATCCACTTTATTCTTGTTCCATTTGGAATTGTTTTTGTGATTGCAACTTGGGCCAGAATCATAAATCTTCACCCATGCGTCTCCAGTAAGAGGGAAACATCTTTGGAGTGGGCTGTCTCACTGTTTCTAAATGTCGGTGTGTTTGTCAGTAGAATGGGGATAAATAGCTTTCCTTCAGGCTACTTAGCTTTTAGCTACTCAGTATGAAGCAATTCCTGGGCCAGATTAAGCACTTAAGCGTGATTCATCAACACTGCCTCATTGCACTTGTAGGTAGAGATGACTCCGCAGCCGCCTAGCCCTGTTCCTTCTTTTTATTTATTATTATTGCCAGCACTAGTCTCTTTTTGCTGGTGAGGATTGAGCTTAGGGCCTTGAGGATGCCAGGCAAGTAATCTACCACTGAGCTACCATCTCAGCTCTTCCTCCCCTCCATGGGTGAAGTGACTACAGCTAGGATGTTCAGGGACTGAAGAGATGGCTCAGTGGGTAGTGCTGCTCTAATGTGAAGACATGAGTTCAAATCCCCAACACCCATGTAAAAATCTTGGCATACCATGTACACCCCTGGATACCAGCATGGTCTGGGGTGGAAATAGAAGGATTCTTGAAGGTGTAGTTCTAGATTCAGTGAGGGACCGCCTGTCAAAGCCTAAGATGGAGAATGAGGTGACAGAACGTGGCATCTGACATCTTCTACCACCCTCCTCTGACGTCTGCGTGTGCACGCAGATGTGTGCTCCTCTATGCACACACCCATTCACTCCTGCACACACACCCGCACACATACCCAGGAGGAATCCAGTGCTCTCTTTATATTTCACTCCTGCAGTCATACTTGGGTTCTGACTTGTTTAGTCACGTGGTGTGGCAGTTACACTCTTGCTCAGTAGGACAGAAAGAACGGGGTGCTTCTGTCAAGCATCAAGTCATTTAGATCAGATAAGAGGACAGAGAAATTACACTGGTTTCTGCCGCCTGCAGCCCGAATGTCTTTGCCCAAGGTCATAATTCCAGCCTTTTCCCCAAGAGGGACTGCTCTACTGTCCCTGGGCCTTTTCCTCTCTCAGGGTTCTGTGAAGAATTTCTTATTGCCAAGATTTTAAACTAGGAAAAGCTGGCCAACCGAAAACATTAGACACTCCACTTTTGGAAAACTTCAAAAATAGGAAGGAAGTTTATTTGTTCAGTGAAGTTTACAATTATAGGCCTGTTAAAGGCAGAAAATTAGCCAAGAGTGGTATTCTGTGGAAGTTCTTTTTACTGGGTGGACCCTAAGGAAATCAGTCATTAGGTGAAAAATAGCCTAAGATTTTTTTGAGACAATATTTGCTTATAGTCATTTGTGACTGTTTCTATTGTCCATTTTTAAAGCAATATAAGATTCCAAATAAAAAGTACTAAAGCTTACAAAGTTTGATTTCAGAAACAAACCAAAACTCACTTATGAGTAATAAGTTAGTGGTTCCTTATATTTTGATTATTAGCAAATTATATGTTGAGCATGATATTAATATAGGTACTATAGTCAAACCCTTCTTATTGTTCCCGAAATAGCCATGTTCCCAAGTTTCCAAGTGAGTGGAAAGATTTGTAACATATTTTCATTTCTCGAAATCCTTGACTAATGCCTAGGGATTTGCATCCCACCGACGTTTCGGTCTGTTCCACTTGATTTTGGTGTACGTGAGAGCATTACATTCAGGCCGTTCTCTAGTGTTAATTGGCTGAGGATGTGCTGTGTGGATTGTTTTTCTCCCAGGAAAAGCTCCACTGTGAGGCTAGGAGAGCACAGAGCTCCACGTGGATTTCTGTGGTCACCTGCTGTTCAGTGGCGCAGTGTACTCATTCTAGACCTTTGCTAAGAGCCCCGACTGCTCCAAGTTGATTGTGCACTTGGATACATTGTTGTGCAAATCTGTGATGGTGCACACTGAGACAGGACCTCTTAGAGGGAAAGGCAGGTGTGTGTAAAGGAATCAGAATTGCTTATCTTTTAAAATGTGGTTTCCGGAGGCCTGGGAGATGGTTTAGTCGGTAGAGGGCTCTCCGAATTAAGTATAAGGACCTGAGTTCCAATCCCCAGCCCCTGTGTAGTTAGAGTCTTATTGTGAGTGAATTAGAGTCTGTGGTCCAGCATAGGGGTGGGATGGGGTGGGATGCAGGGGTAAAGACAAGAGAATTCTTAGGCTCATTGACTAGCCTGTCTAGTCAACTCAGGTTATTGAGCACCAGCTGGACACCCTGTCTCAAAAGTAAGCGGGAGAGCTGGAGTGATGGCTCAGCAGTTGAGAGCACTCTCAACTCTTTCACGGGACTAGAGTTTATTCCCAGCACCCACATGGTGTCTAACAAGTGTATGTAACTTCAATTCTAGGGAATCTGAAATTGTCTCCTGACCTCTGAGGTCATTGGATACTTGTAGTGCACTGATGTTCATACGGGCAAAGCACTCATTACATAAAACAAAAGTAAATAAATCTTAAAAAAAAATAGAGACCAATAGAGGAAAACACCTGGCATTGACCTCTGGTTTCTACATGCCTGTACACGTATGTGTATGCACACTTATACACATACATGAATAAACAGATACGTGCAATTCACACACACACACACACACACACACACACACACACACACACACCACAGATATACTTTGGATGTATTGAGAAGCAGCTGTGGTGTCCTGGAGCACCTGTCTGCTGATGTAGGTGTGTGTTTTTAACTGCTCTAATAAGTGGATGCTTTATTTGGATTTAATAGGCAGACAGCAGAGTGGAAGAAAGGGTGACTGTCCCCAAGCCTTGGCTGCAGATTCAGGGTGTCTGGCTTCACCATCATGGATCACTGCAGCTAAGCATGTAGTGGGAAACTGGTGAGGTGTGGGTCTCAGAGACACCACAATGTGTTTCTAGCCATATGGCCATGTGTTGTTCTTCTAGATTATTGTTATTGTTATTATTAATTTAGCCAAATAAGGAAATTTGACCCCAAAGATTACTTCATCCCAAAGCAAAAGCAGATCCCGTGATCTGGGAAAACAGCGTGTCTGGGAAGGTCCAGTTCCTTTCACCTGAGCTCTGTGATTTGATGCCAGTCACTTTAGCCTTTTGCGGCGTCTTTTCCTCAGCTCTGAAATGAGCAGGTTGAAGAAGTGATTTGGAG
Organism: Microtus oregoni; assembly: GCF_018167655.1. Lineage (NCBI taxonomy): Eukaryota > Metazoa > Chordata > Mammalia > Rodentia > Cricetidae > Microtus > Microtus oregoni. The sequence continues at coordinate 30,157,915 of NW_024543080.1, read as the reverse complement.
GGTCCTGTGCAGGAGTCAGGGCAGAATTTGCATTAGTGAAGCCGTGGAGGTGGAAATGCGATGGGCAGAGGGATTGATAAAAAGACTGGTCTCAAGCTGAGTGAGATAAGGCAGCTAGTTTCTTTCCACTCCGAGGCAGACCCTGGCGCATCTGGCTGCCTGTGTTTGGTAGGGGTTCCAGAGGAGGGTCCGTGAGCAGAAGCCCGACCTCCTGAGAAATGTGGTTCTGCATGATCTGTGGAGAGCAGAGCGAATGGATTTGGGATGGGCCGGAGGCGGGGCCCTGGGTGGAGTAAGAGCCTTGCTATCATCCGACTGGACTAAGTGCAGGCTTGACCAGCACTTGAGATTCGGGCTCAAGCTGAGGAATAAATTGTGCACCCTCACGATGGAAAGCTGATGGAAGGAGAAATGAGTCGAAGCCTCTGGCCAAGTCTAAGTCTTGGTCACCCGGAAAGCACTTGGGAACCAGGGAATAAGGAGGGAGACCCACTTCGTGGTGAAGAGAATGCAGTTGATGGGGATCTTGGAAGGTCAAGGTGCCTGAAAAACACCTTAAAGAGGTAGCTGGGCATTTGGGTCAAGTTAGAAAACCATTCAAAGGTAGAGATGTAGATTAAACAGTCCTCTGTGGGGAGCTGGGAAATTGGGGAGAGTAGAGGAAGACACCCACTCTCCAAGTCCTCTGGCACAGCCGAAGGAGCCCGGAAATCCTCCCCTGGGTTAGAGCAGATGCTAAAGCAGTAGTCGAGGAAGGCTGTACAGCGGTTACTAACCACACACTTCCCAGGGCAGCACTTAGGTCCCATGCTGTGCAGTCCCTAACCCCTTAGGGCTTATTCTCTTGTGTTTCCTCTTGTCCCTGTAAATCAAGACGGAGTGTCACTTTTGAAAGTGACTTTAGGATTCAGAGACTTTAGTTCCCTCTTGGTAGATGGAATTTGATTGTGGTGGGTAGATCAGAGTTCATCCTGAGCATATCTTGAAGCTTCTGGCCACGCCGTATTGCTCTCTGGCATGGGCCAGCCCGACAGCCAGCCGTGGGCCGGTTCCCAGCAGCAGCTCTGGGCAGCTGCAGCCCTCTTATCTCTTGTCAGCCTAGTTTCTAAGTTGGTTCTCTAGGAATGTTCCTGATAGTGAATGTGGGCTCCAGTGAAATGAAGGCAGCCTTCCCACAGAGGTGGGGTGGACAGCTGGAGAGAACTGAGCCCCTCATGCCCTGTGCTCAGCAGACCCTTGAAGGGAGAGGCTGCAGCCAGGTTCTCAGTGTCTGTCACCCCCATCCCACTCCTTAAATTAAAAAAAAAATCGACATATAGAAACTGTATGCACACATTTACTGTGTACTGTGTGAGTCAAATCACAAACCAGAATGTAACTCACTCACCTTTGTTTCTCATTTGCTGGTGTGTAATACTAAAGCCTTTTCTGGGAGCAGATTTGCTCCCTGGGAGTTGGGGGCCTCTCTAGACTCAATCCCTCGGCCCCTTCCCCCATTCTCCGCTCAGGATTTTGCAAGACACTACCTCCCCATCTTGTGGCTTTGGAAGTCTTCTAAGATCAGAATCTGATCAGCAAGAGTGTGGGGTCATGACCTCTCCCTTGATGTGAGATTGACCTTTCTCTTAATGCCCTAGGGTTTTGTTCCTTCCATTCTTTGGATATTCAGGTCGTTCTGTGGGCTTATCCCAGGCTTACAGCCAACTCAGGTCCTTAAATCTTGTTCACATGAACCTTGGGCGAGCTGAGACTGCAGTGGGCACTTACCAACTGAAAGGGGTTTTGTCTTCTGTTGTTTCTATGTTTGCAGCTTATTTCTAATAATTTACACACATATCACTCTGCTCCTGATGCTGAAGGATTTTCTCTTTGTTAGCTTATTTGCCACTAGAAGGCCTTACTCGACTATAGTAGAAGGACACTTTGGAAGGACTGGTTTAAGTAAAGAGTATACTTTTTTGGTGACCATGCTCCAGAATGGCCTTGTTTCAAACTCACAGAGATCCACCTGTGTCGGGAGAGGCCATCCGCCTCCCAAGCACTGGAATTAAAGAAGGGTGCATTACCACACAGACCCCAAAAGTGGGCTTTAAATATTTTAAACCCTTCAAAGATTACAATACTAATGTGTATAAAGTACAGGGGGAAACACCATATGCGTGTGAAAATAACAAACCACTGTATTACCATTGCTGCTGCCCAGAGCCTGCACTCGTGGCCCCACTCAGGTCGGTTCTTTAGTACGCTCTCTTTAACTAGATCTGGTTTTGGCTGGGATGGTGGCTCTGCAGGTAAAGGTAAAGGTAATGGTGGCTCTGCTGTTCAAGCCTGAAGAGAAATTTGATCCCTAGAGCCCACATAAAGGTGGAGGGAAGAGTCCTTTCCGTAGAGCTGTCTGACCTGTACTTGTGCCCCTTTGCATGTGGACACCCCATATACATCCAGAATACACAGTAATAGTAAAGTGGCATCTCTATGAATGCAAATATTAGAAGAAATAACAGCCTTTCATACACAGTTATATTGCAGCTCTTTTGAAGAATAAGTCAACACCTGCCAGAGATTTGACTTTTCTTTAAGAAGGTGTGCACAGGGCTGTATGAATAATTGTTGGGCACACTTTCCCCAAAACTATAAGGCAAGTTAGAAGTCGAAGCCTTCCTATTGCTTGTTTTCATTTTAACCTACACAGTTTCTCTGTGACACTCTGGAGTATTTTCAGGTAAGCGTGTGAACTGAAGTAAAGGAGTGTTATAGTTACCATTTTACACTTGGAGAAAAACTCAAGCTCCCTTCCTCCCAGTATGTTAAAGTGCATCTGCCGGGTCCATGGAAATAAATCAAACCTGTTGTGATCTCCAGAGCAGCTGACGTGGTGTGAGAGAGAGACATGCAATGTTAGGTGCCCTGAGAGCTGATGGAGAAGCATTCTAGAGCCTCCTTCCTTTAGTGATCGTCGCATGTGAACCACACCCCAAAGAGCCGACTCTTGAAGTTGCTGCAGTTCCTGCTGAATCGCAAAGTTGACAGCTGAAAATACTCAAAATTCTGTCAGTTTCAGCATTGGACTAAGTTGTGTACAAAGACTAACCGGACAATAAATTGCATCAGACTTAAATTGTGTATTTGTAACTTTTAGAAGGAGCTGTAGTGTGTTTGCATCGATGAATTTATATCATACAGAAACCAGTTTTGTTACTCTTACTAATAAGACACTTGAGTTTTGTTCAAAATTTACTTTCTTCAGAAATTACATTTTGTTGTCTTAATGAGAGACTTTGGCTATAGCTTCCCATTTTTCAACTGGCTTTCAGACAGTAGGGATGTTTTTGGACACACACATGTACGCATGCACACATGCATACATGCACACACTCATGCAGATGCACGCCATGGTACCAGAGGAGATGATGGGGAGTTGTGGCAGTGGGAGGTAAAACCAACATTATTGAACATACAACTGCGTTTTCTTCTGCACAGGTGCAGAAAAGAATTTCAAGATGAATCAGAACAAAGCAAAGCTGGGTTGATTAAGTAAACGGCTATATTCAGTAAAGCAAGCGAGTTTATTAAGTAAAAAGAGGAGGCAGATCTCTGAGTTAGAGGCCAGCCTGGTCTACAAAGCAAATTTGTGGACAACCAGGGCTTTTACACAGAGAAACCCTGGCTTAGCGGGGGAAAAAAGACATGAAAATCTATCAAGAGTCAGGTCTTTGGGATTTTGGGTAGTTCATTTTATGGGCAAACTTTAATAGAGTGGGGAATTATTCTCAAGAGTAGTTGGTACAAAGATGGGGATTCCAGGAATGGAAGGCTCTTTTGTCTCAGTACAGTTGTCCCAGGTGTGTCAGATGCACGATGGAAGCAGGCAGATTTGTAAGGCTAAGGACATGGAGATGCTTTATTATTTTTATAATAAAGCAAAGGACTTTAGTGATTTCAGTCAGCCATGCTGGTCCAGCCAGTTTTGAGTTATCTTGCTGAAGGTGAGTCTCTGGTTGCATTAGCTCTAGCCTCCTTGCCCCTCCTCAGCCCTCATGCCTATCCAGCCTGCCTAGTTCTCTTAGTTGAGTCCTTGTTGGCGTTGTCCTCCCCTGGACAGACACTTCAATCCAGCGGTCCTTAACCTGGGCTCAGGATAAGAAGTTGGGTACATGCACTTGGATGGGGTAAAACATCATATTACATCTCTATTTTCATCAACTTCCAACTAAAATCTAACTTAATCCTCTGACTGTTGATGAATTCTGCAAGACCAGTATCTTTAGCAGTTCTTGTAATGTTAATATCAATAAAATCACACTGCTGTCCTCTCAACATTGCCTGATGTGTGTATGTAGAGGTCCATGTCGGGTATCTTCTCTTTCCTTTCACTTTGTGTTTTTGAGACAGAGTCTCTCTCTGAGCCTGGAACTCATCAGTCGGCTCGACTAGCTTGCCAGGAAGTTTCAGGAATCACTCCTATCTACAGACATACTCCCACCCTCACCCGGCCCTGACATGACAGGAGTTTACTGTCGTGTCCAGCTTTGTGAGGACACTGAGGTTCTCACACTTGTGTTGCAAGCAAGGCTTTACCTCCTGAGCCATCTCCCCTCCCCCACCCTCACCGTTAATACCTCTGAAGTGAAGTGTTTGGGGATTCCCCCACACCACTGTTCAGTTCTGCAACTTTCCAGGCACCAGCTGACTGAGCAGAGAGTCAGTTCTGACCCTAATCATTCCATAGTTAGAGCAGACCTCACAGGCAAGGAAGGGTTAATCCCACAGGCCTCTACAGGGCCACTTCCAAGCCCCAGGATTCGCTTCTAAACATTACAATCAGGTTCACACCACCACTTCTGTGCTCAGTGATTTGATAGATGGCTTCCAAAGCTCAGAAAGTTATTTTCTTATATTTCCTGATTTAGATTTTCTTTCTTTCTTTCTTTCTTTCTTTCTTTCTTTCTTTCTTTCTCCTTCCTTCCTTCCTTCCTTCCTTTCTTTGCGGGTGGGGGGCGTTTTGAGACAGAGTTCCTCTGTAGCTTTGGAGCCTGTCCTGGAACTAGCTTTTGTAGACCAAGCTGGCCTTGAACTCACAGAGATCCACCTGCCTCGACTTACCAATGCTGGAAATAAAGGTGTGTGCTACCACCACCCCGGCTTACCAAAGATGCAACTCAAGAGGGGCCAAGTGGAAGAAATGAATAGAGCAAAGTTGGGGTAGAGACCGTCCTGTCCCATCTGCCTGTGCTCCCGTGCTTTCTAGATATGCCGTCTCCATGTGTTCATGTGGAGTCCTGGACCCATTGGTTGTTGTTGTTTTGTTTTGTTTTTTTGTAGATCCTATTAGGGAGCTCTGGACCTCATTGTTTGGGAGGATTTTTTAAATGTAGGTTATATTAATGAGGTGTTACTGGTTAATTAACTTGGTTACAACCTTTGCCCCTGTCAAGAGGTGGTGATGGAACCAAATTTCCAATCTTCACATCAATGATTGGCTGAGTTCTGTGGAGACCTGCCCTGAGTCATTCATTAGCATAAAGTTAGGTATGATGGAAAGTGTCATGAATAACAAAAGGCTTATCTCTTGCCACTCAGAAAATTCCACAGATTCTATATTTTGAGACTTTTTTTTGCCTGGAGCCAAGACCATTCCTCTCTTTATTACCATTTTCACACTGTACTGCAGGTTATATATTCATCAAAATACTGTGCACATTATGATTTTGAGTGATAATAATTACAGCAGAATGTGATTCACCACTGGATCTTGTTAAATATGGCAATAAGATGCATTATCAAAATTATTTGGATAATTTTTCTTCATTACAATCAAATTCTTTCCTATTCCCTAGCGTGCCATTTTATATGCTGTAAACCTTAATTTTGAGAAGGTATAGGCTTCTCTGGGCTGTCAGAGAGTCCTTGAAAAAAATGAAACTTAAGACTCAGCCCCTGGGGTGCATTTGAGAGAGCACTAGCAAGGCACCATTGCTGAGGGGAGACTGGGCCCAGCAGTGCTGTTAGCCTCCTCCACGGCCTGTGACCATTGTAATGTATGCACCCCAAAACAGTATTCTCTTGCATATGTTTCACTGTGGGATCTGTCCATGCAGGAGACTGGAGTGTCAACTGCTTCAGGATGTAGGCCTCTCTCTGGACCAGTTTCTACCAACAGCCAGAGTCCATCTCTGTTTATTAAGGGGCAGTTCTGTGCCACCTTCTCCCAGGTTCTACTTGTGGTGTAGTGCTCAACAGTGGCAGCTGGCTTATTCAGCAGTGACCAAGGTGGATCTGAATAGTCTTAGACATCAAGGCCTGGTCTTTACCTCGGGTGCTGGTTAGCTCGCTGTGATAGAACACCCAAGACAAACAGCTTGAGAGGGGGAGAGCTTTCTTTGAGCTCAGGTTTCAGGTGTGCCCCATTAGGGGTACTTAGCCCTGCTGCTGCTTATCTGAGGCTGAAGGATGTGGCAAAGGAGAGCTGCTCCCCTCCTGATGGGGAAAGTAAAGACAGAGATTAGAGATTCGTGCATTCCCTTCAAGGCCACACCCTGTCAGATGGCCCTACCTCCTAAGATTTCTACCACACTCCAATGATGCTGCCTGTTGGGGACCAAGCTTTTCATAATATATGAGTGTTGGGGTGGGGGGATTACGATCCAAACCATATCCCGCAGTAAGATTAATGCCATAGTTTCTAAAAGGAATGAGATGGTTCTATGTGGGTTGATATGTCAATAATATAGGGTCCCAGTGATAATAGTTGCAGAACATTGTGCATGTGCGTGCGTGTGCGTGCACGCGTGTGTGTGTGTGTGTGTACAAGAAAGAAAGAGAAAGAAATGAGATAACACACAATGAATCGCAGGAGAAAAAAAACCCTGTAGCTATAGATGTTTCTGGGCTTTTCTTATATGAATATGTATTAAATATGTATGTAATATATATCTATGTGAATATGCATTAAATATGGATGTGACTGTGTATTAAATATGTATGTGAATATGTATTAAATATATATCAAAGTGACTGAAGAATACATTCTGCTCCTGTGTTTAAAAAGGAGGATGGATTGCTGGGCGGTGTGGCACGTGCCTTTAATCCCAGGACTCAGGAGGCAGAGGCAGGGGAATCTCTGTGAGTGCAATGCCAGCCTGGTCTACAGAGTTAGTTATAGGACAGCTAAGGCTACACAAGCTTTGACTTGAGGGAAAAAATAAAATCCTGCCTCAAAAAAACCTTACTTAAAAGAAAAAGAGGATGGATTATTGAAAAATGGCAATACTTATGTTTGTTTCTTCCTTGGGTTGACCCTTTTAGGCCAGGCAGTCCAGGCCTGAGCCTTAATCTTGGCCTCTTTGAGGCGAGGGGGAGGAGCAGGGCAAAGGCAGGCCTGTACCTTTCTTTCCTCCGTTCATTCTGTTCAGTAGCAACAGGCTGGCATCTTTACTGGCCCCAAATTATGGACCTTTCAGGGTCACAGTGCAGAGATACCTCTGTGGGTACAGATTTGGATCTGAGGCCCCAGGGACTGCTGAGGGAGAAGGTGTGCAAGGGGGATGAGTTCTACTGGCACAAACACGCTTTTGGAATTTTACTCTGTAAATGAGATAGTGAAGGAAGAATGTAAGATTAAAGTCTCCATTGCTAGTGGATGCCTTGGTTTTGATGAGCTCCTTACTTCTGTTATTGTGGATATGTAGATGAGGTCAGAGGTGCTGGCTCCAGCTAGCTGTAGTTGTTTATGAATGGGGGGCGGGGCATTGCTGTTGTGAGAATGGAAGTTACAATTCGATTTAGTTTCTGAGGCCGAAGAGCTCGCTCAGTGTTTTCCTGTTCATGTGTGATGTGGTTCCCAGCTGGGGTTTGAGAGAAGTGCAGCCTCCTTGGGGACACCATGTCTCTTGTTGCCTGTCACCTGGGGTCTGTGCCTGCTGGCAGAGCTCTCCGCTTTTCTTCAGGTCCCCTAAGGAAGGAAGGCCTTGCCTTTTATATAAGAAATGAAGTCTTTCCTTTGTAGATCTAGCCAAAAAACCCAGAAAATCCCTCTGCTGTGTTTTCGGCCAGGTGGGTTCTGCTTCTAGGTAAACAGAGGATGCATGTGACGTCCCAGAGTGAGAGTTCTCGAGGCCTGGTGATGCCAGCCTCTGCCCTGCCCCTCATCAGGACAGATACCTCTGAACTCAGACGTGAATCCCATTCAAGGAGAGGAAGCAGACATTTCCGAGTGGCATTCTGGCCCAGATGTGAGGCGGCAGCGTTGGACACTTTGCAGGGGACTTGTGTCTCCTGCCCAGTTTTGTCCACTGGTACTCTGTGTGGTTATTTTCCCCCCTTGTTTTATTTACATGACAGCCAGCAGGCAGGGTGTGGGGAGAACGGGAAAACAATTCAAACAGGAATTCTCTTGGGCTCTGTTTCTGAATATTGTTTTTTAAATGGGGCCTGAAATTTTATTAAATCCTTTCTTGCATAGGAATAAAAATGGAGTTGAATTGGACTCGGTGGGCACTTTGGTGCCTGGTTTTATTTTAGGAAGGGCCAAGTGTGGGAAACCCCGAAGTTAGTCCAATCTGTATTTCAGTTTCTTTAAGAAGACCTGGGCTCCTTTCTCTCCCCTCCGTATTGCTTAGCGCTCCTCCTGTGGCCGGCCCGTGGAGCCCACCTTGCTCATCACTGTCCTGTGCTCAGTCTGTCTGTGTAGCCTTTGACAGTGTGCCTGTCTTTGTGGAGAGTGGTTGGAATCCAGCATGCAGTGTGGCTGCTTTTGTCCCATTCATCCTTTCCTGAAGTCTCAGTTTTATCCTATGAGGCCAACCTAGTGCACAGCATGAATGGCCTTGTATATTATATAGAGGGTGGCTGTTGTTTTTTTCTCTCTAAATGATGTATTAAAACCAATAAGGTACTGGTAAGAGTTTGTGTGAAATTAGAGGCAGATAAGGTGTGGGGAAGAGGAGCTTGATTTAAAGTAGTTTCTCCCTCGTGATCAACAAACAAGCACTAATTCTCATTATCAGCAGACACATCTGTTCCTCCTGGGAAAATAATTAATATGAAATGAGCTGTTTCTCTATTACTATTTTTACTATCATTACTGTTACTGTTGCTTTTATTTAACTCCTTACCATACAAAACGTTTCCTCTGAGGGAGGAAGCAGTGAATATTCCTGCCATCTTTTTGCAGCTTCAGATGGTTTCTCTATTATATATGAATGTTGTTATAGTTTTAAATGAGATGCTAGACTTTTAAAAACATTTATCTGCATTCTTTTTATGCTGAATTTATTCCCATGCCATGAATTTTTGTTTCTTCAGGGATGGCTTTTTCTTCTTTGCACCATCTTCCTCTTCTGGCTATGGAACAATCTGTTCCTTTTCAGTGGGGATCATCTCGATGTGGCAGGGGAAGCTCACTTGTGGGTTAATCTGGCCGTGAGCTCTGAGAGTTCGCCGGCCATCTTAGGTGCTGTGTTCACCCAGATTTGCTCAGTGCCTAGAGGACCTGTGTCTAAGCCCTACAGTTAGCATTTCTCTGTGTTTTTAGTCATGTGCAGCAAAACAATTCTTGGATCCCCAACCCCGTGTCCAACCCTAGCCTGGGTGCACTGACCAAGTCCTGGGTGCACTGACCAAGTCTGCCACTCCCACCACCACAACAACACACATGACTTCTTTAAAGCGACATGCTTAAGGTAACTTGTGGCGTTTCAGATATGCATGCCTTTGATGGCCTGGGCAGTGTCACGGGTGTCTTTAAAGTGCACAAAAAGATTTGAACCTCTTGATTAGCATAACTTTGTAGGGTTTGGGGTCAAGAAAGTAGGGAATCATCTTCACAGGTCACCCCAGGCTTACAGGAAGAGGAGGCCAAGACACTGAAAAGAATAATTTAATATTTATATGTTAATAGTTGGTAGACAAACCAGTAAGTGCAAAATGAAAGTGACAGTTTTTATTCTAAAGGTTATTTCAGAAATGCCCTCCTAAATCCTTGTGAATAAAATTACAGTTGCAGTGTGTTTGTAATCCCTTAAAATCCCTAAATCCTTATAAAGCTGACCCGTGCGCTTGAATAAGGACTTGACTTACAGAAATATTCTTAAGAATGTTCTTAGAATTCTATACACCCGAACAGGCCTACTTCATTAATTTTGGGTAATTGATCTTAATTATCTAACTTTTTTTTGTTATGGTTCCCATAGTATCAGACGCTCTAATCAAACCCTAGCCCTTGTTAAATTTATTCCAGGAAAACCGTTTTCAGGCTCTCTGCTCTGCTCTGGTGAGTTTGGATTTGCTTTATCGGCTTATCTGCGAACAGGAATGACGTAGTTCTTAGTGTTCTGACTGAACAGGCAAGATTCTCAGTAAAAGGCCCAGATCTTATCAGAGGGAGTAAGTTTCTAGTGACCCCAGTGCGTTTGCCC